>NC_092170.1:28242596-28575096 GCF_045791955.1 Oncorhynchus clarkii lewisi
GTGTCTTACCGGCACAGCTGCCAGTCCTGTATGTGTCTTACCGGCACAGCTGCCAGTCCTGTATGTGTCTTACCGGCACAGCTGCCAATGTTAAATCTACAGTCCTGTATGTGTCTTACCGGCACAGCTGCCAATGTTAAATGTACAGTCCTGTATGTGTTTTACCGGCACAGCTGCCAATGTTAAATGTACAGTCCTGTATGTGTTTTACCGGCACAGCTGCCAATGTTAAATGTACAGTCCTGTATGTGTCTTACCGGCACAGCTGCCAATGTTAAATGTACAGTCCTGTATGTGTCTTACCGGCACAGCTGCCAATGTTAAATGTATAGTCCTGTATGTGTCTTACCGGCACAGCTGCCAGTCCTGTATGTGTCTTACCGGCACAGCTGCCAGTCCTGTATGTGTCTTACCGGCACAGCTGCCAATGTTAAATCTACAGTCCTGTATGTGTCTTACCGGCACAGCTGCCAATGTTAAATGTACAGTCCTGTATGTGTTTTACCGGCACAGCTGCCAATGTTAAATGTACAGTCCTGTATGTGTTTTACCGGCACAGCTGCCAATGTTAAATGTACAGTCCTGTATGTGTCTTACCGGCACAGCTGCCAATGTTAAATGTACAGTCCTGTATGTGTCTTACCGGCACAGCTGCCAGTCCTGTATGTGTCTTACCGACACAGCTGCCAGTCCTGTATGTGTCTTACCGGCACAGCTGCCAGTCCTGTATGTGTCTTACCGGCACAGCTGCCAATGTTAAATGTACAGTCCTGTATGTGTCTTACCGGCACAGCTGCCAATGTTAAATGTACAGTCCTGTATGTGTCTTACCGGCACAGCTGCCAATGTTAAATGTACAGTCCTGTATGTGTCTTACCGGCACAGCTGCCAATGTTAAATGTACAGTCCTGTATGTGTCTTACCGGCACAGCTGCCAGTCCTGTATGTGTCTTACCGGCACAGCTGCCAATGTTAAATGTACAGTCCTGTATGTGTCTTACCGGCACAGCTGCCAATGTTAAATGTACAGTCCTGTATGTGTCTTACCGGCACAGCTGCCAATGTTAAATGTACAGTCCTGTATGTGTCTTACCGGCACAGCTGCCAGTCCTGTATGTGTCTTACCGGCACAGCTGCCAGTCCTGTATGTGTCTTACCGGCACAGCTGCCAGTCCTGTATGTGTCTTACCGGCACAGCTGCCAATGTTAAATGTACAGTCCTGTATGTGTCTTACCGGCACAGCTGCCAATGTTAAATTTATAGTCCTGTATGTGTCTTACCGGCACAGCTGCCAATGTTAAATGTACAGTCCTGTATGTGTCTTACCGGCACAGCTGCCAGTCCTGTATGTGTCTTACCGGCACAGCTGCCAATGTTAAATGTACAGTCCTGTATGTGTCTTACCGGCACAGCTGCCAATGTTAAATGTACAGTCCTGTATGTGTCTTACCGGCACAGCTGCCAATGTTAAATGTACAGTCCTGTATGTGTCTTACCGGCACAGCTGCCAATGTTAAATGTACAGTCCTGTATGTGTCTTACCGGCACAGCTGCCAATGTTAAATGTACAGTCCTGTATGTGTCTTACCGGCACAGCTGCCAATGTTAAATGTACAGTCCTGTATGTGTCTTACCGGCACAGCTGCCAGTCCTGTATGTGTCTTACCGGCACAGCTGCCAATGTTAAATGTACAGTCCTGTATGTGTCTTACCGGCACAGCTGCCAATGTTAAATGTACAGTCCTGTATGTGTCTTACCGGCACAGCTGCCAATGTTAAATGTATAGTCCTGTATGTGTCTTACCGGCACAGCTGCCAGTCCTGTATGTGTCTTACCGGCACAGCTGCCAGTCCTGTATGTGTCTTACCGGCACAGCTGCCAATGTTAAATGTACAGTCCTGTATGTGTCTTACCGGCACAGCTGCCAGTCCTGTATGTGTCTTACCGGCACAGCTGCCAGTCCTGTATGTGTCTTACCGGCACAGCTGCCAGTCCTGTATGTGTCTTACCGGCACAGCTGCCAGTCCTGTATGTGTCTTACCGGCACAGCTGCCAGTCCTGTATGTGTCTTACCGGCACAGCTGCCAGTCCTGTATGTGTCTTACCGGCACAGCTGCCATTAGAGTAGGCTGCAGAACACTGGTGTCTCCTTTGCTGCCTTTTTTAATCTTTGTCGACTGGTGTGAGAGGATACAGTAAAGATACAGTTACTCTACACATATATTCACCTTTTATATATGTGTGTAGTAATGTACAGTCCAAACATGTGCAGAGCAGAGGGGACCACCTCACCTGATCCGCTAGTGTCTGGGGGGAGGAGTAGCCAATCCTGCAGCCGTGAGCCACACACACCAGCTCTGCACTCAGCTCCAACACATGGGCCAGAGGGAGGTACCCGATATAGGTGTCATTCTCACTGCCACAGAACAATATAAATAACTCCTTATTATTATTTTAGCATATGGACAGACAGACAGACAGACAGACAGACAGGCAGGCAGGCAGACAGACAGACAGACAGACAGACAGGCAGGCAGGCAGGCAGGCAGGCAGGCAGGCAGGCAGGCAGACAGACAGACAGGCAGGCAGACAGGCAGGCAGGCAGGCAGGCAGGCAGGCAGGCAGACAGGCAGACAGACAGACAGACAGACAGACAGGCAGGCAGGCAGGCAGACAGACAGACAGACAGACAGACAGACAGACAGACAGACAGACAGACAGACAGACAGACAGACAGTAGTCCAACAGTACACGATCGTCTTTCAATAAACTTGCATGACAAAACTATATGCATAAGAAAGGTTTACACAATTAAACAACAAAATACACAAAGCACTGCAGTAAATGTCCTTCTGTTCCAGATCAACATGCTGTTGCTCTCTGGAGGGTAACGATCTGACCCCCTCTCTCCCATCCTACTTTTCCCATTTTCCTCGCTTCCCTCTCTTCCCCCAATCCTGTTCTCCAGAGAAAGTGAGAGTTTTTTTAAGAACACGAAGCACAGCCTTAAACACACGCTTCTGCACGTGTTCAGCTGACACCAAGGCCCCGATCAGGAAGTTGTCCTCGAAGTTGTCCTCAAAGATCACTTTGAGTGTTTTCTTTAATTCAGCGTTGAAATGGGACCTACTATGACAGCTGAGATCAGTCAAAGAGCATAGTCAGGACATGATGGGATCTTCCTCTAAGACAGCTCCAGCTGAAAAAGGGCTATGTAAACATGTCATCTTCCTGGAGAAGGTACACTATGGAAGCCAGCCTGGACTGTAGAACTTGTTCAAAGTGGTATTCCATGATTCAGGAATATGCTGCTTATTAGGAAATGTGGATAGTAGTTTGGTACTGGAAGAAGGTGATGGTATGTAAAGCCCAGGAGGGTATAAGGTTGGCAGGTTTGTGGTACTTACCCCAGGTTGGGTATCCTTTCTGCCATGCCAGTGATGCCAGCAATGATGTTGCTATGGGAGATCATGACTCCCTTGGGTATGCCAGTGGAGCCGCTGGTGTACATGATGACAGCGATGTCAGAGGGCATGGGCTGTTTACGCCCCTGACACACTACACACACACACACACACACACACACACACACACACACACACACACATACACACACACACACACACACACACATACACACACAGAGGAAACAAATTAGTTAATAGCATGGCATGAAAGCAAGTTTTTGTAAATATTCAGCATATTGTAGGAAAAGGG
Organism: Oncorhynchus clarkii lewisi; assembly: GCF_045791955.1. NCBI lineage: Eukaryota > Metazoa > Chordata > Actinopteri > Salmoniformes > Salmonidae > Oncorhynchus > Oncorhynchus clarkii. The sequence goes on from NC_092170.1 coordinate 28,246,316, forward strand.
AGTTCATGGGAGATCAGAAGATATGGTGCAGGTCAGCACAATAAATGGAGGAGGCTTGTTAAGTCCATGTTAGGATATATAGTCTGGGATGTGAAGTCTGTAGGCAAAGGTCCTGGGAAGATATGGGTGTCGTTAAACAAGATTGGGGTAGAGGAAGTGGAATAAAACACACATAATGATGAATATCTAAAGGAGAAGAAGAATGGAACATTCCTAATGGAATGAAGAGGAAGAGGAACATCAGTCAGGTGAAACATTGAAAAACATTAAACACAATGGCACCATTTAGTAAACATCCTTCAGCTTCTTTGCACTCAAGATAAGGTATGTCAAAGAGCTGTGTTACTGCCAAAAACACCATCTACCTCTCTCTCTCTTTCTGCTCTCTGCCTCTATCTCTCTCCATGCCTCTCTCTCCCTCCCTATGGCTCTCTTCCTCTGCTCTCTCTCTTCTCTGAGTTTTGGCTGTGTTAACTGTCTGTCATCTGTTCAATTGAAGTAAAGCATCTCCTCCCCGACAGCCCACTTCAAATGTTTGGGCTTAAGTTCTCCAAGACATGTTAATCTTGTCTAGGCTTGCCAAAAAGCCACTCGGAAGTTATATTATGTAATTCAATGTGGATTCTGACAATGTGGAAAGGACTGAGATGATTCTAGATCATGTAGGTTTCTTAAACTATGGGTCAGGACCCAAAGTGGGCCCTGGGCATGTGAGAGGTGTGTTTTAAGATTACATCTACAATCACACAGTATTCTTCTTCATTTGGGTTGCTGGAGGATGATTTGGGTCACGAGTGGATTTGTTTTTATAATCCCTGTTCTAGATTATATAAGAAACAACAGTAAACAGTTTTCTCTGTTGTCCTCATGTGGAAAATTAAGACGTGTTTTCAATTGTTGTTTTAGGGCTGGGGGAGTGGGGGGTATAAATATTTCCAAGACGTCACCAGCGGGTGCAGAAAAAACAACCAACACATAAGACACGCAAGACAGAGATAGAAAGAAGGGAGAGGAGAGATAGAGAGAGGAGAGGGACGTGACTTGGAGTCTGCGAGAGGAGGAGCCTTGTTCTGACATGAACATGGACCCAGAGATACAGGGAGGAGAGGAGGAGCCTTGTTCTGACATGAACATGGACCCAGAGATACAGGGAGGAGAGGAGGAGCCTTGTTCTGACATGAACATGGACCCAGAGATACAGGGAGGAGAGGAGGAGCCTTGTTCTGACATGAGCATGGACCCAGAGATACAGGGAGGAGAGGAGGAGCCTTGTTCTGACATGAACATGGACCCAGAGATACAGGGAGGAGAGGAGGAGCCTTGTTCTGACATGAACATGGACCCAGAGATACAGGAAGGAGAGGAGGAGCCTTGTTCTGACATGAACATGGACCCAGAGATACAGGGAGGAGAGGAGGAGCCTTGTTCTGACATGAACATGGACCCAGAGATACAGGGAGGAGAGGAGGAGCCTTGTTCTGACATGAACATGGACCCAGAGATACAGGGAGGAGAGGAGGAGCCTTGTTCTGACATGAACATGGACCCAGAGATACAGGGAGGAGATGAGGAGGGGAGATGTGGGGGGGGGGGGGGGGGGGGGGGGCTATTTTAGCAGAGTGATCACTGCAACACACACACACACACACACACACACATACACACACACACACACACACGTGTTTACCATTCTCAGGCTTGGTCCGCAGCCCCTGAACAGTGGCCATGTTGTGGACACTGATGCCTCGTGGGTAACCAGGCCACTCGGTGGGCGTGTCATCCACCACAATGATGTGCTGCAGCCTGGGCACCTCCAGCAGGATGAACTAAACTCAACCAGGAAACACAAAGAGATCTTTAAGACAGATATACTGTAACCATCAAATGGTTGGTCAGGACAGGGATAAGGCACACTGACAGGGGTTGGCTGATTTATTCTGGTTGCAGACTGACACCTGGCAACAAACAGTTGTCCTGTTTACCTGTTCATTTTCAGGTATGTTTTCAAAGGCTTGACCTTTCTGTACTCGTGGACATACAAAATAAACACAAGCACTTTGTACATCGTTCTACTTCAGTAGGTTTAGACAACTCTTTCATGTTTTGACAGATACATTTTGCTTTACTGGGTCTATTCAGTGTCACTCTCCTCATGAGGGAGAATGGACTGTAAGTCTGTCTATAACCCAGAGTGTTGGTCTGTCTATAACCCAGAGTGTTGGTCTGTCTATAACCCAGAGTGTTGGTCTGTGTCTATAACCCACATAGTGTTGGTCTGTGTCTATAACCCAGAGTGTTGGTCCGTCTATAACCCAGAGTGTTGGTCTGTCTATAACCCAGAGTGTTGGTCTGTCTATAACCCAGAGTGTTGGTCTGTGTCTCTAACCCAGAATGTCGGTCTGTCTATAACCCAGTGTGGTAGTCTGTCTATAACCCAGAGTGTTGGTCTGTCTCTAACCCGGTGTGTTGGTCTGTCTATAACCCAGAGTGTTGGTCTGTCTATTACCCAGAATGTTGGTTTGTCTATAACCCAGTGTGTTGGTCTGTGTCTCTAACCCAGTGTGTTGGTCTGTGTCTATAACCCAGTGTGTTGGTCTGTGTCTATAACTCAGTGTGTTGGTCTGTGTCTATAACCCAGTGTGTTGGTCTGTGTCTATAACCCAGTGTGTTGGTCTGTGTCTATAACCCAGTGTGTTGGTCTGTGCCTATAACCCAGTGTGTTGGTCTGTGTCTATAACCCAGTGTGTTGGTATGTGTCTATAACCCAGTGTGTTGGTCTGTCTATAACCCAGTGTGTTGTTTTGTGTCTCTAACCCAGTGTGTTGGTCTGTGTCTATAACCCAGTGCGTTGGTCTGTGTCTATAACCCAGTGTGTTGGTATGTGTCTATAACCCAGTGTGTTGGTCTGTCTATAACCCAGTGTGTTGTTTTGTGTCTCTAACCCAGTGTGTTGGTCTGTGTCTATAACCCAGCGGGGTAGTGTTTTTTTAATCCAGTGTGTTGGTCTTTGTCTATAACCCAGTGTGTCACTGTCTATAACCCAGTGTGTCACTGTCTATGACCCAGTGTGTTGGTCGTTGTCTATAACCCAGTGTGTTGGTCTGTGTCTATAACCCAGTGTGTTGGTCTGTGTCTATAACCCAGTGTGTTGGTATGTGTCTATAACCCAGAGTGTTGGTCTGTGTCTATAACCCAGTGTGTTGGTCTGTGTCTATAACCCAGAGTGTTGGTCCGTCTATAACCCAGAGTGTTGGTCTGTCTATAACCCAGAGTGTTGGTCTGTCTATAACCCAGAGTGTTGGTCTGTGTCTCTAACCCAGAATGTCGGTCTGTCTATAACCCAGTGTGGTAGTCTGTCTATAACCCAGAGTGTTGGTCTGTCTCTAACCCGGTGTGTTGGTCTGTCTATAACCCAGAGTGTTGGTCTGTCTATTACCCAGAATGTTGGTTTGTCTATAACCCAGTGTGTTGGTCTGTGTCTCTAACCCAGTGTGTTGGTCTGTGTCTATAACCCAGTGTGTTGGTCTGTGTCTATAACCCAGTGTGTTGGTCTGTGTCTATAACCCAGTGTGTTGGTCTGTGTCTATAACCTAGTGTGTTGGTCTGTGCCTATAACCCAGTGTGTTGGTCTGTGTCTATAACCCAGTGTGTTGGTATGTGTCTATAACCCAGTGTGTTGGTCTGTCTATAACCCAGTGTGTTGTTTTGTGTCTCTAACCCAGTGTGTTGGTCAGTGTCTATAACCCAGTGCGTTGGTCTGTGTCTATAACCCAGTGTGTTGGTGTGTGTCTATAACCCAGTGTGTTGTTCTGTCTATAACCCAGTGTGTTGTTTTGTGTCTCTAACCCAGTGTGTTGGTCTGTGTCTATAACCCAGCGGGGTAGTGTATTTTTAATCCAGTGTGTTGGTCTTTGTCTATAACCCAGTGTGTCACTGTCTATAACCCAGTGTGTCACTGTCTATGACCCAGTGTGTTGGTCGTTGTCTATAACCCAGTGTGTTGGTCTGTGTCTATAACCCAGTGTGTTGGTCTGTGTCTATAACCCAGTGTGTTGGTCTGTGTCTATAACCCAGTGTGTTGGTCTGTGTCTATAACCCAGTGTGTTGGTATGTGTCTATAACCCAGCGGGGTAGTGTTTTTTTAATCCAGTGTGTTGGTCTTTGTCTATAACCCAGTGTGTCACTGTCTATAACCCAGTGTGTTGGTCGTTGTCTATAACCCATTGTGTTGGTATGTGTCTCTAACCCATTGTGTTGGTTTGTGTCTATAACCCAGTGTGTTGATCTGTGTCTATAACCCAGAGTGTTGGTCTTTCTATAAACCAGTGTGTTGGTCTGTGGCTATAACCCAGTGTGTCAGTATGTGTCTTTAACCCCTTGTGTTGGTCTGCGTCTCTAACCCAGTGTGTTGGTCTGTCTCTAAACCAGTGTGTTGGTCTTTCTATAACCCAGTGTGTCAGTATGTGTCTATAACCCAGTGTGTTGGTCTGTGTCTCTAACCCAGTGTGTTGGTCTGTCTCTAGACCAGTATGTTGGTCTTTATATAACCCAGTGTGTTGGTCTGTCTCTAAACCAGTGTGTTGGTCTTTCTATAACCCAGTGTGTTGGTCTGTGTCTCTAACCCAGTGTGTTGGTCTGTCTCTAGACCAGTGTGTTGGTCTGTGTCTCTAACCCAGTGTGTTGGTCTGTCTCTAAACCAGTGTGTTGGTCTGTGTCTCTAACCCAGTGTGTTGGTCTGTCTCTAACCCAGTGTGTTGGTCTGTGTCTCTAACCCAGTGTGTTGGTCTGTCTCTAGACCAGTGTGTTGGTCTTTCTATAACCCATTGTGTTGTTCTGTGTCTCTAAACCAGTGTGTTGGTCTGTCTCTAACCCAGTGTGTTGGTCTGTGTCTATAACCCAGTGTGTTGGTCTGTCTCTAACCCAGTGTGCTGGTCTGTCTCTAAACCAGTGTGTTGGTATGTCTCTAACCCAGTGTGTTTGTATGTGTCTCTAACCCAGTGTGTTGGTCTGTGTCTTTAACCCAGTGTGTCGGTCTGTCTCTAACCCAGTGTGTTGGTCTGTCTCTAACCCAGTGTGCTGGTCTGTCTCTAACCCAGTGTGTTGGTCTGTCTCTAGACCAGTGTGTTGGTCTTTCTATAACCCATTGTGTTGTTCTGTGTCTCTAAACCAGTGTGTTGGTCTGTCTCTAACCCAGTGTGTTGGTCTGTGTCTATAACCCAGTGTGCTGGTCTGTCTCTAACCCAGTGTGCTGGTCTGTCTCTAAACCAGTGTGTTGATATGTCTCTAACCCAGTGTGTTGGTCTGTATCTATAACCCAGTGTGTTGGTCTGTGTCTCTAACCCAGTGTGTTGGTCTGTGTCTCTAACCCAGTGTGTTTGTCTGTGTCTCTAACCCAGTGTGTTTGTATGTGTCTCTAACCCAGTGTGTTGGTCTGTGTCTTTAACCCAGTGTGTCGGTCTGTCTCTAACCCAGTGTGTTGGTCTGTCTCTAACCCAGTGTGCTGGTCTGTCTCTAACCCAGTGTGTTGGTCTGTCTCTAACCCAGTGTGTTGATCTGTCTCTAATCCAGTGTGTCGGTCTGTGTATATAACCCAGTGTGTTGATCTGTCTCTAATCCAGTGTGTCGGTCTGTGTATATAACCCAGTGTGTTGATCTGTCTCAAATCCAGTGTGTCGGTCTGTGTATATAACCCAGTGTGTTGGTCTGTCTCTAACCCAGTGTGTCGGTCTGTGTATATAACCCAGTGTGTCGGTCTGTGTATATAACCCAGTGTGTCGGTCTGTGTATATAACCCAGTGTGTTGATCTGTCTCAAACCCAGTGTGTTGGTCTGTCTCTAACCCAGCTGGTGGGACTGTGTATCTCTGGCCCTACTCTGCATCTCACACTGATAACAGTGGGCATAGTACAGAGCCCAGATCCACAATGTGCATCATATTTACCTCTCCTCTCTCTCCCACACATAAACTCCTCTTTCCCACTCTTCCTATCCTTTCTTGATTTCTTCCTATACTTCTTAATATCATATCTACACATTTTCAGATGTGTGTGTTCTCTCACCTTGAGTCTGGTCTCCAGTAGCTCTCGGCTGGTTATGATGTGACTGACCTCTGTCTCGTTCAGACCATGAGTGATGGCCGGACCCCCCAGGGTAGAGTACAGAGTGACCACTGCAACACACACACACACAAGGTAAGGTAAGACCAATGAGGTATCATCAGATAATACAGCTGATGATAAGATGTCGTATGGATAGAGTTAGATCTAAGGGGTGTATTTCTGGTCCTGTTTGGGAGTGAGGCCACATGTTAAAGCCCTCGTGATTAGTATATTCTGTTTGCTTCAGGGCTGTGGTAATGTAACACTGTGTTAGTGTAACGCTGCAGCAATGGCATCATGTCTGCTCTTGCTCTGTCACTGGCGTGAGTGAGTGGCCTGGGACTGGGCTAAACCAGACTGAACTGGGCTGGGCGCAGGCTACATTACATGACTATATGTCTGACTGGTTGAGATGGGTATCACTCACTACAGGGACCAGGGGCACGTGCAGAGATGAGTGTGTGTGAGTGTGTACGTGTACATGTGCAAGCATCCCCAATCCCCAAACCAGTGGTGTGAAGTACTCAAGTAAAAATACTTTAAAGTTCTACTTAAGTCGTTTTTTTCTGTACATAACTATTTATATTTTTGACAACTTTTATTTCTACTTCACTACATTCCTAAAGAAAATAATATACTTTTTACTCCATACATTTTCCCTGACACACAAAAGTACTCATTACAGTGTGGCGAAATCCTGCACGGAGCCTTCACCGTGCGCTGCCACTTTAAGAGTGCATCAGCTGTAAGGAAGGAGGAAATAAAGACAGCTCGTTCAGCTCTTTGGGGAGGAACTCTTGGTTGGCGTGACAGTTTGATTGTGTGCTATGCTGCAGAAGTTTGGTTTATTTTCAGCGTGTGTAGTTTATAATGGGAAGTGCATTTGAAAAATAGAAAGACTGTTGCAGGGTAAAGCACTGGAATGATAGCGGGAAGAGAAAGAGAGAAAGAGAACAAGAGAGATCTTAGCTGTGGTCTTCAGGCGTGCCGGTGTACTGTCTGACCGTCCGATGGTTTGTTGGTTTGTATGTTAAAGCTTCGCAACAATGTTGCTACTAATCCATGCGATCCATAACCGGCGTGGTCCCAAACGATAACAACCACGACCTAGAACTGTCACACCGATGGGTGAGTTAAATACTTTATAAACTACACACACTGAATATAAACCAAAATTCTGCAGCATAGCACACAATCAAACTGTCACGCCAACCAAGAGCCCCTCCGCAATGAGCTGAACGAGCTGTCTTTATTTCCTCCTTCCTTACTGCTGAAGCGCTCTTAAAGTGGCAGCGCACGGTGAAGGCTCCGTGCAGGATTTCGACACACTCCTCCCCCCATGAAAAAACAAAGCCTGTAGAAACAGAGAGGATGCAGGCTTTGACAGGTTCATGTTCCTGCTACACAAAACCAGGGAAGTCCTCATCATTAGAGTCCTCCACGAAGAGGTCCTGCAGGTGTTGCTCTTGCCTGCGATCCAGCTCTTCTGCCGTATGGTAACAGGGCTTTAGGTCAACAACATGCACTGTCCTGACATCTTCCCCAGTGTCCTCCAAACAGACCAAGTAGTTCACTGGTCCCAACTGCTGCACTACAAGGTATGGACCTTTCCATCTCGAAGCTAGCTTGGCAGTGAACTTCTTAGACGCCTTTGACAGATGATATGACCGTACCCATACACGAGACTGGGGTGGAAAACACACGTCTCGTCTATGTTTGTCATAGGTTCTCAGCTGTCGTTGTTTGGCTTTGGTTTTGCTGGCCTCCACTCTGGCTAGCAAGGTGTGGTGGTGTTGTACGGCATCAAACGCTGGGCAGTCAGGTGAAACATTCGAACATTGCAAGACTCTGTCCATCTGACCTTTTAGTGGTCTTCCCAGGTGGAGTTCGGCAGGAGTGACCCCAGAAGTCTCCTGCACGGCAGAGTTTAGTGCAAAGCGAAATCCCGGAAGATGCTGATCCCACCTTGTGTGCTGATCCCCCACGAATGAAGCAATCATCCCCTTCATGGTTCGGTTTACCCTCTCGGTCAGGTTGGTCTGAGGATGGTAAAAGGTGGCAGCTCTCCCAGATGTTGGACATGAACAGTAAGGTCTGTACTCTTACACTCGGCCGTACAACCGTCTTCAAACACAACATCTATACCCGGCATGATGTCCCCATTAAGCAGCATCCCTACAGGCTGTCCCCCGCCAAACTGGCAATTCTCAATGAACAGCTCAAAAGCATGTTGGAGAATGGAATTGTAGAACCTTCTTTTTCCGGATGGGCTTCTCCGGTTGTCCTGATTCCTAAGAAATATGGTGGATATCGATTCTGTGTGGACTACAGGAAGCCGAATGCCATAACAGAAAGTGATGCCTACCCTCTACCAAACATAAATGACATACTGGAATCTCTGGCAGGAGCATCCATCTTTAGTAATCTGGATCTGAACAGTGGATATTGGCAGGTGGCAATGGATCCTGCTAGTCAGGACAAGACTGTCTTTGTCACACCTGCTGGTTTGTACTCCTTCAAAGTCATGCCTTTTGGTTTGAAGAATGCTCCAGCAACCTTCCAAAGGTTGATGGAGACTGTCCTGGGAGATCTGAGGGGTAGAAATAGTTTTGTGTACCTGGATGACATCATAATCTACTCCTCCTCTGTCGCGGATCATCTGCAAGACATACAGTCCGTATTCGACAGACTAAAGGCTGCAGGTTTGACCTTGAACTTGAAGAAGTGTCGCTTCTGTTTGCCAGAATTCAAGTTCCTTGGTCATATGGTTAATGCTGAAGGTATCCATGCAGATCCAGTCAAAGTTGCAGCCGTGCAGGAATTCCCAATTCCCACATCCCTCAAGGCGGTTCGGTGGTTTCTGGGTATGGCTGGATGGTACCACAGGTTTGTGCCTGACTTTTCAAAGGTCGCCGAACCCCTCAACCACCTTACGAAGAAAGGTGTGAAATTCCAATGGACCCCTGCATGCCAAAGTGCATTTTAAGCACTGAAAAACAATCTTATTACTCCTCTAGAGCTTGGACATCCTAACCTGAATGCTCATTTCATTGTGTACACATATGCAAGTCAAACAGGACTTGGAGCAGTCTTGGCTCAACAAACAGGACTTGGAACAAAATAAGTTCTTGCTTATGCAAGTCACACCCTTAATTCAGCCGAGAGGAATTATTCAACGACTAAAAGGGAGTGCCTCGCTGTGGTCTGGGCTTTGAAGAAAAGGAGCTACTACTTGGAGGCGAAGATCTTCACCTTTGTCACTGACTGACCGAGATGCCCTTTCTCGGATTACAGAGACTACCAATGTTTGTCCTCCCTTGTGCAGCACTTATACTACCGCTAAATGTCTGGATGATTCCTTTCCTCTGGATGATGAGAGTGTATGGAGAGCACAGCAGAAGGATGCTGCCATCATGGCAATCTACAAGAGTCTGTCTGAAGAAGACTCGAAGAGTCGCTTCAATGATAAGTTCAGCATAATTCAGTATAAAGTGTATCGAAAAACTCCAAGAGGAGATGGAATACACAGCACCCATTACCGCGTCTTCATTCCCTCTACATTAAGTGACCAGATAATCCAAGTTTATCATGCTAATCCCATGAGTGGCCATCTTGGAGTTTTTAAGACTTATCAAAGACCAAAAGAGGTGGTTTCCTGGCCAGGCATGTGGGTTGATACCCGGAAGTTGATACCGTGGTGTCCATCCAAATGAAATATTGGGAATTGACCTCATGGGACCATTTCCTCCCAGCTGGGGGACCCGGAATGAATTTTTATTGGTGGTAGTGGACTACTAAGCACACTGGGTGGAGTTGTTTCTCCTCCGCAAAGCCACTGCATCAGCCATTGCTCTAATTCTGCGAAGGGAGGTCTTTACCAGATTCGGGATTCCAGACCAAATCCTCCCTGACCGAGGTCCTCAGTTCATATCAGGAATCTACAAAGAGCTCAGTACCTACTGGGGTGTAATTGCCAAGCTGACCACAGCCTACCATCCTCAGACCAACCTGACCGAGAGGGTAAACCGAACCCTGAAAGGGATGATTGCTTCATTCGTGGGGGATCAGCACACAAGGTGGGATCAGCATCTTCCGGAATTTCGCTTTGCACTGAACTCTGCCGTGCAGGAGACTTCTGGGGTCACTCCTGCCGAACTCCACCTGGGAAGACCACTAAAGGATCCAATGGACAGAGTCTTGCAAAGTTTGAATGTTTCACCCGACTGCCCAGCGTTTGATGCCGTACAACACCACCACACCTTGCTAGCCAGAGTGGAGGCCAGCAAAACCAAAGCCAAACAACGACAGCTAAGAAACTATGACAAACATAGATGAGACGTGTGTTTCCCACCCCAGTCTCATGTATGGGTACGTTCACATCATATGTCAAAGGCATCTAAGAAGTTCACTGCCAAGCTAGCTTCGAGATGGAAAGGTCCATACCTTGTAGTGCAGCAGTTGGGACCAGTGAACTACTTGGTCTGTTTGGAGGACACTGGGGAAGATGTCAGGACAGTGCATGTTGTTGACCTAAAGCCCTGCTACCCTACGGCAGAAGAGCTGGATCGCAGGCAAAAGCAACACCTGCAGGACCTCTTCGTGGAGGACTCTGATGAGGAGGACTTCCCTGGTTTTGTGTAGCAGGAACATGAACCTGTCAAAGCCTGCATCCTCTCTATTTCTACAGGCTTTGTTTTTTCATGGGGGGAGGAGTGTGACGAAATCCTGCACGGAGCCTTCACCGTGCGTTGCCACTTTAAGAGCGCATCAGCAGTAAGGAAGTAGGAAATAAAGACAGCTTTTTCAGCTCTTTGGGGAGGAACTCTTGGTTGGTGCGACAGTTTGATTGTGTGCTATGCTGCAGAATTTTGGTTTATATTCAGTGTGTGTAGTTTATAAAGTATTTAACTCACCCATCGGTGTGACAGTTCTAGGTCGTGGTTGTTATCGTTTGGGTCCGCGCCGGTTATGGATCGCATGGATTAGTAGCAACATTGTTGCGAAGCTTTAACATACAAACCAACAAATCATCGGACGGTCAGACAGTACACCGGCACGCCTGAAGACCACAGCTAAGATCTCTCTTGTTCTCTTTCTCTCTTTCTCATCCCGCTATTGTTCCAGTGCTTGACCCTGCAACAGACTTTCTATTTTTTCAAATGCACTTCCCATTGAAGTTCATTAGAGCTGGACTATTATTGCCCTGCCAGAAGTATTTGGCTGGACATTTTAGTTAAAAGTGAGATTGCTTGTAAGTTGTGTATTGTTATTTGAACTGTATTGAGGTGGGGTGTACAAACGACATGTGGCCGAGAAGATTGTGGACATTTTAAGGCCTTTGTTGTGTCTAAGAACACCCCCCATATTCATACCCTTTGCACTCCTCCACTGGAAGATAATACAGATTATTGCAAATCCTCTGTTGATGATTGGGTTCTTTCTTGTATGAAGTTGCTGATCAATTGCCATTATTGCCATTATTATTATTATTATTATTATTGTATGAGGTATTCTTGTTGGGGTTACCCCTGTGCTGTGATGTGGGTTTTATATGGTGTGTATTCCCTTTTCTCTCCACTGGCTATCTGGAAAACAGGCTACACTCTAGGCAGTCTCTTCTGCTGATGTGTGTGGGTCTGGTAGTGGTACTCTCTCTATTCTACTATTTACCTTTTGGCATGGTTAATACCTGCCTGGCGCCCGAACAAAATCTTTCTTTACCCCTCTCTAATAAATACCGCTACAACATTTTGATTGATTAAAATTGTGTCACGTTCTGACCTTAGTTCTTTTGTTATGTCTTTGTTTTAGTATGGTCAGGGCGTGAGTTGGGTGGGTTGTCTATGTTAGTTTTTCTATGATTTGCTATTTCTGTCTTTGGCCTGATATGATTCTCAATCAGAAGCAGCTGTCAATCGTTGTCCCTGATTGAGAACCATATTTAGGGAGCCTGTTTTCTATTGTGTTTCGTGGGTGATTGTTTTCTGTTGTGTGTCTGCACCAGCCAGAAGTGTCTTCGGTCTTTTCCCTTTGTTATTTTTGTTATTTCCGTGTTAATTTTAATAAATGTGGACACATACCACGCTGCACCTTGGTCCTCAACTTCTTCCACCAACAACGGCCGTTACAGAATCACCCATCACCAAAGGACCAAGCAGCGTGGTAACGGGCAGCGGCCGAAAGCGCAAGACTCCTGGACATGGGAGGAGATTGTGGACGGCAAGGTACCCTGGGCACAGGCTGGAGAATATCGCCGCCCCAAGGCAGAGCTGGAGGCAGCGAAAGCCGAGAGGCGGTGGTATGAGGAGGCAGCACGGCAGCGCGGTTGGAAGCCCGAGAGGCAGCCCCAAAAATGTATTGGGGGGGGTGTGGCTAAGTCAGGTAGGAGACCTGAGCCAACTCCCTGTGCTTACCGTGGAGAGAGAGGGACCGGGCAGGCACTGTGTTATGCCGTGAGGCGCACGGTGTCCCCGGTGCGCATGCATTGCCCGGTGCGGTACATAGCAGCGCCTTATATCGGCCGGGCTAGATTGGGCATAGAGCCAGGTGCCATGAAGCCGGCTCAGCGCATCTGGTCTCCAGTGCGTCTCCTCGGGCCGGGGTACATGGCACCAGCCCTACACATGGTGTCCCCGGTTCGCCAGCACAGCCCAGTGCGGTCTATTCCACCTCGCCGCACTGGCCTGGCTACGGGGAGCATTCAGCCAGGTTGTGTTGGGCAGGCTCGGTGCTCGAGAGCTCCAGTGCGCCTTCACGGTCCGGTCTATCCGGTGGCAGCCCCCTGCACCAGGCTGTCTCTCTGTCTCCTCCCTACAGGTGCTCCCGCCTGTCCAGCGCTGCCAGAGCCTTCCTCCTGCCCAGCGTTGCCGGAGTCTCCTGCCTGTCCGGCGCTGCCGGAGTCTCCCGCCTGTCCGGCGCTGCCAGAGTCCCCCGCCTGTCCGGCGCTACCGGAATCTCCCGTCCATTCGGGACCCATTGCTAGAGTCCCCAGTCTGAGGTCGGCGGCAGTGTGGTCCACGTCCCGCGCCAGAGCCGCCACCGCGGACAGACGCCCACCCAGACCCTCCCCTATAGGTTCAGATTTTGCGGCCGGAGTCCGCACCTTTGGGGGGGGGGGGGGGGGGGGGGTACTGTCACGTTCTGACCTTAGTTCCTTTGTTTTTTCCTTTGTTTTAGTATGGTCAGGGTGTGAGTTGGGGTGGGCAGTCTATGTTGGTTTTTCTATGTTGGTTTTTGAGTTTGGCCTAGTATGGTTCTCAATCAGAGGCAGCTGTCAATTGTTGTCCCTGATTGAGAATCATACTTAGGTAGCCTGGGTTTCACTTTTGGTTTGTGGGTGTTTGTTTCCGTGTGAGTGTTTGGGCCACACGGTACTGTTTCATTTTGTTCACATCGTTTATTGTTTTGTTCCAGTGTTCAGTTTGTTTATTAAAAAGACATGAACACTTACCACGCTGCACCTTGGTCCTCCTCTCTATCTCCAGACGACATCTGTTACACTGTAAGTATGTTTTAGTAATTACATTTACTTTTGATACTTAAGTATATTTAAAACTAAATACTTTTAGACTTTTACTCGAGTAGTATTTTACTGGATGACTTTCACTTTTACTTGAGTCATTTTCCATTAAGGTATCTTTATTTTTACTACAGTATGACAATTGTTTACTTTTTTTTTTCAAATTCCACAGTCATAACCCTGCTCTGACAGGACAAAAAGAGGAGGAGGCAGAGAGGGGAGGTCACCCGACCCAGGGCAGGCTAACAGAGAAAGGGCTTATGGAACAGGGCCAGTGACATCACTGCCATGCGTCATGAACGGCTGAGACTTCCTGTTGTGTGTGTGAGGACACAGGGTGTGACACCTCCAGCCGTGAGATACTAACACACTGTCAGGTCCCGTCACGTTCACACATACACTCTCTCCCCTCTTCTTTTACAAAACATTTATAAAATTATGAGGTGATTGAATAGCTCATACTTTGCAACCATCCTTTCCCTTCTGAGGTTTAGAACCAAGAAACAAACACAAACAAATTCCTGGCAAGGCCAACCAATCAGGTTGAGTCAGACTCAACTTGACAATACAAACACAGAGTGAACAAAGAAGAAAGAAGAGGTGGAGGAGGAAGAATGAGAGATGGATGAATAGAGAGCCTATGGAGAGAGGAGAAAGGCTTGAGAGATGGATGAATAGAGAGCCTATGGAGAGAGGAGGAAGGCTGAGCGATGGATGAATAGAGAGCCTATGGAGAGAGGAGAAAGGCTTGAGAGATGGATGAATAGAGAGCCTATGGAGAGAGGAGGAAGGCTGAGCGATGGATGAATAGAGAGCCTATGGAGAGAGGAGAAAGGCTTGAGAGATGGATGAATAGAGAGCCTATGGAGAGAGGAGGAAGGCTGAGCGATGGATGAATAGAGCCTATGGAGAGAGGAGGAAGGCTGAGAGATGGATGAATAGAGAGCCTATGGAGAGAGGAGGAAGGCTGAGAGATGGATGAATAGAGCCTATGGAGAGAGGAGGAAGGCTGAGAGATGGATGAATAGAGAGCCTATGGAGAGAAGAGGAAGGCTGAGAGATGGATGAATAGAGAGCTTTTAGAGAGAGGAGGAAGGCTGAGAGATGGATGAATAGAGCCTATGGAGAGAGGAGGAATGTTGAGCGATCGATGAATAGAGCCTATGGAGAGAGGAGGAAGGCTGAGCGATCGATGAATAGAGCCTATGGAGAGAGGAGGAAGGCTGAGAGATGGATGAATAGAGAGCCTATGGAGAGAGGAGGAAGGCTGAGAGATGGATGAATAGAGAGCCTATGGAGAGAGGAGGAAGGCTGAGAGATGGATGAATAGAGAGCCTATGGAGAGAGGAGGAAGGCTGAGAGATGGATGAATAGAGAGCCTATGGAGAGAGGAGGAAGGCTGAGAGATGGATGAATAGAGAGCCTATGGAGAGAAGAGGAAGGCTGAGAGATGGATGAATAGAGAGCTTTTAGAGAGAGGAGGAAGGCTGAGAGATGGATGAATAGAGCCTATGGAGAGAGGAGGAATGTTGAGCGATCGATGAATAGAGCCTATGGAGAGAGGAGGAAGGCTGAGCGATCGATGAATAGAGCCTATGGAGAGAGGAGGAAGGCTGAGAGATGGATGAATAGAGAGCCTATGGAGAGAGGAGGAAGGCTGAGAGATGGATGAATAGAGAGCCTATGGAGAGAGGAGGAAGGCTGAGAGATGGATGAATAGAGAGCCTATGGAGAGAGGAGGAAGGCTGAGAGATGGATGAATAGAGAGCCTATGGAGAGAGGAGGAAGGCTGAGAGATGGATGAATAGAGCCTATGGAGAGAGGAGGAAGGCTGAGCGATGGATGAATAGAGCCTATGGAGAGAAGAGGAAGGCTGAGAGATGGATGAATAGAGAGCCTATGGAGAGAGGAGGAAGGCTGAGAGATGGATGAATAGAGCCTATGGAGAGAGGAGGAAGGCTGAGAGATGGATGAATAGAGAGCCTATGGGGAGATGAGGAAGGCTGAGGCTATGGCGTCAGAAGCAAGGACCAAAGGGTCTATGTGAGAACCGTATTTTGACATCAGATAGAAGGAACACACAGCCCTCAGGCCAAATCCAAATGAAGAAGGGGGGGGGGGGGGGTGGGGGATAGGAGGAAGAAGGAGGGGGAGAATTGGAACACTTCTCTAACAGTGGCATAGCAGCAGGGAGAAACTGATCTTCTTCCTCAGCTGGGCTGGACATGTTTCAGATGTTATGTATATCCTGCTCACACTATAAAACCAGAACTGATGCATAAGAGGAGAGCGAGAGAGTACATGTTTCAGATGTTATGTATACCCTGCTCACACTATAAAACCAGAACTGATGCATAAGAGGAGAGTGAGAGAGTACATGTTTCAGATGTTATGTATACCCCCCCCCCCCCCCCCACACGCACACACACTACGCAGTCAAGCCTGTGTATGGAGAGTACTCACAGGGGAGGTTGTACATGAACCAGACTTGGGGTGTGTGCAAGTGGACACTCACAGGGGAAGTTTTGCATGAAGCAGGCCTGTGCAGCTATTACCCACTCGGCCCTGGTCTCACAGAAGATGGCAATATTGTTGTGGGCCCTCTGGCCAAGCGCTGCCAGACCAACGCCAAAGCAGGCTGCTGCCCTGTGGGTCTCAGCATAGGACAGCCAGCGGTACTGCCCAAGGATCACCTACAAGGGGGCACAGAGAGCACACAGGATGTCAGAGAGGGAGGGAGGGAAAGAGAGAGACAGAGAGACACAGAGAAAAATAGAGAGAACAAGAAAGAGCGAGAAGTACCAGGGGGGAAAGCAGAGAGATGGAAAATAATAGAGACACACAGAGAAACAGAGATTTGGAAAGAGAGAGATGGAGGAGGGAAGAATAGTTCACAGTGTTTGTTTTATGCGTGGGAGAGATGGAGGAGGGAAGGATAGTTCACAGTGTTTGTTTTATGCGAGGGAGAGATGGAGGAGGGAAGAATAGTTCACAGTGTTTGTTTTATGCGTGGGAGAGATGGAGGAGGGAAGGATAGTTCACAGTGTTTGTTTTATGCGAGGGAGAGATGGAGGAGGGAAGAATAGTTCACAGTGTTTGTTTTATGCGAGGGAGAGATGGAGGAGGGAAGAATAGTTCACAGTGTTTGTTTTACGCATGGGAGGGTATCAGGAGGGCAGAATAGTTCACAGTGTTTGTTTTATGCGAGGGAGAGATGGAGGAGGGAAGGATAGTTCACAGTGTTTGTTTTATGCGAGGGAGAGATGGAGGAGGGAAGAATAGTTCACAGTGTTTGTTTTATGTGAGGGAGAGATGGAGGAGGGAAGAATAGTTCACAGTGTTTGTTTTATGCATGGGAGAGATGGGGGAAGGAAGGATAGTTCACAGTGTTTGTTTTATGCATGGGAGAGATGGAGGAGGGAAGAATAGTTCACAGTGTTTGTTTTATAAGATGGAGAGGTGGAGGAGGGAAGAATAGTTCACAGTGTTTGTTTTATAAGATGGAGAGGTGGAGGAGGGATGGATAATTCACAGTGTTTGTTTTATGCATGGGAGAGATGGAGGAGGGAAGGATAGTTCACAGTGTTTGTTTTATGCATGGGAGAGATGGAGGAGGGAAGAATAGTTCACAGTGTTTGTTTTATAAGATGGAGAGGTGGAGGAGGGAAGAATAGTTCACAGTGTTTGTTTTATAAGATGGAGAGGTAGAGGAGGGAAGAATAGTTCACAGTGTTTGTTTTATAAGATGGAGAGGTGGAGGAGGGAAGAATAGTTCACAGTGTTTGTTTTATAAGATGGAGAGGTGGAGGAGGGAAGAATAGTTCACAGTGTTTGTTTTATAAGATGGAGAGGTGGAGGAGGGAAGAATAGTTCACAGTGTTTGTTTTATAAGATGGAGAGGTGGAGGAGGGATGGATAATTCACAGTGTTTGTTTTATGCATGGGAGAGATGGAGGAGGGAAGGATAGTTCACAGTGTTTGTTTTATGCGTGGGAGAGATGGAGGAGGGAAGGATAGTTCACAGTGTTTGTTTTATAAGATGGAGAGGTGGAGGGAAGAATAGTTCACAGTGTTTGTTTTATAAGATGGAGAGGTGGAGGAGGGAAGGATAGTTCACAGTGTTTGTTTTATAAGATGGAGAGGTGGAGGAGGGAAGGATAGTTCACAGTGTTTGTTTTATGCATGGGAGAGATGGAGGAGGGAAGAATAGTTCACAGTGTTTGTTTTATAAGATGGAGAGGTGGAGGAGGGAAGGATAGTTCACAGTGTTTGTTTTATGCATGGGAGAGATGGAGGAGGGAAGAATAGTTCACAGTGTTTGTTTTATAAGATGGAGAGGTGGAGGAGGGAAGAATAGTTCACAGTGTTTGTTTTATGCATGGGAGGGAACCAGGAGGGCAGAATAGTTCACTGTGTTTGTTTTATCCACAGTAAAGCCTACAGCTTGAGGTTGTGTGCTTTTTAACTTTTGGAATTTGAATCACAACACTCATAAAAAACAGTGGTGATACTGTCCTCTACTGGTATAACACTGGTACTGCACACACCCAGACCTGGCACAGGCCAGGCTAACGCACTTTCACACAGTGTCAGTGAAACAATAAGAACATTTAAATACATTTATTCAATGTGTTTTTCACTGTAAGTCTCATTGTTCAGGAAGTCAAGGGGTGGCCAAGTACAATCCATTGTTTTATTGCAGCAACATGAGTTTCAACAGCACTGTGATTAGACTAGTGGGATTAGCCTGAGGATTGGTGTGTAATTAAAAGTGTTGCAAGTCACACACACACACAGCGACAGTGTTTTAGATTGCCCTATATTCTGTATGTTGGTGAGCTGTGTGAGGTGACATGAGGCCTTTCTGTTGGGCAAGAGAGGTGTGTTTTTTATGAGTGATAGTTTTCTCCTGTTTTGGCTAGACTTACTTGGCAGAACAAGGTCTTGTTCAGAAAACACACCTGACTTTTTTGCCCAACAGAAAGTCATCACGCTGTCCTTCCTGTCCTCACCTTCTTGAAGAACTTTCCGTTGCTCTGCCTCTCATCCTCCTCCATGACTACCTCTCTGGTGCCCAGGCAGTCTCTGTCAGGGAACCTTCTGGATGCGTCCTCAAACACCTTATCCAGTGTGTCCACCCCGGGGTGCAGGGACGACACCAGCCTCTTCGTGGCGCCCATGGCCCTGTAGGGCCCCGCGGGGCGACCCGTCACAGACCGGGCCTTGAGTCTCTGAGCCCGCTCCTGTTCTGACCCGAGGCCTCCGTCTGATTCTGACACAGAGCTGAAGAGGTAGGAGGGGAGGAAGGCTAGGACAGAGTACAGCCACACCGTCACCTGGAAGAGCAGCAGCAGCACTGGGTTCAGGTCCTCTTTCAGCTTCATCCTGACTGGGTGTGTGTGAGTGAGTGGGGGATGGGGGTGGGTTGCAAGGCTTATTCTCTGAGCAGGTAGTTTATCACTGAGACAGCTCCTCCAACCCTGAGATGTGAATGGTAGGAGAGAGAATGATGGGTCGTAATCCTGCTACCACTGTCGGGGGAAGTTATTCATTTCCTGGTCCTTCTTCTTCTGCTCTTTTGTGTTTATCTGATTACAATGGCAGCAGCACCTTACGCCTAGACAAGAGACGACAAAAAAAAACATTTGAACATAGTACGAGAATATGCTATTTATAACACGTCTATTGTATGTTATACATGTATAATAACATCAGTGCGTTAGCTACAATTCCTTTGACAGCATCTGAGCTTTTTAACCCAACAGTCAGCAGACTCCATACTCTAAGATAATAGGTTTTAATCGATTCTTCTTATGTTTTAGTGGGGGTTTCTCAAGCATCAAACAATGGTAATGCACAGCATGGTGGCTTGGCCTACATAATAAGACAGACAGCCGTGTGCTGTAGAATACAGTTCTGCCTGAATGCTCTTCACTCACTCACTGTCCCCCTGTAGCCAGCCAAACTGCTGGAGCTCAGAGCTCCCTATCTAACCCCATATCCCACACAACACTGTACATCAAGGCATAGATGCAGACAGACAGCAGACTGACTTTGACAGGAAATAGAGAAAGAAAGAATGAGAGAAAGTGTGACAGCGTGAGAGAGAAGGGAAAGAGAGAAAGATCAAATATGAGTGTGAGAGGGAAAGAGATGGAGGGAGAGTTGCATTGCAACCCACGATGCAATGACAGATGACAGGAGGAGAGAGAGAGAGAGAGAGAGAGAGAGAGAGAGAGAGAGAGAGAGACAGATAGAGAGAGAGAGACAGAGACAGAGACAGAGAGAGACAGAGAAAGAGAGTAATAGAGAGACAGAGAGAGAGTGATAGAGATACAGAGAGAGAGACAGAGAAAGAGAGGGAGAGAGAGAGAAAGAAAGATGGAAAGAGAGAGAGAGAGAGACTAAAGAGAGAGACAGAGAGAGAAAGAAAAGGAGAGAGAGAGAGAGAGAGAGAGAGAGAGAGAGAGAGAGAGAAAGAAAGAAAGAAAGAAAGAAAGAAAGAAAGAAAGAAAGGGAAAGAGAGGGCAAGGGGGGGGTGAGGAAGAAAGAAAAGAGGGGGCTGATGCTGAGACATGTTAACACAAATCCTCAACTGGGTGAAAGGTGTGCTACTACTATATACCAGATTTAAAACAATGTTTGTTAAAACTTCACTGAAAGGGATTCTGTGTGTGACGTGAGGATTATGTCTGTGAAATAGGCTATGTGTGTGTGTGTGTGTGTGTGTGTGTGTTAACAGGGATGACGATAGCTACAGTGGGGCAAAAAAGTATTTAGTCAGCCACCAATTGTGCAAGTTCTCCCACTTAAAAAGATGAGAGGCCTGTAATTTTCATCATAGGTACACTTCAACTATGACAGACAAAATTAGAAAAAAAATCCAGGAAATCACATTGTAGGATTTTTAATTAATGTATTTGCAAATTATGGTGAGAGAAAAGATGAGAGAGGCCTGTAATTTTGCATTCTGCCGCTGCCACAATCTAACAATAAACAAAACATGACCGATAAAACATTAACTGTTTGCACCGTGGCATTCAAACTCATAACTTTGACCACACTTCTGTTATTTTTGTAATATTTGTCTAGCTAGCAATAAAATGGATGATTAAACTTCTTTCATGTGTGACTGTTCCAGTGGTTGGATACACTGAGTTACCGATGCCTTTTCTGTCTGAGACTGGGTAATGACTTATAACATCACACAGGAGAAGGGGCTAACCGCTGTGGGAGGGGCTGTCTGGTATTAAAACACAAGTGAGATTGACTGTACAGGTGACAGGTGATAGTACAAAGGTAATGTTGTATGAGGAGGAGAGGAGGCTGTGTCACACCGTGACTTGACCCATGTGTGAGCCGTGCCAGGTGCCCAGGGTACTAAGACTCAGAACAAAGCAAAGAGAGGCAAGGTGAGATAAGGGGCAAAGCAGGAGGCCATATGGAGACCTGGTGAAGGAGGCCATGAGGAGACCTGGTGAAGGAGTCCATGAGGAGACCTGGTGAAGGAGGCCTTGAGGAGATCTAGGGAAGGAGGCCATGAGGAGACCTGGTGAAGGAGGCCATGAGGAGACCTGGTGAAGGAGGCCTTGAGGAGACCTGGTGAAGGAGGTCATGAGGAGACCTGGTGAAGGAGGCCATGAGGAGACCTGGTGAAGGAGGCCATGAGGAGACCTGGTGAAGGAGGCCATGAGGAGACCTAGTGAAGTAGGCCATGAGGAGACCTAGGGAAGGAGGCCATGAGGAGACCTGGTGAAGGAGGCCTTGAGGAGACCTGGTGAAGGAGGCCATGAGGAGACCTGGTGAAGGAGGCCTTGAGGAGACCTGGTGAAGGAGGCCTTGAGGAGACCTGGAGAAGGAGGCCATGAGGAGACCTGGTGAAGGAGGCCATGAGGAGACCTGGTGAAGGAGGCCTTGAGGAGACCTGGTGAAGGAGGCCATAAGGAGACCTGGTGAAGGAGGCCTGACTAACAAGTCAAACCTCTCTCTCTCTCTTCCACTCTATTTCCCCTCTCTCCAGCAGACGGGCGAGGCTGCAGGTCACGAGCCTTGTTTTGGAACTCACACTTGCGATAGGAGCAGGCACGACAGGCTAAAATGACAATTTTGCATGTACTTATCAATTTTGAGATTTGTAGGTATTTTGGTCCATTAATATCAGTATTATCCAAAATGTCAAAATGTCAAAAAGTTATGAAAATGTATATATTCGTTTGTTTATCAAAATGGTGAAAAAGTTATGAAGCGGAACCCCTCGACAACATTCTGCTGAAAAGGCAGTGCGCGAAATTCTAAAATATTTTTTTGAAAAATTTAACTTTCATAAATTCACAAGTGCTATACACCAAATTAAAGATAAACTTCTTTGCAACTGCTGTGTCAGATTTTTTAAAAACTTTACGGAAAAAGCAAACCATGCAACAATCTGAGTACGGCGCTCAGACAACAAATCAAGCCATACAGATATCCACCGTATTGGAGTCAACAGAAGTCAGAAATAGTGTTATAAATACTCACTTACCTTTGATGATCTTCATCAAAATGCACTCCCAGGAAACCCAGTTCCACAATAAATGTTTGATTTGTTCGATAAAGTCCATCATTTATGTCCAAATACCTCCCTTTGTTAGCGCGTTCAGTTCACAAATCCAAACTCACGACGCGCGGGCAGGTCCAGGCGAAAGTTCAGAAAATCATATTACAGTTCATAGAAACATGTCAAACAATGTATAGAATCAATCTTTAGGATGTTTTTATCATAAATCTTCAATAATGTTCCAACCGGAGAATTCCTTTGTCTTCAGAAATGCAATGGAACGCAAGCTAACTCTCACGTGAAGGTGCGTGATCAGCTCATGCCACTCTGGCAGACCTCTGACTCATTCAGCTCCCATTCCCCCCTCCTTCACAGTAGAAGCATCAAACAAGGTTCTAAAGACTGTTGACATCTAGTGGAAGCTAGATAGTTGATAGGCAATGAGATGAATAACTACAAACCTCAGATTTCCCACTTCCTGGTTGGATTTTTCTCAGGTTTTTGCCTGCCATATGTGCTCTGTTATACTCACAGACATCATTCAAACAGTTTTCAAAACTTCAGAGTGTTTTCTATCCAATACTAATAATAATATGCATATATTATCAACTGGGCCTGAGTAGCAGGCAGTTTACTCTGGGCACGCTTTTCATCCAAACGTGAAAATGCTGCCCCTATCCCAAACAGGTTTTAATATCAGTATTTTCCAAAATGTCAAAATGTCAAAAAGTTATGAAAATGTATATATTCGTTAGTTTATCAAAATGGTGAATTGTAACCACTTTAAATGGACATACATCCATAATTTCAAAGCTCACTACATTGAATTACACATAATTTAAAAGGCTATTTCAAAGAGAATGTTGTCCAAATAGATGTTTGTCATTTGTCTTTAACTGCCATTTCCCAACTGTATTTTCAAACTCATTTTTCTCAGCTTCAGAAGCATCTGCATTCACAAGATGTTGTGCGGTTATCCTTAAATGTATTTTCCAGACTTATACATAGGGAACTGTTGACAGGTTGTCAAATGTTTATTCTAGATGACATTTCCTTCTGAAAAATGCACCAAAAATACATTTTACATACCTTTCTTTAGTGTTTTACTGATAGAAAAATATATATATTTCTTCACAATCGGTGAAGTCCTGTCCTGGAGTGTCTTATCAAAATGAAACCAAGATATTTAGGCTGACCTGTTCCTGTGTCCAGAAAAAAGGATTTGATGATATGCTAATATTTAATGAGATATCACATAATTTGCATATTTTAATGAACTATTTCTGGCAGAATTATACAAAAAAATTGTTTTATTTGTGTCCACATTCAAGTTGATTGTGATATGATTAAGGGGGGATACCCTACTAGGGAGTGGTGCCTGGCCTTAAGTCCATTATAAAGCTTCAACCAATAGAACAATCAAAAGAACATCAAGAATGAATCGGGGGGGGGGGGGGGAAACAATTGGTCAATAATTGAGCTTTGTGTAACAGGGCAGAAGCTTTGGAAATGAAGTACGACCATAACACAGTGGATTAATTCAGTAATATCTTGCCATCCCTCCTCCCATAGTTGGTGGACAGGCAGGCAGGCCGCAGTAAGAGTGAATCACTGCTTCCTTAAAGGATTGTGAATGGGGCCTTTTGTGTGACCAACGCCACCCTCTCCTCTCGCCTCCGCAGGCAGTCCTCCTGGAGAAAGCTCAAAGTCACCATTGTGCCAGTAGCCCAGCACACCACACAGTGCCACATCTAGGACCGCCACTGGAGGGGTCAGACTGTGTGTGTGTGTGTGTGTGTGTGTGTGTGTGTGTGTGTGTGTGTGTGTGTGTGCGTGCGTGCGTGCGTGCGTGCGTGCGTGCATGCGTGCGTGCGTGCGTATGCAGACATCTCCAAATAATGGCGTAAGCATACTTGAAAAGCTTTGAGTAAGCATGATTTCACTGAAAGTGATAAGACAACACACAATGGAATGGATATGTGACTCAGACTACAGCCTTTCTTCTTAAGGTCTGAGAGGTAGCAGAAGCAAGCAACCAGACAGTAAACATACCAGACAACCACCAAAACAACTAGCCTAATCTGAAACTAAAGGTTCTCTATGATATCTTCCTTTCTCTGCCATCTCCCACACTGCTGAGTGTAGGATACATTAGCCTGGATGCAGGGGTGCAGACCATGACATTTAGCCTATATATGCCATGCTGACAAACTTCTGGTTCAACCGATAGATATAACCATACCCTCTGGTGAATGATATAGGCCTTTGACCAACCCTCTGAAACATATTACATAAGAAGAATGCTCCACAGAAGAATGCTCCACAGAAGAATGCTCCACAGAAGAATGCTCCACAGAAGAATGCTCCACAGAAGAAAGCTACTGCAGACAGAAACATGGCATAAGAGAGGAGGGCGTAAAACTGTGCATCTGTGTGCACATATCCCATCGGACCATCCCTGGCAGACAATAGACGCTCTGTGTATAAGTACAAGCGCTCTCCAATAGACCAGCCTGATTTGATTGTAGTTGCTACAAGCCAAGTAAATGACTTCAGCAGTACAAACAAGCTTAACAGTGGACAAGATATTCACAACTTGAGTGCACAACATTTGTCAATGGTACAGTTCAAACTCTGTCAACCAAAATGTTGATTATGGTCTCCATACTAGGGTTGGGGATATTACAATATAATCGTAGATCAACGATGTTTGACAGAAATCGTCCATGATATTGTGATGTGACAGACGATAGTTTTCTATGTTTGTATGTTTTTACAGACAATAGTTTATTTGAACATGACTGACACCGCTGGAGTCGGGCAGCGCACAACACTGCACCTCACATGCCAAATGACCTATTCTATTTGCCATAGACTTTCTCAATAGATATGTAGGTAGACTTAGCCTAATAGTAACATAATGCAAGAGCAGGCCTACAATGTACACTCTAATAATTAGGGCTTATACAACGGTTCTTCTAAGATCCTTAAAGTTTTTCAAAGAACCTTAGGGTTCTTAGCACTGAAAATTGCCCCCAAAAAGTTCTTCCAAGAACCCCATAGGAGGTGGGGTTCATCGCGGAACCTCCTTAGTTGGAGGGGGTTCTTACAGGAACCCCTGTAAGGGGTTAAGTGCCCAACTGAAGTGCCCAACTGAAACATTTGGATTTGAATGTGAAAGGACAGCAGGTGCAGGCACTTACTGAAAAATGTAAAGACATCCGCAATTTAAGGTAAGATTTTCCCTTGTATGAACTAAATTGATATTGTTTTATGGTGATACCATCTACTCTTTCATATTTGCGCAGATCTTTCTAAAACAGAAAATGGACACAAATCAATTAATATCAATCTAAAGGTAAGAATATGTAGGCTATTAGAATATGTTGAAGGCTACGGTAGCTGTATTGGGTGCAGATGACTGAACTGCTCACTTTTGTGTCTGTGTCTGCAGGTATACAGACAAGGAGGCATACAAAGGTATGTCAATTGGTATTGGTATGTTATGCAGATCCCATTTACCATCCTCCTCCCTTCCCTTGTCAATGAATATCCCATAGGCTTCTACATTATGGACGAGGTATGTGTATGAAAACCATTATCAAAACAGTTTTTTTTTTCATTCACATTCACCAAAAAAAGGTATGAATACTGTTGTGTGGATATTTTGTTAATCATCTGTATAATGATTATTTTGGGGATTCACAGACTTCACCCTCCCTACACCTCTGATGAATATAACAGGAAACCTGTTTGATCACCATGCACTGCAAAACCATTCTGTCTTTGGGTCAACATGCCAGATGCCCATTGGACTAGGGGCTCTGCTGGGAGTTTCTCATATTTAGATTTTTTTATACTGCTTTGCCACTAAAATCATAATAAACACTGAGAACTAAAATAGTGTGTAATTGTTATTGTTATGAGTATTATTATTAATATTATTACAAATAATAATATTAATAACAGGGGTGGGAGTTTAAAAAAAAGTACCCCAAAAGGTTATTCGAAGATCCATTAAAAGGGGTTCTTTGAAGAATCCTGTTAGATCACATTTATCTCGCTCACCTCTCGAATGTCTGATGATCATGAGCCTTTTGCAGTGGACACTCCGTTGTCTGGCTTGTTTTAAAAGCTTAATTTCCCTTTTTATTTTAACGTCACTTGTTGGTCTAAGCATAGTTTTCATGTTCAAGTTTCAAATGAATCCAGGAGGCCAGTAACATAGATCTATCTCAGATACTTGTTTGTGAATAGCTTAAATAAAAAAAACTTGATATTGTAATAATGAAAGAGAACCAACAATTGCTAAATATAATAATCGAATGGGAAGTTTAAACAAATCTTATACGTTTCTGGCCTCCACTTGACCAAAGCTTTAGGAAAAACAGATTGTGTACACCAGAAAATCCTTGCAAAACAAACATCCAATAATATAATATACACTGAATAAAAATGTAATTCAATACAATTTGCAGTAAACATTTGGATTCTGTTCTATTCTATAATGAACAAAGGCACATCAGCAAGTAATTATTTATGGAATTATTCATTAAAATCAATGTGAAACATATTTGACCATTTGAAGTCAATGGGCTCACTGCTGACAAATGTTATCTGCAAGGTGTGCCATTTTTGTACACTCAACCAGCATGCATGCAACGGGGATAATGAAAATCATTTAAAAATGGGGTGAAATTGGTTGAGCAGAGAAGATACAGGCTGGTCAAAAAGTCATTATCTCCTATCTGGAATATATATCTGTAGCCTACAGATAACAATTTACTCTAGGTGACCGGGACGCTCAGTCTTCCATCCTCTGCTCTGCCCCGTAGCCTACCGCGCGCAGCAACTGGCTGGATGCACAGAATCAAACACATCTGGACCTCGCCGGCTGCCGCTAAGCGCATCACCGAGAAATAATAGTTTATCAAGACACTTACCTTGAATCAAACACCTGGTGTATCAGCGACGAAAGGGAAAGCGTTATTTTATTGCACGAATTGCAATTGAATTCCCTGTCTGATGATATTGGTCGCTGCTCTCAGCCCAGAAGTGACAGACGCGTCGTCATGGTATTATTGCACAGGAGGCATTCCCTGGCTTTTGATTGGACTCGTTGAGGTGGCGCGTGCTGAGGGCCGGTAGATGATGGAAATGAAGGGTTACTCTAAATCAGAACGCACTGAGTGGAAGCTGAGATGTGATTCAGACAGTAGTCTACTGTCATAATAAAACGTATTAGACAAACTACGCATAGGTTTGTCAATGGTTGGGTTTTTGTACCGCAGAGTGGTCATACATATGTGCATGATGCTGCTTTGGGGACACCTGTTGGATTAGATTAACCTTCAAATTCAATCAAACTGGTCAGCAGGGATGTCACCACAGTTTCAGAAAATGTGGTGCTTAGCAACTGAGGTATAGGGCTCAGCCCATTGTCTCATGATAGATGGCTTCACTCCTGCAATAGCTCGTCCCTCAACTGATCTGTCTTGTAGGAGGTGGAATTAATCTCTAAAAATCGCGATTTTGCTAATCTGCCTAAAACTAGTTCCCACTGGCTACTAGTACTATGGCAAAACATGCTCGATCAACTAAGCAAACTTCTGTAGCTAGCAGCCTAGTGCAAGCTTGTTTGAATGGCCATAGAATAGCTTCTGCTAATGGTCTTTACCATTCAGCCATCAGATTTTCCACCAATGCTCCTTATAGGACACATCACTGCACTCTATACTCCTCTGTAAACTGGTCGTCTCTGTATACCCGCTGCAAGACCCACTGATTGATTCTTATTTATAAAACCCTTTTAGGCCTCACTCCCCCCTATCTGAGATACCTACTGCAGCCCCCATCCTCCACATACAACACCCGTTCTGCCAGTCGCATTCTCTTAAAGGTCCCCAAAGCACACACATCCCTGGGTCACTCCTCTTTTCAGTTCGCTGCAGCTAGCGACTGGAACTTGCGGCAACAAACACTCAAACTGGACAGTTTTATCTCAATCTCTTCATTCAAAGACTCAGCCATGGACACTCTTACTGACAGTTGTGGCTGCTTTGTATGATGTATTGTTGTCTCTACCTTCTTGCCCTTTGTGCTTATGTCATGCAATAAAATGCAAATTATTTACTTAAAAATCATAAAATGTGATTTTCTGAATTACCAGACCTCTACATGCTTTGTAAGTAGGAAAACCTGCAAAATCGGCAGTGTATCAAATACTTGTTCTCCCCACTGTAGTTTCGCTCCGCCAGGCTGAGCTTCTTTGAAAAGAAAGCACAGGGGTGGAGCTTTGGTGGCGTGTCCAAGCACTGAGTGAGCACGGCTCCTATCACAGCCTCGGACACGTCCACCTCCACTATGAACGCCAAAGAGGGATCAGGATGAGCCAGCACGGGAGCTGAGGTAAACAGAGCCTTCAAGTGACCAAAAGCCCTGTCCGCCTCAGCCGACCACTGCAGCCTCACCGGTTCCCCCTTCAGCAGTGAGGTAATGGGAGCTGCTTCCTGACCAAAACCCAGGATAAACCGCTGCACTTCCTTTACCATGGTGGGAGTCAGCCAATTACGCAGTGCTGAAATGCGGTAACTCTCCATCTCCACCCCTGACTTGGAAATGCTGTACCCTAGGAAGGAGATGGACTGTTGGAAGAACAGACATTTCTCAGCCTTGATGTACAGGTCATGCTCCAACAGTTGACCAAGCACCCTGCACATCAGGGACACATGCTCGGCGCGTGTAGCGGAGTATACACATGTCGTAGATATACACCACTACACCCTCCCAGAAAATCTCCTCAACAAAGGCCTGGAAGACTGATGGAGCATTCATCAACTCGTTTGGCATGACGAGGTACTCATAGTGCCCTGAGGTGGTACTAAATGCAGTCTTCCACTGGTCCCCCTCCCGGATACGCACCAGGTTGCAAGCGCTCCTGAGATCCAATTTTGTGAAGAAGCGCGCCCCTTCCATTGACTCGATCGCACTGGCGATGAGAGGCAGCGGGTAGCTGTACCTCACAGTGATCTGATTGATACCTTGATAGTCAATACACGGGCGCAGACCCCCATCCTTCTTCTTCACAAAAAATAAACTCGAGGAGGCAGGTGAAGTGGAGGTCCGAATGTATCCCTGCCTCAGGGATTTGGAGACACATGTTTCCATAGCCGCGTCTCCTCCTGTGACAGAGGATACATGTGACACCTGGGAAGTGCTGCGTCTACCAGGAGATTTATCGCACATTCCCCCCGTCGATGGGGTGGTAATTGAGTCGGCTTCTTCTTACAGATTCAGCATATTCTGAGGGGATGCGCACGTGGGGACCTGGTATGGACTTTCCACCGTAGTCTCACCGATGGAAACCCCCACACACCTCCCTGAGCACTCTCCTGACCACCCCTTGAGAGCCCTCTGTTGCCATGAAATAGTGGGATCATGACAGGCCAGCCAGGGTAGGCCCAGCACCACGGGAAACACAGGATAATCAATAAGGAAGAGACTGATTCTCTCCTTGTGACCCTCCTGCGTAACCATGCTTAGTGGAGCGGTGGCCTCCCTAATCAGCCCTGACCCTAATGGTCGACTATCTAGGGCGTGCCCATATCCACAGGAATAAGGGGAATCCCTAAACTATGGGCAAATGAACGGTCAATAAAATTCACAGCTGCGCCTGAATCTACGAGCACCTTATGCTGGGAATGCGGGGAAAACTCAGAACATTTGATAAACACATACATGTGGGCAACAGTATGGGTAAGCTTGGTGCCGACTCACCTAGGGTGACACGATAGTGCCCTGCCTGCTGCCTCGACTCCCTGAGGAACCTCCCCAGCACCGACCAGCAGTGTGCCCTCTGCGGCCACAGATGGTGCAGGGAATGGCCATAAGCGCAGCACCTCCCAGCTCCATGGGCATCGGAGCGGAGGTGCTGGGGGATGGAACTGACAGGCCCCGATCTGGACGTCCGCGGGTAGCCAGCAGGTTGTCCAGCCGGATGGACAGGTCCACCAGCTGGTCCAACGTGAGGGTGGTGTCTCGACAGGCCAACTCCCGACGGACATCCTCGCGTAGACTACACTGGTAGTGATCGATCAGGGCCCTGTCGTTCCATCCCGCGCTGGCAGCCAGGGTCCGGAAGTCCAAAGCGAAATCCTGCTCGCTCCTCATCCCCTGCATCAAGTGAAACAGACATTTCTCTGCATTTCTCTGAACTCTGAGTAATGGTCCAATGCCACGTCTCCTTCACTCCATACGGCGTTGGCCCACCCAAGGGCTTTGCCTGAGAGGCAGGAGACGAGGGCGGACACGCTCTCACGTCCCGAAGGAACCGGGTGGACGGTCGCCAAGTAGAGCTCCAGCTGGCATCCGGCAGCTGTCCCATCATACTCCCTTGGGAGCACGAGCCAAATCCCGCTGGGACCGGGTGAAGGAGAGGTGGACAGTGGGGCCTGCTGTAGTGGGGCTGGTGGAGGCGCTGGACGACCTCCTCCTCTCTCCCAGCAGCACGCGATCCATGGCGGTGCCCAGACATTGCAACATTGCGTGCTGCTGGACGAGCTCCTCTACGTCCTGCTAACTCCATTCTTGATGAGTAATTCTGTAATGTTGTCTGTGTGTAGCTGGTATAGAGGAGTCAGGCGCAGGACAGCAGATATGAGTAAATAAACATACTTTACTCAACATATATGAATGCAATACAAAAAAAGAGGGCCCACATTAACGGATCGTACTACATACAAACAATTACTCACAAACTGACATGGGGGAACAGAGGTTTAAATAATGAACAAGTAATTGGGGAATTGAAACCAGGTGTGTAAGACAAAGACAAAACAAATGGAAAATGAAAAGTGGATCGGCGATGGCTAGAAGGCCGGTGACGTCGACCGCCGAATGTTGCCCGAACAAGGAGAGGGACCGACTTTGGCAGAAGTCATGACACATAGTCAATGATGTGTTGAATCGAATAATGTATTGAAGAGTTGTTAAAGGCCTAATGCAGACATTTTTATATCAATATCAAATCATTTCTGAGTATGAAGTGCCTTACTAAAATAGATTTCCATTAAAATGGGCAAAAATAGCTTTTTAGCAAAAAACTATTTCTCAAGCAAGGATTTTGCTACGACTGTCTGGGAGTGGTCCGAGTGGAGGGGAAACTGAAAATGTACCGGCAGAAGGTTTGGGAAATCATTGTTATTGGTCTATTAACCAATTAACCGAATGGTGATGTCACCATGGAAAGCAGAATCTCCCGCCTTTGCAAACCTGCTGATTAGAAGGTCCTGTGTAGAGTGTATTTTCAACCAGCGACTATCAGGAAATAACACTAATATAAACAAAACCACACTTTTATTGTTAGTTTGTTCAGCTGTTGTATAATGTGATACAAAACACAGGAAAACAGAATTTTGACTTCACTGGGCCTTTAAAGGTTTAAGTAAAGAAAATATGTTATGAGTAAATAGATTACAAGAGGACAACTCAAAATCTGACAACAGTATTTGTGTATTTATACAAAATGAATAACATTTGGACTTTAAAACACAGTTATGCACACATCAGCCCTACATTAGTTTATTCACACATCTAGAAATATATTAGCCAATCCATGTCTTGGGAATTTAGTAATATCTTTGAGAGAGTAACCACCTATGATGTCTACACTTTCCACAGAATTCTGTCCATGTCATGATCCACTGAGTCAAAGATCCCCCCCCCCTACATGTTCTAAATGTCAAATCCAAATCCCATTGCTCAATGTTCAATCCCTTACAATGCAATCCTGACCTGATTCCCTTTCCAATCTGTATTTCATGCCATTAATTAACAAAATCTCGCATTACCTGCGATCTTTCAACCTATATGTGGCACTGTCTATTTATCATACAGGTTTAAGACAATGGCATAGCAGAGGTTCATCTTGGCAGCATCTCTGTGCAGTAGCTCAGACAGTGTGGTCTAAATTGAACGCTAAAGTCATGTGACATGAATGTCTGCTCTATTTTAGAATTGCTGCCTGCTCCCCTCAGGCAGAAAGAAAGAGAGACTGGGAGTAGAGAAAAGCACGACACACTCCCCAGAACCGCAGAGAGACTAGCACGCAAACATCACCTATGAAGCCCTGTATGCATTCCCTTGGTGCAGCAAACACAACCTGACATGCCCCATTTGTGTCTTGAGGTTAGCAGGAGGAAAGAGCTGGTCATGAATAGAGTGGGATATCAAATGATTTTCACCCAACTGTACAATATTTCTCTACACTATATACCTATGCTGACTGTATAAGAGAGCGAAGGATCAGAGTGATGGCCGTTTGACTGTGTTTATATGTGTGCAGACAGTGCATTTGGTATTCAGACCCCTTGACTTTTTCCACATTTTGTTACGGTTGAGTCTTATTCTAAAACTTTAAAAAATCCCCCTCATCAATCTACACACAATACCCAAAAATGACAAAGCAAAAACAGTTTTTTAGCCCTTTACTCAGTACTTTGTTGAAGCACCTTTGGCAGCGACTACAGCCTCGAGTCTTCTTGGGTATGAAGAGCTCTACAAGCTTGGTACACTTGTATTTAGGAAGTTTATTCCATACTTCTCTGCAGATCCTCTCTAGTTCTGTCAGATTAGATGGGGAGCGTCGCTGCACAGCTATTTTCAGGTCTCTCCAGAGATGTTCGATCGGGTTCAACTCCGGTCTCTGGCTGGGCCACTCAAGGACATTCAGGGACTTGACCCGAAGCCACCCCTGTGTTATCTTGGCTGTGTGCTTAGGGTCGTTGTCCTGTTGGAAGGTGAACTTGTGAGGTGTGGAAACACTTTGTTGCTTTTATGGATTTTGTCTTGTTGCTTTTTGTGCTATGTTCTCTGTTTGTCTGCTAAATCTTGCTTGTCCTATGTTGCTCTGCGTGTGCTCACTGATCATTGATTGTCTGTATTGTTAATGTAATTGTTTTTAATAACCTGCCCATGGACCGCGGTTGAAAATTAGTTGGCTGGCTAAAACCAGCACTTTAACTGAAACGTTGGTTAATGTACACTGTCCCTGTACATTTTTTTTTACTAAAACAAACTCAAATTTTCTTTCCCTCGATCCTGACTAGACTCCCAGTCCCTACCGCGGAAAAGCATCCCCACAGCAGGATGCTGCCACCACCATGCTTTACCTTAGGGATGGTGCCAGGTTTCCTCCAGACGTGACGCTTGGCATTCAGGCCAAAGAGTTCAATCTTGGTTTCATCAGACCAGAGAATGTTGTTTCTCATGGTCTGAGAGTCCTTTAGGTGCCTTTTGGCAAACTCCAAGCAGGCTGTCATGTGCCTTTTACTTAGGAGTGGTTTCTGTCTGGCCACTACCATAAAGGTCTGTTTGGTGGAGTGCTGCAGATATGGTTGTACTTCTGGAAGGTTCTCCCATTTCCACAGAGGAACTGGAGCTCTGTCAGGGTGACCATCGGGTTCTTGCTCACCTCCCTGACCAAGGCCCTTCTCCCCCGATTGCTCAGTTTGGCCGGGCAGCCAGCTCTAGGAAGAGTCTTGGTGATTCCAAACATCTTCCATTTAAGAATGATGGAGGCCACTGTATTGTTGGGGACCTTCAATGCTGCAGAAATGTTTTGGTACCTCTCCCCAGATCTGTGCCTCGACACAATCTTGTCTCGGAGCTCTACGGACAATTCCTTCGACCTCATGGCTTGGTTTTTGCTCTGACATGCACTGTCAACTGTGGGACCTTATATAGACAGGTGTGTGCCTATCCAAATCATGTCCAATCAATTAAATTCACCACAGGTGGGCTACAATCAAGATGTTGAAACATCTCATGGATGATCAATGGGAACAGGATGCACCTGAGCTCAATTTCGAGTCTCATAGCAAAGGGTCTGAATAGGTGTGCTTTTATTTTTAATATATTTGCAAATATTTCTAAAAAACTGTTTTCGCTTTGACAATATGGTGTGTTATGTGTAGATTGATGAGGAAAAACACCTATTTAATCAATTTTAGAATAAGGCTGTAAAGTCACAAAATGTGGAAAAGGTCAAGGGGTCTGAGTACTTTCTGAATGCGCTGCACAATATGTGTGTGCAAGTATGCATGTGTCCATTTTCTGTGTGTGCTTATATGCATGTTTGCATTATGTTTGTTTGAATGTCTGTATCAGTGTTTATGGGTCAGGAGCTGGTTGAATGGTCCAATCCTACAGTGCGGTGCTATCTGAGCTTATCTGGTCTGATCAGGTGAAGATGAGGTGCTGGTTCTCTAGGATCCCGTATTCAGCCTTGTGCTGCTCAAACAGCTTAGCCAGCGCCCCCAGGTAACAGCCATGCAGCCTGTCCACCTCATCAGACGAGGGGCTCACGTTCCTTTCCACCACTATGGGCTCTCCCACTGAGATAGAGGGAGGAAGGGAAGGGGGTGAGATGGAGAGAAGTAAGGAGGGAAAGATAGAGTAGAAATAGAGAGGGTATTCAGTGAGAGAAGAAAATGAAAGGCAGAGGAATTATAGAATGTTAAATAAAATGTAGTGACTCAGAGGAGGAACTGGAGAGAAAGGGAGAGGAAGGATAAAGGAAGTGGAACAGAGGGCAAGACTGAGGACAAAACACATGAGGTTACAGCTCTAAGGTAATTTGATTGGCTGTAGCCCAGTGACCCTTCACCGTGGGTGGCTCTGTTCCAGCTGGTCATGATGTCCTGGCTGACTACAGCTGCTGCCACAGTTACTGTTACCCATAACACAGTCACCTATGAACCAGCTTACCAATTTGTCATATGTCGGCTGTTCTCTCAGTGAGCTTTTATTTGACCATCTGGGTGATGACTAGCTGACTAGAGGAATTCATACAATCAGAGCACTGGGACTGCACATTGTTTCTGAATGTTGTTTGTAAATAGTTTCCGGAATATGTTTCCCCATAGACAGAAATGGATCATATTTTAGTCTCTATTCCCTCTCGTCACCCATCTCTTCCCGTCACTTTCCACCCACATTATCCCCCATTCCCCACCACTCACCGATGGTGTAAATGGGTTGTCTGAAGGGCATGAAGCCCAAGCTGTACTGGAAGACCCCCCGGGCATGAAACAGAGGCAAACTGAAGCCCAGGGTCTTCCTCATGCACTCCTGGATGGTACGGACCAGGGAGCCCTTTGGGTTCTTCAGCTGATTAAACAGATCATTCTCCCCAAAGGAGAACACTGGCACCAGATGAGCTCTGCACGCAGGAGAGGGTGAGAGAAGTCGGAATTTTTACCAGCGGCATAATTTCACGTTTGACTACAACCTTGCAATTTTACATTTGTGATTGTTTGCAAAAATCTATGTATTTTAATGTGATCTGATCCTTTTTGGATGTTTTGTTATTAAAAAATATATATGTTCCTGTCATTATTGCGCTAACTCCAAAGTCATCTTCGGCTCACACCAATCTATCTGAAGTGGAATGTGGAGTGCCTACCCATAATCCTCCTGACCCGAGTGTATCTTAGTTCCGTTTTTAACAACTAAATGCCCAGTCAAATGAACGATTCTCTCAATCCTCTGAGCGGAGGCGTAAATCTGTTATTTTAGCAGGTGTGTGTGCTGTAAATATTACAGTGCATTTCCTTTCACCTCAACACATCTGTCATTAAAAGCCCTGAGGTTAAGATTAATGGTTCACTTCATGGCCTACAGTACATTCAGTAATGGCCCTTACGGAGGAGGTTTCAGTCAACATGAACATTTCTAATACTTGATTATAAACGAGACGGTTATAGATGAGGAGTAGTTGATAGGAAATAAGGCACTCACCCACACCTGAGAGCAATCTTGACGAAGCCCTTCCTGTTGAGGGCCTCCAGGACGAGGCTCCCAGGCCTGGCCTCCAGGGACTCTGCCGCCCCACCAATCACTATGATTGACACGTTTCCCCCTCCCTTCTGGCTCAACACGTGGGTAAGACTCTTCTTGGAACAAGAGACAACCCCTTAGGGGAAGTTCAGCACAGTATATTTAGAACAAATGTGGGCCAGGATTTTTTTTTTCACAGGACAGGTTTTATTAGAAAAAACTTCTAATATCCCCAATATGAAGAAAGAATTGTTGACAAACTAAAACTGCACTACAGTGTGCACACACTATGTTTGAACCTTTAAATGTAATTTACCAAACCTTAAAAACCTATTGATAGTGTTTAAATCTGAAAAAAACAGAAGCATTGTGGTGGAATAAATAAATCCCTAATAAGGTTCACCTGAGGACATGAGATACTCCCGGAAGAATGGGAAGCTGAACCAGATGCCGAGGGTATGCAGGTAAGGAGTCATTCCTGGATAGAGCTCCCGGAAGCCTGTGTATTCAGTACAGAAATTCCCAAATGCTCCGGCGACCAGGATTCCGTGAGGATGGAAACCCATCAGGTAGTTCCTCTCTGGGTCTAGGTCACATGTCTTAATCAGCTGACCACAGACAAGACATGAATAGTGAGAGGATAATGGATAAGACACAGGTTGAGTTCCTGCCCGACTAGATGTACAACCAATGGTTGTGTGCCACGTCATCGACTGAGCAGTCGGGCATCAGATGGTTATGTCATATGATGTGGTTAGCTAATATGTTAAATACATAACCAGGCCTTGTAAGATCAGTGGAGGCTCCTCAGAGGAGGAAGGGGAGGACCATCCTCCTCAGTGAATTTCATTTAAGAAAGTGATCGTTTTAGATAAAATTATACTAAATATATTCACTTCACCAAATAATTGATTAAAACACACCGTTTTTCAATGAAGGTCTACAGTAACCCCAACAGCACTCTAGGGGCATTTAGCTTCCGTCCTCTGGGTATATTGACTTCAATACAAAACCTAGGCGGCTCATGGTTTTCACCCTCTCCCATAGACTTAAGCAGTAATTATGACAACTTCCGGAGGACATCTTCCAACCTATCAGAGCTCTTGCATCATGAACTGACATGTTGTCTCCACAATCAAATGATTCAAGAATTAATCTAGTACTGAATGCATAAGCTACAGTTAGCTAGCACTGCAGTGCATACAATGTGGTAACTAGTAGACTCAAAGAGAGAGAAGGAACAAATTAATTTCTTCCAAAATGAGGAAAAGCAAGAGATCCGTTTTTTTTCTCAGTTTCACCTACAGTGCCTTGCGAAAGTATTCGGCCCCCTTGAACTTTGCGACCTTTTGCCACATTTCAGGCTTCAAACATAAAGATATAAAACTGTATTTTTTTGTGAAGAATCAACAACAAGTGAGACACAATCATGAAGTGGAACGACATTTATTGGATATTTCAAACTTTTTTAACAAATCAAAAACTGAAAAATTGTGTGTGCAAAATTATTCAGCCCCTTTACTTTCAGTGCAGCAAACTCTCTCCAGAAGTTCAGTGAGGATCTCTGAATGATCCAATGTTGACCTAAATGACTAATGATGATAAATACAATCCACCTGTGCGTAATCAAGTCTTCGTATGAATGCACCTGCACTGTGATAGTCTCAGAGGTCCGTTAAAAGCGCAGAGAGCATCATGAAGAACAAGGAACACACCAGGCAGGTCCGAGATACTGTTGTGAAGAAGTTTAAAGCCGGATTTGGATACAAAAAGATTTCCCAAGCTTTAAACATCCCAAGGAGCACTGTGCAAGCAATAATATTGAAATGGAAGGAGTATCAGACCTGCAAATCTACCAAGACCTGGCCGTCCCTCTAAACTTTCAGCTCATACAAGGAGAAGACTGATCAGAGATGCAGCCAAGAGGCCCATGATTACTCTGGATGAACTGCAGAGATCTACAGCTGAGGTGGGAGACTCTGTCCATAGGTCAACAATCAGTCGTATATTGTACAAATCTGGCCTTTATGGAAGAGTGGCAAGAAGAAAGCCATTTCTTAAAGATATCCATAAAAAGTGTTGTTTAAAGTTTGCCACAAGCCACCTGGGATACACACCAAACATGTGGAAGAAGGTGCTCTGGTCAGATGAAACCAAAATTGAACTTTTTGGCAACAATGCAAAACGTTATGTTTGGCGTAAAGCAACACACCATCCCCACTGTCAAACATGGTGGTGGCAGCATCATGGTTTGGGCCTGCTTTTTTTCAGCAGGGACAGGGAAGATGGTTAAAATTGATGGGAAGATGGATGGATACAAATACAGGACCATTCTGGAAGAAAACCTGATGGAGTCTGCAAAAGACCTGAGACTGGGACAGAGATTTGTCTTCCAACAAGACAATGATCCAAAACATAAAGCAAAATCTACAATGGAATGGTTCAAAAATAAACATATCCAGGTGTTAGAATGGCCAAGTCAAAGTCCAGACCTGAATCCAATCGAGAATCTGTGGAAAGAACTGAAAACTGCTGTTCACAAATGCTCTCCATCCAACCTCACTGAGCTTGAGCTGTTTTGCAAGGAGGAATGGGAAAAAAATGTCAGTCTCTCGATGTGCAAAACTGATAGAGACATACCCCAAGCGACTTACAGCTGTAATCGCAGCAAAAGGTGGCGCTACAAAGTATTAACTTAAGGGGGCTGAATAATTTTGCACGCCCAATTTTTCAGTTTTTGATTTGTTAAAAAAGTTTGAAATATCCAATAAATGTCGTTCCACTTCATGATTGTGTCCCACTTGTTGTTGATTCTTCACAAAAAAATACAGTTTATATCTTTATGTTTGAAGCCTGAAATGTGGCAAAAGGTCGCAAAGTTCAAGGGGGCAGAATACTTTCGCAAGGCACTGTACTTAGCTATCAAATGCAGCTAGCTAGTTTAGGCTTGGAAAGGTTTTTTCACCTGGTCACATATGCCTGGTCACATCAAATGTTGTGCATTGAAGTCCACAAGTGAACGGAAAGGGTAAGAGGAGGGGAGCGCATAGATGCGAGAAGGAATACAATGTGACTGCTATGAAAGTGAACTGTGTTTACGTGTGATCAGGGGTGTATTCATTCCGCCAATTCTGTTAAAAAACGTTTCTTAAACAGAACGAAACGGGGATAAACATACCTGGTTTTGTCCATTAGAAACTTTCATTTGCAACTGTTGGACTAATGATTACACCCTAGATCAGCTAGGTGCAGGCAAGAGTGTGCAAGGCGGTATTTATTGTGTCACTGTCTGTCCATGTGTCACTGTCAGTCACCTCAAATGTTTTTACACTGCAATGTAGTCAGGCAGGAACTCAACCACAGAATGGCTGGATGTGACAGGGGGCTGGGACTTTAGCCATGGAAATACCATGATGTACTGGCCAATGACCTCTTTACAATGGCTTTGACCTATTTGAGCTATTAATACACCAAAGGGCAGTGGATAAAGAGTAGGTTGGCAGTCATGCTTGCTTTGAGACAAACGTCCTCAATTATATTTTCATCAGTCAGTTAATCGGCATTTGTATACAAGTTGTGTTATTGTTGTATACAAGTTGTGTTATTGTTGTATACAAATTGTGTTATTATTAATCCAACATGGAATTCAATAAGGAATTCTGAGTGTCTTTACACACCGTCTAAATTATGCAAAGAATGGTGTAATAACCTATTACTGTTGATAATAATGAGGCTTTATATTAATTGGCGTCCATGCATCATAAAATGCATAGGCTAAACACCCAGAAAACGTCCTAAGCCTACTTACATGGATGGGGAAATAGTCTCCGAAGTGTTTCCACACGGTCCAGTGGCGTACCCAGTCAGACCTGCGGCCCCCAGCCTGAGGTGTGTCCCAGTCCAGGTAGAGCCACAGGGCATACAGAGCAGCCACGTGCCAGTATCCATTCAACACGATCACAACGTACACACAAAAACAACACTGCGCTAGACAGATGGATGTGCAGAAAAATATGGGCATCACATAAGCAAGCACTGACTTGAATTGACCCCATCCCTGGGCCACTATGGTTATGATTTGCTGAAGGTGAAGAAGTGCGCAGTAGCCTACCAGTTACCTCCAAAGAGAAAGCAGAAGACCCATTGAAGAACTGCAGCTGTCTGGAAACGTCGGTTGAGCGGGATATTCAAGGGTGCAAACTCAATCTTCACCATGTCTGCGGTTCCCACTCCCGGTTCTAAAATGATATCAGGGGAACAGAGCAGAGGAAGGGTCACTATCTTATGCCCCTGTCCTTGCCAAAATCTTTTTATACTTAGCAGCTCTAACAAGGCAGTCGTCCAAGTTCGTGGCATTTTGACGAGACTTCAGGCGCAGGACTATTCAAGTCAAATACAAATGATAGGCTATACTCATTCTTGTGTGCCTGAGTGCTTACAATACACTTTACTTTATCAA
The DNA here is from genome assembly GCF_045791955.1 of Oncorhynchus clarkii lewisi. Taxonomy (NCBI): domain Eukaryota; kingdom Metazoa; phylum Chordata; class Actinopteri; order Salmoniformes; family Salmonidae; genus Oncorhynchus; species Oncorhynchus clarkii. Next base: position 28,286,764 of record NC_092170.1, read on the forward strand.
CTTCCAAAACACTGCTCTAAATGTGATTGCTAGCCTGATCTGGTTTCTTTGTTCTAGCACCATCTTGTGGAAAATGTAAAGTACAAGCAAACAGTTTAATTAAGTACACCCAGAGAGGAAGAGGCGAAGCAAGGTTTTACTCTGCCTAAACTCTGTCTACAAAAATAAGCCCATGAATGTGGAATTTTTGAATGGAGGTCAATGAGAATGTGTCTAATTTGGTCTAGAAAAATGTAATTGCCAATTTGCTAGGGGAGTCTCATTTGATTGAATAGAATGGTTAGGTTGTTACGAATTTGTACCTGTTGTCATCATGGATATAAACCATTTTAGCATGGACAATGCCATTGAGGGCTTCCACCATTTTAAAGTAGTCAATTGGGTGGGGATTCCTATGAGTTGAGCGCATTCAGCCAAGGAAGAAGAAAATTGACTACATTAAAATGGAGGTAGCATCAATGGCGCTGACCATACTGTCACAGATGCTATAATGGCACAGACATAAAGATGAGTGTCAGCGATTAGGTGAATGGATAAGCGGAGTCAGGCGCAGGACACAGGTATGAGTAATAATCTGAATTTACTCTAAATGTAAGCAATGTTCCAACAAGGAAAAACACAAATATCCAGAGCACAAAGAACGAACCCACATGACAATGACAATCACTCACAAAACAGAAAGGGAAGCCAGAGGGTTAAATAAGGAACATTGATTATGGAATGGAAACCAGGTGTGTATAATGTAGACAAAACAAAACTCAAATTAAACATGGATCGGTGGTGACTAGAAAGCCGGCGACGTTGAACGCGGAAAGCCGCCCGCACAAGGAGAAGGACCAACTTTGGAGGAAGTCGTGACAATGAGTCCTCTATCAATTTAATTCAAATGGCTTTATTGGCATGGAAAACGTGTTTACATTGCCACAGCAAATGAAATAGATAATAAACAAAGGTGAAATAAACAATCAAAAATTAACAATCAGAAATTAACATTACACTCACAAAAGTTTCAAAAGATTAGTGACATTTCAAATGTTATATTATGGCTATGTACAGTGTTGCAACAACGTGCAAATAGTTGAAGTACAAAAGGGAAAATAAATAAACATAAATATGGGTTGTATGTACAATGGTGTTCATTGGTTGCCCTTCTCTTGTGGCAACAGGTCACAAATCTTGATGCTGGGATGCCACACGGTGGTATTTCACCTAATAGATATGGAAATTAATCCAAATTGGATTTAGTTTCTAGTCATTTGTGGGTTTGTATAATCTGAGGGAGATCTCTGTCTCTGTCACACCTACTCCCGCTCCCTCTCTCCCCCCATCATTACTCACACCTGGACTTCATCATCACCTTGATTACCTTCATCAGGCAGTATTGGTTTGTTTTCATGTTCAGTACACATCCCCTGTTTTTGTCACGCCTGCTCCTGCTCCCCCTCTCTGGCAGGCTGCCCATCATTACACCCACCTGTCACCATCATTACGCGCATCAGCGCTTCATTGGACTCGCCTGGACTCCACCACTTTAGTGATTGCCCCCTCTATATCTGTCTGTTCCTCAGTTTGATCCCCTTGTCAGCATTATTGTTGTTATGTTTTCCTTGTCCAGATGCTGTCCATGTTTCATTTCATAGCCATTATACATTAAATGTTCACTCCCTGTACTTGCTTCTCAAATCCCAGTGTCTGTCCTCACATTTTTGTTAATTTGCCTTGCATCATTGTCACTAAACTCTCCTTCTGCACCTACTTCCTGACTCCCTGTGTGACAGTCTCTAATATGGTCATACATTTGGCAGGAGGTTAGGAGGTGTAGCTTAGTTTTCCCCTCATTTTGTGGGCAGTGTGCACATAGCCTGTTTTCTCTCGAGAGCCAGATCTGCCTGCGGCGGCCTCTCTCAATGGCGATGCTATGCTCACTGAGTCTGTACATAGTCAAAGCTTTCCTTAATTTTGGGTCAGTCACAGTGGTGGGCAGGTGCAGGTTCCGTACACAGGGCCTGCTGTATGTCGGCATCCATGTCCCACACCACTAGCACGATGATACGGAACGGAGGGATGATGGAGGTCTCCTCTCCCTGCCTCTCCTCTGCATCATAGAGGTGAGACAGGGCGTCCGCCTTCACGTTCTTCGAGCCTGGTCTATAGGAAAGCTTAAATTGGAACCTGGCGAAGAATAGACCCCACCTGGACTGTATCGGGTTTAGCCTCTTTGCTGCCCTGATGTACTCCAGGTTTCGGTGGTCCGTCCACACCAGGAAAGGGTATTTGGACCCCTCCAGCAAGTGCCTCCATGCCTTCAGAGCCTTCTTAAACGACAAGAGTTCCCGGTCCCCTACGTCGTAGTTCCTCTGGGCGGGGCTCAGCTGCTTGGAGTAAAAGGTGCAGGATTGCAGCTTTGGAGGGGTTCTGGTGAGCTGGGACAGCCCTACCCCGACTCCTACCTTGACGATGAAGGGGAGTTAGGGGTCGGGACTTGCCAGCATGGGAGCAATGGAGGCACTTGCTGGAGGGGTCCAAACACCCTTTCCTGGTGTGGACGGACCACCGAAACCTGGAGTACATCAGGGCAGCAAAGAGGCTAAACCCGAGACAATCCAGGTGGGATCTATTCTTCGCCAGCGTCTAGAACGCTCTCTCTGCCTCCGCCGTCCAATGAAGCCACGGGGGACCTCCTCTCAGCAGGGAGGTAAGAGGCACGACCACTGAGCTGAAGCCCTGGATGAACCTCTGGAAATAGTTGGCGAACCCCAGGAAACGCTGGACTGCTTTCACAGAGTTGGGGATGAGCCATGACCTGACTGCGTTGACGGGTTGCTCCTCCATCTCCACTCCCTCCGTGGATATGAGGTAGCCCAAAAAGGACACGGGCCGCTGGAAAAACAAACATTTTTCTTGTTTAACATATGCAGTTGAAGTCTGAAGTTTACGTACACCTTAGCCAAATACATTTCAACTCAGTTTTTCACAATTCATGACATTTAATCCTACTAAAAAAAATCCTGTTTTAGGGAAGTTAGGATCACCACTTTATTTTAAGAATGTGAAATGTCAGAATAATAGTAGAGAGAATGATTTATTTCAGCTTTTATTTCTTTCATCACATTCCCAGTGGGTCAGAAGTTTACATACACTCAATTAGTATTTGGTAGCATTGCCTTTAAATTGTTCAACTTGGGTAAAACGTTGCAGGTAGCCTTCTACAAGCTTCCCACAATAAGTTGGGTGAATTTTGGCCCATTCCTCCTGACAGAGCTGGTGTAACTGAGTCAGGTTTGTAGGCCTCCTTGCTCGCACGCCCTTATTCAGTTCTGCCCACACATTTTCTATATGATTGAGGTCAAGGCTTTGTGATGGCCACTCCAATACCTTGACTTTGTTGTCCTTATGCAAGTTTGCCACAACTTTGGAAGTATGCTTGGGGCCATTGTACATTTGGAAGACCCATTTGCATTTGGTCATTGTCCATTTGCGACCAAGATTTAACTTCCTGACTGATGTCTTGAGATGTTGCTTCAATATATCCACATAATGTTCCTCCTACTGATGCCATCTATTTTGTGAAGTGCACCAGTCCCTCCTGCAGCAAAGCACCCCCACAACATGATGCTGCCACCCCCGTGCTTCACGGTTGGGATGGTGTTCTTTGGCTTGCAAGCCTCCCCCTTTTTCCTCCAAACATAACGATGGTCATTATGGCCAAACAGTTCTATTTTTGATTCATCAGACCAGAGGACATTTCTCCAAAAAGTATGATCTTTGCCCCCATGTGCAGTTGCAAACCGTAGTCTGTCTTTTTATGGAGGTTTTGGAGCAGTGGCTTCTTCCTTGCTGAGCGGCCTTTCAGGTTACGTCGATATAGGACTCGTTTTACTGTGGATATAGATACTTTTGTACCTGTTTCCTCCAGCATCTTCACAAGGTCCTTTGCTGTTGTTCTGGGATTGATTTGCACTTTTCACACCAAAGTACATTCATCTCTAGGAGACAGAACGCATCTCATTCCTGAGCAGTATGACGGCTGCGTGGTCTCATGGTGTTTATACTTGCGTACTATTGTTTGTACAGATGAACGTGGTACCTTCAGGCATTTGGAAATTGCTCCCAAGGATGAGCCAGACTTGTGGAGGTCTTTTCATGAGGGCTTGGCTGATTTCTTTTGATGTTCCCATGATGTCAAGCAAAGAGACACTGAGTTTGAACGTAGGCCTTGAAATACATCCACAGGTACACCTCCAATTGACTCAAATGATGTCAGTTAGCCTATCAGAAGCTTCTAAAGCCATGACATAATTTTCTGGATTTTTCAAAGCTGTTTAAAGACACAGTCAATTTAGTGTATGTAAACTTCTGACCCACTGGAATTGTGATACAGTGAATTCTAAGTGAAATAATCTGTCTGTAAACAATTGTTGGAAAAATTATAAGCTTCTATCTCAAGGCCATCAGACTGTTAAACAGCCACCACTAACATTGAGTGGCTGCTGCCAACACATTGACTCAACTCCAGCCACTTTAATAATGGGAATTGATGTAAAATATATCACTAGCCACTTTAAACAATGCTACTTAATATAATGTTTACATACCCTACATTATTCATCTCATATGTATATGTATATACTGTACTCTATATCATCTACTGCATCTTTATGTAATACATGTATCACTAGCCACTTTAAACTATGCCACTTTGTTTACATACCATCACTCATTCATATCTTTATGTACATATTCTTTATCCCTTTACACTTGTGTGTATAAGGTAGTAGTTTTGGAATTGTTAGGTTAGATTACTAGATTACGTATTACTGCATTGTCGGAACTAGAAGCACAAGCATTTTGCTACACTTGCATTAACATCTGCTAACCATGTGTATGTGACAAATACATTTGATTTGATTTGATTTTAGATGTCCTAACTGACTTGCCAAAACTATAGTTTGTGGTTGAAAAACAAGTTTTAATGACTCTAACCTAAGTGTATGTAAACTTCCGACTACAACTGTAGATTATGCTCCAACATTCTTCCCAGCACAGACCTGACTAAGAGACATGCTGGGCGCGGTCAGCAGAATAGACCAAAATATTCTCTATATAAACCACTATGCCCCATCTCAGCATGTCCCGAAACACTTCGTTAATAAAGGCCTGGAAGACTGAAGGAAGACAGAAGGAGCACTAGACAGGCCAAAGGGCATTAAGAGATACTGGTAATGCCCCGTGGTCGTGGAGAAGGCCGTTTTACATTTGTCGCCTACACAAATGCGCATCAGATTGTTGGCGCCGCTCAAGTCCAGTTTCGTGAAGTGCTGTGCCACATGCATTTGTTTGATGATGGTTGGGATGAGGGGTAAAGGATAGCTGAACTTCACGGTGTCTTCAGTGTTCGATAGGTAATGCAGGGGCGCAGTCCCCCATCTTTCTTCTTAACAAAAAAGAAGCTTGAGGAGGCTGGTGACGTAGAGGGCCGGATAACACCTTTCTGGAGGCTCTCCTGTATGTAGATCTCCATGGCCTCGGTCTCCACATTTGAGAGGGGATAGACGTGTCCTCTTGGGAGGCCTGCGTCAGACAGCAGGTCAATGGCACAGTCCCAGGGGCGATGAGGAGGCAGGGCGTGAAGCCTGGGTCTTAGAGAAAATCCGGTGCAGATCCTGGTGTTCCTCCAGTAAATCCACTTGAGGGGCGTGGTCTGGAATTTCCACCGTAGTGGTGTTGACAGACACCGCAAGACACCTCCCCTGACACTCCTGCGACCAACCCAGCAGTCTCCTCTAGGACCAGGAAATAACAGGGTTATGCCAACTCAACCAGGGGAGACCTAAAACAATGGGGTGTGTGAGGGTGTCTCTAAAGGTGACCTGTTCTAAATGAGTGTCATGGGTCAGCAGAGAAATGGGAACAGTGATGTGATGTACGAGCCCTGCCCCTATTGGACGATTATCCAGGGCTCGAACCGGAATGTTAGACTGTAGGGGAACCAAAGGAATGTGTAATGCAGTGGCCAGTGCGCTGTCTAAAAGATTCCCGGCAGTACTGGAATCAATCAGAGCTAACGAGAGTGAGAGGCTAGGGTATTCAGGGAATTTAATTGGGAAACACACTAGTTTAGTTGACAGAAAAGGAGAGGAGATCTTGCCTCCTATCTGGTTTGGAGTAGGGGAATTCCCTGGTTTGTCACCTCCTCGCCTATTATTGGTTAGAGGGCAGGTAGGGGAGAAATGACCCATTTTTCCACAATAGGAGCAGAGGCCCAGATTCCTCCTTCTCCTACGCTCTACCTCGGGCAAACGTGCAGAGCCCACCTCCATCTGCTTTGACTACAGAGCACGTGTAGCCATGGGCTCCGGATTCCTGTGTAGGTCTTTGTCGGACCGCAGGAGGTTGTCCAACCGGATCACCATGCTGAAGAGCTGGTCAAGTGACACATGGTCATCACGGCAGGCTTACTCCATCTGTACCTCCTCCCGCAGTCCGCTGGGGGAAACGGTGACCAGAGCCGACTCGTTCCTTCCAGTGGAGGCCGCGATTGTCCGGAACTCCAGGGCGAACTCTGAGGCGGTCCTAGATTCCTGGCATAGTCGGAGTAGGCGCTCACCCCCCTCTCGGCCCTCCACAGGATGATCAAACACCGAGCGGAAGAGGAGAGTGAAGCGCTCATAGGACTCAACCTCGGGTCCACCCGTCTTCCAAAACGCGGCATCACAGTCCAGGGCCCGTCCTGTCAGTGCCGAGATGACGGTGGCAACCCTGTCTCTCCTAGAGACAGCCTTAGCGTAGCGAGCGAGGTACAGGTCGCCTTGCAGAAGGAATCCCTTGTATCTCGCTGGCGCGCCGTCAAAGCGCTCAGGGGTATTCCGCAAACCAGCTCAGATGGGACAGGGGCAGGTAGTGGTGGTGTGGAGGTTGGTACCAGAACCAGTGCTGGAGACTAGTGGGACTGTACATTCCCCTCCAAACGCAGGATGGTTGCCAGCACGCTGTCCATATCGCTGCCGAGTCTGGAGAGACAGTCCTCGTGATGCTGGACTGTCCCTACGATGGTCGCCAGCACTGACTTTCCCGCTGTCTCCATTTATAATGGGTCGATTATTCTGTCGCGTTGCATAAGGATGGTAGACAGGCGCAGGAATAAGTTAGTTTTTTAAAAGTCTTTACCTAAAACAAAAGAGCTATGTGTAAACCTCTAAATAATTCACAGAACGAGATCCGTAATAACAAGTGCACAAAATACACGTAACACCAAAAACCCAAATAAAACAGAGCACGGGTACTCACAAGACCAACAGGCATAGGACAATGATCGACAAGGACAATTGGGAACAGAGGGCACATATATACACACACTAATCAGGGGGAATGGGAACCAGGTGTGCATAATGAGACAAGACAGTTCGGGGTTGGTGGTAATGATCAAGTTCAGTGACGCCTAGAAGGCTGATGACGTAGACCTCCGGAGCTGGTGAACGGAATGAACAGCAGTAACGGGGGGATCCATGACAGTTGGGGACAGATGCACCAGATCAGCAAACAGTAGACATTTGACTTCAGATTCTAGTAGGGTGAGGCCAGGTGCTGCAGACTATTCTAGTGCCCTTGCCAATTTGTTGACTTAGCTATATGTTGAAGAGGGTGGGGCTCAAGCTGCATCCCTGTCTCACCCCACGGCCCTGTGGGAAGAAATGTGTGTTTTCCCAATTTTAACTACACACTTGTTTGTGTACATGGATTTTATAATGTTGTATATTTTTCCCCTAACACTGCTTTAAATCAGTTTATATAGCAGACCCCCATGCCAAAGCATGAGAAGAATGAGCTTTTATTTTGGTTTATTTGTTTGTCTATCTATCTCTATGCCCTGTTGTTCACACGTATCTGCCGTCTCATTAGCTAGAATGGTCCCACCTGACCTCACCTCGTCCTGCCTGACTTCCATCTTTGAGGACATGCGTTTCCATTGATAGAGCAGTCACTCAAATATCTTGTCAAAATAATAGACAATCTTTTGTACATCGCACAACTTTTCAGCAAATAGGTGGGGTGTACTATGGTAATAGGGGCCTTGGTCACGCCTACAATCTTTGACACCAGCCTCCACTGGTCTTCAATAGGGCATAATCTAACCGCTTTTACTATCACAGTCTGATGAATTAGGCTAGGCATAATCCAGTGTGATTGTGGATTAAGAAGCCTAACATTTGTTAGCCTATGACAATTGTATAACATCAAATATGTTCAAAATACCCGTAGCAATACTTGGCTTTTGTTATGAACTGTTCGTTGTAACTGTGTTAGCCCTACATTTCCACAGTCGGCCTATTTATAGCCCAGTTTAGAACCTAGTGGGACTCTGATCTATCCTTATAACACCACCTTGAGTTATTTACCGACCCTTGCCTCTGCATGTTTTCCCACCTTCGAAGATATATCTGTCATAAGTAGAAGGTTCTGATTAGGAGGTTGTCAATTACTTCGCTGAGTGGGTGCCCAGCAAATAAATAAATACAATTGTTAGATGCTACCACCTCCCTCCAAATCAAAACCAAACATGGATTCCATGTTGTGTTTTTACTTTGCGTACACACACCTGTCTGTCCTAGCTAATCAGCCTCACAATACGAGCACCATGCTACTGCGGACAGGAAGCAGAGAAGAAGTAGAATGAAGCGTGTGCGTGCAAACATTGACTTCCATGGCTGCTTTCAATATGAAAAAATGTACAGCAATGTTCAACGGAATTAAACGGAAACAGTGCGGTTCTGTACGAACAGTTGAAAAACAGGTAGATTTTGGGAACGCTCTGCTGCCCTTTAAATAGGTTGCTCTGCTGCCCTTTAAATAGGTTGCTCATTGCGTCAAGCTACACCCTACCACATCCATGTTTCTGTCTGTTCAATAATGTTTTTGGGGAAACTTGTCATATGGGGATGATTTCTGTATTTTGAAAGTTACATAACTTGAAAACTTGATTGCTGACAAGCAAAACATTTTGGGACTATGTCAACAATGGACTGATGAAACAAAAACCAAAATATAGTTTTTGGCAGCCCCCACACCTCTCTGATTCAGAGGGGTTTGATTAAATGTGAAAGACATTTCAGTTGAATGCATTCCGTTCTGCAACTGACTAGTGCCACGTTCAAAAGAACTGGGAACTCGGAAATCTTCAACGTCCGACTTGAGTGCATTTAAGACAACTGGAACATCGGAAAAAAACGAGCTCTGACTGGGAAGCATCTTTGAAACGGTCATGTGGCTCGGAATTCCAACTCGGGAAGTCAGGCCTCTTTCTAGAGCTCCGACTTCCCGACCTGAAAATCACTGACGTCATGATTGGACCTATCACCTTACCCTTCCCACCTGGCACTGGCAGACCAACAAAGGTGCGTTCACAATACATCAACGGTTCTACACTGTTATACTTGGTCTTTGATAATCCAGTGTGACTGTGAATTAACTATTTGAAATTGCCATTTAATTCGATACCAAATGTTAATATGAGTCTTTTGGTACGAGTAGTACTTTATACTAATAATTCAGACTGGCATTGTCCCGGACAGCTAAAGCTGGTTTCGGTGGGTCCTTCAGTCTTGGAGGAAAGATTAGTAGCTAATAGTTAGCCGTGGTCAACATGCCGACTGTCAGTGTCAAAAGGGATCTTCTGTTTCATGCCTTGGGCAGAACATACAGTAAGAAATGTTACTTACCTTTTTAAGTAATATATATATTCAGTAAATTGTAGAATTACAAATTTTAACTAGTTTCGGCGTTGTATTTTCAGACAAACGGTGAGATAGCTGCCTAAGTTAGCTACTGTGGCTACCTAGCTAAGACGGTGGCTGATGCCGTGGCAATAACAGCATCTCACGTTTTTTTTTGTGGGTTGTTTAACAACATATCACATATGTTACATACAAAACGGCATATACTCTGTTTCTACTGAATAGTGATTGAAAACATGATTTGATAGTTGACAGAACTGATGATGCTTGTTATTTCACGACGATTGCATCATTTCCCTACCCAGACCTATCCTACCTTGCTAAGTTACTGTACTGAACGCCACATAGCTACGTCCATTTAACTAGTCAAATCTGATTTAAATGAAGAATGGAGGTGGGACCATAATATACGAATTATTCCAACATATTAAAATGCTTTTCTCTTTCCCTTCATTTCAGCTGATGAAGAATTTGATGAGTTGTGTTTTGAGTTTGGGCTGGAGCTCGATGAGATTGTGAGTAGAAGACAGTGAGGATAAACTTCAGCCATATCCACTTGTTTGTGTGATAACCAATGTATTGTTTTTGGGCTAACTATTCTCCCCCTAACCCTGTCCTTCAGACCTCAGAGAAGGACATCATCAGTCGTGAGCAGGGGGACACCAAGGCAGAGGGGGCGTCTGATGTGATTCTGTATAAGATCGATGTCCCAGCTAACCGCTATGACCTTCTGTGTCTGGAAGGGCTGGTCAGGGGCCTGCAGGTCTTCAAGCAGAAGTATGTAAACACATCTATATGGAGAATTGTGTGCTTAAACATTACTTTTACATTGCCAAAGTACTTCAGCTTGTGCTGCTTTATCGTGTGTGTTGTGTCTTCAGCTGTGTATTGACATGTCCATGTGTGTCTGCACTCCAGGATGGAAGCCCCTCGCTACAGGCGTGTGAGTCCAGCCAGCAGTGAGCCTCAGAGGCTGGTCATCACAGAGGAGGTGGGTGGAAAACACGGACCAGAGTCTCTGTTTAATGACCTGGGTTTGGGGCAGAGTGTAGGGTTGGGTCATTTGGTCATCACAGAGGAAGGGAGGGAACATCAAATCAAACTTTATTTGTCACATGCACCGAATGCAAAGCAGTGTGACAAAAACAACACAGAGTTACACATAAACAAACGTACAGTCAATAACACAAAAGAAAATAAAAATATAAAAATCTATGTACAGTGTGTGCAAATATAGAAGATTAGGGAGGTAGGCAAGAATAACAAGGCTATATACAGGGGTTACCGGTACTGAGTCAGTGTGCGGGGGTACAGGCTAGTTGAGGTACTCTGTACATGTAGGTGGTGGCGAAGTGACTATGCATAGGTAACAAACGAACAGCGAGTAGTAGCAGTGTACAAAAGGGGAGGGCGGTCATTGTAAATTGCCCAGGGCGATTTTATGAATTGTTCAGCAGTCTTATGGCTTGGGGGTAGAAGCTGTTGAGGAGCCTTTTGGGCCTAGACTTGGCGTGCGGTAGCAGAGAACACTCTAACTTGGGTGACTGGAGTCTCTGACAATTTTATGGGCTTTCCTCTGACACTGCTTATTATATAGGTCCTGGATGTCAGGAAGCTTGGCCCCAGTGATGTACTAGGCCGCTCACACTACCCTCTGTAGCGCCTTGTGGTCAGATGCCGAGCAGTTGCCATACTAGGTGGTGATGCAACCGGTCAGGATGCTCTTGATGGTGCAGCTGTCGAACCTTTTGAGGATCTGGGGACCCATGCCAAATATTTTCAGTCTCCTGAGGGGGTACTGAAAAGGTTTTGTCGTGCCCTCTTCATGACTGTCTTGGTATGTTTGGACCATGAGAGTTCCTTGGTGATGTGGACACCAAGGAACTTGAAACTCTCGACCCGCTCCACTACAGCCCTGTCAGTGTTAATGGGTGCCTTAATTGCTCACATTGGAGCAGACTCTCTGTTTACTGACCTGGGTTTGGGGCAGAGTGTAGGGTTGGGTTAATTTGGTCGTGGGGGAGGGGGAAACATGGAGCAGACTCTGTTTCCTGGGTTGGGGCAGAGTGTAGGTTTGGTTCATTTGCTCATCACGGAGGAGGGGGAAACATGGAGCGGACTGTTTACTGACCTGGGTTTGGGGCAGAGTGTAGGGTTGGGTTCATTTGGTCGTGGGGGAGGGGGAAACATGGAGCAGACTCTGTTTACTGACCTGGGTTTGGGGCAGAGCGTAAGGTTGGGTCATACATCTTGTCTTTGACAAGTTGATGAATTAAGATATTGAGCTGTTGATTAATTCCTCTACATTTGTTGAGGCTGTGCAAAGGAGGGTTTGTGTTGGAAGCAATATATAGTTTTTAGAGATGAATGAGAGAATCCTGACCGACTGTGGGTGCCCCTGTTTGTGCCTGTCGTAGACAACTGCTGTGCGACCCCACGCTGTGGCTGCAGTCCTGAGGAATATCACCTTCACACAGGAACGCTACGACAGCTTTATCGAACTACAGGAGAAACTCCATCAGAATGTCTGTAGGTTAGTAAGACACCTAACACATCTCTACCTTCACAGAAAAATATATACAACACACACACACAAGTTTGACCAACTCAGTGGCCTTGAGGTTAGTGTCTGCCCTTAGATTGGAATGTTGGTGGTTCGGTCCTTGTTTGAGTCATACCAAAGACTCTGATGGCTCTATGCTTGGATTGTGGGTAAGGCCCTGCGACAGTTTAGCATCCAATTGGTGTACTTGTACATCAAGCTGCCTTGCTCTACAAAAAACAGGAGATAGGCTCCTGGTCCTATGGGCCATTCTGGCTCGGACAAGGCTTACTTATTACACACACAATTTCACCTCTGCATATTTATTGTCAATGTTTTGGTCAGAGACCTTTTTCAATACCATGCCTCATACTTCAGTGATGCCTTTCAATGTGTTCTTCTCTGGTAGTTTGAGATATTGGCTCAGTGGATGTTGTGACTGTGTGTGTGAATTGACTGTAATCTGTGCTCTGTAGGAAAAGGACTCTGGTTGCCATCGGCACCCATGACCTGGACACCATTTCAGGCCCCTTCACCTACACAGCCAAACCACCTGGTGACATCCGCTTCAAACCTCTCAACCAGGCCAAGGAGTACACCGCACAGGAACTCATGAGCCTCTACAAGGTGAGCAGGGATTGGCTACAGAGATCATGAGCCTCTGTAACATGAGTTGTGATTGGGTATGGCTAGAGATCTTTTATTTCTGTCATCCAATCTTTCAATTTGTTTGTATTTCTCCCTCTCAGACAGACAGCCACTTGCGACACTATCTGCACATCATTGAAGACGAGGCTGTATATCCTGTCATCTATGACAGCAACGGCATTGTACTGTCTATGCCTCCAATCATCAATGGTGAGGACACACATACAGGGCATTTGGAAAGTATTCAAACCCCTTGACTTTTTACCCATTTTGTTATGTTATAGCCTTTTTCTAAAATTGATTCAATTGTTTGTTTTCTCACATCAATCTACACACAATACCCCATAATGACAAAGCAAAAACAGATTTTTAGAAATGTTAGCAAATTTATGAAAAATAAAAAACCTAAATCACATTTACATTTACATAAGTATTCAGACCCTTTACTCAGTAGTTTGTTGAAGCACCTTTGGCAGCGACGACAGCCTTGAGTCTTCTTGGGTATGACTCTACAAGCTTGGTACACCTGTATTTGGGGAGTTTCTTCCATACTTCTCTACAGATCCTCTCTAGTTCTGTCAGGTTAGATGGGGAGCGTCGCTACACAGCGATTTTCAGGTGTCTCCAGAGATGCTTGGTCGGGTTCAAGTCCGGGCTCTGGCTGGGCCACTGAAGGACATTCAGAGACTTGTCCCGAAGCCACTCCTGCGTTGTCTTGGCTGTGTGCTTAGGGTCGTTGTCCTGTTGGAAGGTGAACCTTCGCCCCAGTCTGAGGTCCTGAGTGCTCTGGAGCAGGTTTTTATCAAGGATCTCTCTGTACTTAACTCTTTTAGTCTTTCCCTCAATCCTGACTAGTCTCCCAGTCCCTGCCTCTGAAAAACATCCCCACAGCATGATGCTGCCACCACCATGCTTCACCTTAGGGATGGTGCCACGTTTTCTCCAGGCGTGACGCTTGGCATTCAGGCCAAAGAGTTCAATCTTGTTTTCATCAGACCAGAGGATCTTGTTTTTCAATATCTGAGTGCTTTAGGTGCCTTTTGGCAAAGTGAACATTGGGTTTGTTGTCACCTCCCTGACCAAGGCCGTTCTCCCCCGATTGCTCAGTTTGGCTGGGCAGCCATCTCTAGGAAGAGTCTTAGTGGTTCCAAACGTCTTCCATTTAAAAATGATGAAGGCCGCTCTCTTCTTGGACCTTCAATGGTAGCCTTCCCCAGATCTGTGCCTGGACACAATCCTGTCTCTGGGGTCTACAGACAATTCCTTTGACCTCATGGCTTGGTTTTTGCTCTGACATGCACTATCAACTGTGGGACTTTATATAGACAGGTGTGTGCCCTTCTAAACCATGCCCAATTAATTGAATTTACAACAGGTGGACTTCAATCAAGTTGCAGAAACATCTCAAGTATGATCAATGGAGACAGAATGCACTTGAGCTCCATTTTGAGTCTCATACCCAAGGGTCTGAATACTTATGTAAATAAGTTATTTTTGTTTATTTTTAATACATTATCAAAAATGTCTTGACCTGTTTTTGCTTTGTCATTATGGGGTATTGTGTGTAGATTGACGAGGAAAAACAATTGAATAGATTTTAGAATAAAGCTGTAATGTAATAAAATGTGGAAAAGTCAAGGGGTCTGAATACTTTCCGTATGGACTGTATATGCCAAAATTTAACCTCGTGGACTTCCAATATTGATTTACCCATGGTATGCTGTAGATACTGTTCTGTGTCTATTTTTCAGGGGACCATTCCAAAATCTCCTTGAATACAAAGAATGTTTTTATCGAGTGCACAGCCACTGACCTTACCAAGGCAAAAATTGTGTTGGACATGATGGTGACGATGTTCTGCGAGTATTGTGAAGAGCCTTTCACGTGAGTCCAGGCAACAGCTGTTTAGATTTCTATGATTAAAATTAAATGGCTAATAGTTTAACCTAATATGTTAGTGTGTAAAATAAGACCATGGATTAGTAGGAATCTGTCATAGTAATAAGAAGTTCCTTTGCCCTACCCCACTTTAAAAGACTCCTCTTGACCTATCTCACGTTCTGTCGCTCTCTCTCAGGGTAGAGGAGGCTGAGGTGGTGTACCCAGATGGAAGGACCTGTCAGTACCCGGTACTGTATCCCCTCACCATCACCCTGCAGTCTTTCCTTTTGTGGGAAAATATATTAGAACCCACTGGTCAATATGTACATTCTGATTATCCCCATTCTATTTGTAACCCTCAACCTTTCTGCTATACCATGTGACCTCAGGAGCTGGCTTACAGGAAGGAAACTCTGTCAGCCGACTTCATCAACCGTAAAGTTGGCATCAGGTAACAAAGCGGCTTGAAATAATACCCAACCCTGTTCCTGTAGAGCTACCCTCCTGTAGGTTTCAACTCTAACCCTGTCCCTGTAGAGCTACCCTCCTGTAGGTTTCAACTCTAACCCTGTTCCTGTAGAGCTACCCTCCTGTAGGTTTCAACTCTAACCCTGTTCCTGGAGAGCTACCCTCCTGTAGGTTTCAACTCTAACCCTGTTCCTGGAGAGCTACCCTCCTGTAGGTTTCAACTCTAACCCTGTTCCTGTAAAGCTACCCTCTTGTAGGTTTCAACTCTAACCCTGTTCCTGTAGAGCTACCCTCCTGTAGGTTTCAACTCCAACCCTAATCTAGTGCATCTGATTAGCTTGTTGATAAGCTGAATCAGGTTATTTACAACTGGGGTTTGAGTTGAAACCTACAGGAGGGTAGCTCTACAGGAACAGGGTTAGAGTTGAAACCTACAGGAGGGTAGCTCTACAGGAACAGGGTTAGAGTTGAAACCTACAGGAGGGTAGCTCTCCAGGAACAGGGTTAGAGTTAAACCCTACAGGAGGGTAGCTCTACAGGAACAGGGTTAGCGTTATAACCTACAGGAGGGTAACTCTCCAGGAACAGGGTTAGCGTTATAACCTACAGGAGGGTAACTCTAGGAACAGGGTTAGTGTTATAACATACAGGAGGGTAGCTCTACAGGAACTGCGTTAGCGTTGAAACCTACAGGAGGGTAGCTCTCCAGGAACAGGGTTGGAGACCTCTCCTCTATATGCTAAGCAGAATGCTACCAATATCCTTTCATTTACATGACTCTCTTATCCAGAGAGTCAGTCTTACATGAGCAATTAGGGTTAAGTGCTTTCTCAATCATTTTTTAAAATAATCACCAAGTCGGCTTTGGGATTCAAACCATCGACCTTTCAGCTACTGACCCAATGTTCTTAACCGCTAGGCTACCTGCCGATGTTTAACGTTTGTAATGCTTTAATGTTTGTAATCCCCAGTGAGTCGACTGAGCATATCGCTCAACTGTTGACCAAGATGTGCTTGCGCTCAGAGGTCATGAGTGACGGCGAACAGATCGAGGTGGAGATCCCGCCCACGCGCTCTGACGTCATCCACGCCTGTGACATCATGGAGGACGCCGCCATGGCGTACGGTTTCAACAATATTCCCCGCACCACGCCGCGCACATATACCATAGCCAATCAGGTGAGGGTTTCTTCAGCTGGTTATTCATTAATGAAGTTGATTGGTTGTTGACTGGAGCTGCTAGTTGGGTGCTATTAAGTGGTGAGGTATTATATTTCCCTCATGACTGTTGTGTTTTTAGCTCCCACTGAATAAGCTGTCAGAGCTACTGAGACAGGACCTGGCTGCTGCTGGATTCACGGAGGCCCTCACCTTCGCCCTGGTAATGACCACACTCTTTACCTTTGTGGACCCCAAGAAGAGTACCTGCTTCTTCTGCAAAATCTAATGGGGATCCAAATAAATAAACACACACACACATTTTCATGTGTTGTATCTGTCTTCCTGTGCAGTGTTCTCAGGAGGACATAGCTGACAAGCTGTTGAAGAACATCTCAGAGACCAGAGCATGTCGCATCTCCAACCCCAAGACAGCTGAGTTCCAGGTGGACCACCATTACTGTGGATTAATCATGTCTCTCTGATAACATTATGATCTGTCCCCCTTTGGTCTTTGAATGATCTCGTACAGTTGCTTTACACTACAGCAATTTTGAAGTTAAACAGTTGACTGGATTCTTTCACCCTCTATTGATGTGAGGGTTTTTCTCCACTAGAGGGTGCTGTGTGACTGGGTGGGTGTATCAGAGGCTGGTGGTGGTGTTAACAGCAGTGCTCGTCTTTTCCACCAGGTGGCGCGCACCACCCTGCTCTCAGGCCTGCTGAAGACTGTGGCTGCCAACAGGAAGATGCCTCTGCCTCTGAGGCTGTTTGAGATTTCAGACGTGGTGCTCAAGGATGAATCCAAAGGTCTGTTTGTGTGCGGGTGTGACCTCCGTATTCATAATAGACAGTATTCATGGATATGTGATTAAGTAATGTCATTGTATGCCTGCCTTTCCAAATTCTTTATTAGGACAAACATGAATTTACATATTGATTCCCTCATACTCAAGTATACACACAGTCATTATCTGTTTTTAAAGACATCCTACAGTATATCCTGATGCCTACGTTGTCCTCTGCTCTCCCTCAGACGTGGGGGCCAGGAACAACCGTCGCCTGTGTGCTGTCTACTACAACAAGAGTCCGGGGTTTGAGGTGATCCACGGTCTGATGGACAGGGTTATGCAGCTGCTGGAGATCAAACCAGGCCAGGGCAATGGCTACCACATCCAGGCTGCCGACGGTAAGACAACCAGGGAGCCATCTCAGTGGTTTAAACTGGACTCCGTTTCTGTCATTGGCAACTGATTGGTGAAAGCTCTGGATAGGTTTTCAGTTTTCACCATGGTGCTTTCAACTGACGTGTCAAACCGGTCCAACTAGCCTCCCGAGTGGAGCAGCGGTCTAAGGCACTGCATCGCAGTGTTGTGGCGTCACTACAGCCTGGGGTTCGATCTTGTGGCTGGTCATCTGCAAGCTGATTTCGGTCATCAGTTGAACAGCGTTTCCTCAGACACATTGGTGCGGCTGGCTTCCGGGTTAAGCAGACAGGTGTTAAGCAGCGCAGGTGGGTCATGTTTTGAAGGACGCATGACTCGACCTTCACTTCTCCCGAGCCTGTTGGAGAGTTGCAGTGATGAGACGATCGCAATTGGATATCATGAATTTGGGGAGAAAAAAATTCAAGACAAGCTTGTCCAAGTCAGTGGTCATAAAGGAAAGGAAGCAAGGAAAGGAAGTGGTATAAAACTAAAACCCATATCATGGTTTCACAGTTCACACCTATCCTCAACCTACAGTACAGCTGTGGCTGTATTTCCAGTGGAAATGATTTTAGGGGATATTTTGTCCACTAGTGAAGTGAATGTTTTCCCATTGCACTCATGAAACTTGTTCCACAAATCACTGTTTTTATGAGCTGTGGGTTCTGCAGGGCTCAATTAGCTCCAATCCCTCCCATCTCTGTGTCTCTCTCACTCCACCTCACTCACTCACCACAGGATGTGTGTCTCCTGTCACAATCTGTGGGGAAATGGATGGGCTCAAGGACCACAAAGAGGGATGAGGAGGGGGTGAAGAGGGAGTGCAGGGGTGTGGAGGATAGAGAAATGGGGAGGTGGAGGGTAAGCGAGCGTGTCGTCAGCAGTGGGAGTCAGACTGCATGTGAGTCACGTCTGCTGCTGCAGTGCGCCTCCCTGGGTTTACAGGGAGATCCATGGGCATTTAGACTGCCTGAAACACACACACAGCTACAGAAAACACGTAGACTGTCACATTTACACACTATTATGCAGAGAGCGCGAGAGCGGTCAGTTGTCTCACTCATAGCCATGCGGTGTAGGGCTGAGTGGTTAGGGAGTTAGCTGAAGGAGAGCCTCTTAAGTGAAACGTGGGCATCTGCTCCTTAACTGTCAAATTCAGCCCTTCCCATTCACTGTTAAAGGCATGCTGTACCATCCTGACTGTCTGGTTAGTGTTGACCTTGGCTCAGTGAGAATGAATCTGAAGAGGGTTTTCAGGGTTGGTAGAATAGGTTGTCACTTGTCAGGCTGGCTGTCTGGCTATTAGTGTAGCATTTTTAATGACTGGGTGTCATGGTGATGTCCTGGAAGACACACGCAGATCATTCAGAGATTTTTCTGTTGCTAGTTATGAGTAAGTATCTGAACGGTGGCTCAGGAGTACATTAGCTTTTAGGAGCAAAGCAGTGTGGGAAGACCTGAAGCACCATGGAGAAGAGAACAGAACAGTGTAGGAACGTAACATGCCTGTGGAACTGGAGTCATGGCAACCCTGAGCCTAGCTGGTCTCTTCCTTGAACAGGCTCTAGCGGTCAGTGTTTTAAACAAATCAATAAGTTGTCTCATCTGAGAATAGTTCAAGCCAAAATGAGACGGATCTTAGGTGTCTTGTCTGTGTAGAAACATTTATTCAGAGACTACATTTCTTATGTTTATTTTCAGTGGACCACAGATCCTCTTCACCTTCCCTTCCTTCCCAACCCCCCTCTGTTTCCCCTCTTTTCTTTCAGATTCCACCTTCTTCCCTGGTCGCTGTGCTGAGATCTTTGCGTGCGGGAAGAGCATAGGACGCCTCGGGGTCCTTCACCCTGATGTCATCAACCGCTTTGAGCTCACCATGCCATGCTCCGCCCTGGACATCGACATTGAGCACTTCCTGTGATGTCACACGCAGACACATGCCTGAACCTGTAACACCACCAAACTCACCTACTCATGCTCAGTCCATCTCAACACAGGCTTTCCCAGCTCCAGCAGAGTACAGTCCAACCTGCCACAGCTGAGCTCACATTTTCACGCAAATCTCCCATTGACATCACATTGCGAGCTTGAGATATGTGCGAAAGTAAGGATTCGGCCCCAAATAAATTGTTCAGTTTATATCATGCTGGTTTTTCTGTTGACAAATGTACAACAGTGTATGAAGTAACCATAGAAATTGTAGGCTGGTATATACAAAGGATGTGGCTGTATTTTTATCTCTGTGGTAATTAAAGTGAATGAGCTGTCAGCCTGTGACTCAGTCCTGTGTTTCTGAATTAATCTCAGTCCTGCTTCATTTGAGCTTTAACCAATATGCTGTATAATACAATGTAAAGACATTGCTCTGAGCAATTGTATCGATTCAGGTCATTTACATTTTAAAGGTTTGTCATACAGCATATAGGCCTGTATGAGTGTAAATAACAGGAAGCCACAAAGCTGTGGTTAAACAGGTTTCCTTGTGGTGTGTCCAACTGGTATGGTCTTGTTAGGTGAGTTAATGGTCCTGGGTGGAGCTTCATCTACTTGATACAACAGGACATGAACTCGGTGACATACGATACAGTACTGTAACTGCAGGTGTTGCTTAGGTCTGTTTTCGTGTGATGGTGAGGAAGTCAGAAATAACTAAGGCAAGTAAACATTAAATAAGATCATTGAGTCTTTTCATTTGTCTTCAGTCTTTCAAAGATTCACAATGTGTGAAAAATATAGAATCAATGTCGGATGTATGGAAAAAAAATGTAAATGTCAGAACATTCTTACACAACACTTGAATGATGACAGGGTCCTAGAATGTTTTATATTTACACTACTGTTCAACAGTTTGGGGTCACTCTGAAATGTCCTTGTTTTTTAAAGTAGAGCACATTTTTTGTCCATTACAATAACATCAAATTGATCAGAAATACAGTGTAGACATTGTTCATGGTGTAAATGACTATTGTAGATGGAAACGGCAGATTTTTTAAATGGAATATCTACATAGGCGTACAGAGGCCCATTATCAACAACCATCACTCCTGTGTTCCAATGGCACGTTGTGGCAGCTAATCCAAGTTTATCATTTTAAAAAGCTAATTGATCATTATAAAATCATTTTGCAATTATGTTAGCACAGTTCAAAACTGTTGTGCTGATTTAAAGAAGCAATTAAACTGGCCTTTAGACTAGTTGAGTATCTGGAGCATCAGTATTTGTGGGTTTGATTACAGGCTCAAAATTGCTAGAAACAAAGACCTTTCTTCTGAAACTCGTCAGTCTATTCTTGTTCTGAGAAATAAAGGTTATTCCATGTGAGAAATTGCCAAGAAACTGAAGATCTCGTACAACGCTGTGTACTACTCCCTTCACAGAAACTGTGTTTGATACTGTTTTCTAATTTCTAAGTGACCCCAAACTTTTGAATGGTAGTTTATATATTTTAACAGTTCATTAAAGCATTGGGTCATAGCAGTCCCAGTACTATGAACAGTCTATTGACCAGAATAGAGTGGACCAGGCCTATAGAAGTATAGGTGGTGAATTTATATGGCACCTCGATCTCCTTCCTTCTCCTGGCGTCTATGTCGTTGACTGACACTCCATACCAGGAGCACAGCACCCACAGACTGGCTGTCTTCATTATCTGTCGAGTTGCCACCAACGCCACGACACCCACCACAAAGCGGGAGCTGGCCAGGGCTAAGCCACCCAGTGTCAGTGCTGGCAGGGGTATGGGTAGCACCCCCTGGGGCTCAAACGTCTCCCCCAGCCTCTCATTTACCCAGTAGCCCACAGAACAGCCTGCACCCACCCCCAGGATGGTGGTGGTGTCCCCCCGCGTGGTGGTGTAATGGTCCAGCTCAGGGTAGGTGTAGCTCAGGAAGAGAGCCAGTACCAATGCCCCGATGGGGGAGAGTGGGGAGGTGAGCTGGAGCCGGTCGAAGGTTTCCCAGTATGGATAGGTGACCAACATTAATGTGGCTGAGATTAGAGCACCACAGATCACGTCCTGAAACCAGCAGGGAGTGGGAGTATATACATACATGTATGTTATACATTTTTGTAACTGCTTAGACAGATATATTCATAATTGATTGAAGGGTGATGTGGTCTTTATGGTGATGAAGTGCTAGTCTGAGTCAGAGGAGGCTGGTGGGAATAGCAATAAGAGGACAGCCTCATTGTAACGGCTGGAATGGAATTAATGGAACAGAGTCATACATGTGGTTTCTATATGTTTGACACCATTCCATTTCTTTCTTTCCAGACATGTCCTCCTATAGCTCCTCTCACCAGCTTCCTCTGGTCAGAGTGTTGCTCTGGAACCTCCGTTATCTCATATTTACTCCAAAAACTCTTTACAGGTCATAATGAACTACGTATTCTTATGTAAAGGCATGATGAGTGTCAAAGTGAAAGGCAGGTCCCCCTAGCTGAGAGTGCCAGCCAGACATACAGTATGAATAATACATCCTGCATTGGGTCTGAATGTTTTATACAGTACTGTCGGGCAGAGCAGCAGAAGAGACTTACCAGAGCAGAATGCATGCCTGTGTACAGACGACTCAGACACACCAACACAGACAGCACCACCGCCACAAGCAGACCCACTTCAAACTGGAACTGTGGACAGAAAATAGAGGTACACACAAATCACACTCTGACAACAGGAGGTTGGTGGCACCTTAATCAGGGAGGACAGGCTTGTGGTAATGGCTGGAGTGGAATGGTATCAAACACGGTTTCTATGTTTCTGATAATATTCCATTCTCTCCATTCTTCCCCTCAGCAGCCTCCACTGACTCAGACGTGGGTACACACGTGTGAGTGCACACACTCAAACACACACACTACTCCAAAATACACAACATTCTGATAAAAGACATTCTCTGATACTCTGATAAATTATGGATATGATCTGAAAACCTCTTTAGCTTGAGACTGTCAGACTATGATGGTGGAAGCAAGAAACTCCCATCATCCCCCTAAGACAACTACAGTACATCTTCTGTCATCCATCTACATCCCCCTAAGACAACTACATCTTCTATCTGTCATAGATCTACATCCCACCAAAGACAATTACATCTTCTATCTGTCAACCATCTACATCCCCATAAGACAAATACATCTTCTATCTGTCATCCATCTATTCTGCCACTTTGACTTATGGACTGCCTTAAAGACATCCTCTGTTTTTGCTCAACTGTCTCTGTCTATCTCCCCTTCCCTCTCCACCCTTTTAAAAAATTTGCCCCATTTGTGTTTTTGTTTCCCTCCATTTCAATGACAGTGAAGAGAGCCTATGTCATGTATATTCATTGACCTCCTTTTCTCCTTTTCCCCTCCTTCCCTCCCTGCTTCTCTCTCTCTTTCCTGTGTCTGTTCCTTTCCCTTGCAGTTGGGGGGCTTTCAGAAGAAGTTAATGAAGAATGGACTCTGAATGGACACAAAGGATGTTGGGATGGAGGGGCCACTGTGATTGACTGTCCTGACCTTTCACCCCTCAGAACCTAAGAGATCGCCTCAGGCCATTCAGACCACTAAACATCTATAGCTATGTACCCTCTCAGAAACAGAAACTAAGTCACCACATGCATAGCTATGCATGCTCTCTCAGAATCAATGTCACCACTGCAGTACACTACCACTGTATCTGAGGCTGGTGTTGTTTGAGTAGCTGGTTGATTGATTGTTCTGGGTGAGACAGAGAGAGAATAGAGAGAGAGAGAGCAGAAAGAGAGAGAGAGAGTAGAGAGAGAGAGAGCAGAGAGAGTGAAGAGAGTGAAAAGAGATTGACAGTCATTTACTCTAGTCTATCAGAGGAACAAAGCAGCTGTGTGGGTGTGTCTGATGGTGACTGTTGGTGCCTGATGGTGAATGATGGTGACTGTTGGTGCCTGATGGCACCAGCACATTGCCAGGAAGGGCAGTCAGGGTCAGGACTCAGGGACTCAGGAGAGACAAGCCCCCTGAACAGAGATGCGTAAACCTATTTGAGGTCCTTCAAATCTGCATACACTGAAGGTCTAGAGGCAAGTCAGGGTTTTTCCAGACAAGGCTGTACAGAGTCCGGCAAACTACACTGAACAAACATATAAATACAACATTAAAGGTCCCATGTTTTATGAGCTGAAATAAAAAATCCCTGACATTTTCCACACTCACAAAAAGCTTATTTGTCTCAAATATTGTGCACAAATGTGTTTACATCCCTGTTAGTGAGCATTGTAGGGAATAACTATGTTGGCACCAAACTCTCCATATTTATTTTACATCTATAGTTCTGTACAGGCCTTGTCCCAGGGGAGTGAGCAAGTGATGAGTCTCCCCCAAGACTGAGTAGCAGAAGCTTGGCAGGGGACCCAAGAGGCTCAGGGTGCTGCATGGGCCTCACTTGAACCCTGGAAGGGGCGCTGAGGAGTAGGGTGAAGAAGATGGCGGTGGTGGCCATGACGTGGGTGGAGGGAAGGCCATACTCAGCATCCACACGCTTCTCCAGCTTCACCACTGGGGGCGATAGAGGGCGTGGCAGCTTCAGCACATCCTTCAGGGCCTGGCCGATGTACATCACCATCTGGAGGAGAGGAGAGAATGAGAAGAGAGAAGAGGAGGAGAAAATAAGGGCAGAGGACAGGAAAAGAGGAGGCGGAGAGGAGGGTAAATCTTAATAATGGCTTTACAAATACATTTCATTGATTGGATGGAACTCTACACTTTTACTGTGAAATAATACATCAAAAACATTCTAATGTATGAAGCTGATTGTTCAATGCTCCATTAAGAATGGCCACACAGTATCCTATAAATAAGTAATCATTCAGTGTGTAGCAACCAGTTTGCAAGAAGATGCAAGACACACTTCTATAAACGGAGCACAGTCTGCAGTTGCCCAGTAACACAATCTACTTTAAGAATCAAATACAGGCATGTGCTGCTGACAAAGTGTCTTCAGTTGATGGTGACTGTCTCTATACCTACAGGAACACAGACACACTCCACTTAGGCCCTCTACACACTCAGATTCTCTGACAATGGTTGTGAAACAACTGATATTTTAGTGATACAGAGTTTGTGCAGAAAAAAATATGTTGTATTACAACCTTTGTGTGAGAGAGAGACACAGAGACACAGAGAGAGACAGAGAGAGAGAGGGTAGGAAGAGAGAGAGAGAGGGTAGGAAGAGAGAGAGAGAGAGAGAGAGAGAGAGAGAGAGAGAGAGAGGGTAGGAAGAGAGAGAGAGAGGGTAGGAAGAGAGAGAGAGAGAGAGAGAGAGAGAGAGAGAGAGAGAGAGAGAGAGGGTAGGAAGAGAGAGAGAGGGGGTAGGAAGAGAGAGAGAGAGAGAGAGAGAGAGAGAGAGAGAGAGGGTAGGAAGAGAGAGAGAGAGGGTAGGGAGAGAGAGAGAGAGAGAGAGAGAGAGAGGGGTAGGAAGAGAGAGAGAGAGGGTAGGAAGAGAGAGAGAGAGAGAGAGAGAGAGAGAGAGAGAGAGAGAGAGAGAGAGAGAGAGAAGAGAGAGAGAGAGAGAGAGAGAGAGAGAGAGAGAGAGAGAGAGAGAGAGAGAGAGAGAGAGAGAGAGAGAGAGAGAGAGAGAGAGAGAGAGAGAGAGAGAGAGAGAGAGAGAGAGAGAGAAGAGAGAGAGAGAGAGAAAGAGAGAGAAAGAGAGAGGGTAGGAAGGAGTATGCGAGCGACAGAAAGAAAGATATAGAGGTGGTGACTATTCCTATTCACAGGATGGAGACACTATAATCAGTGAGTGTTTCAGTAACCATGGTCTATGAGAGATAAAACTGCCTACAGGCTTCTTATCCGCATGGTTAATATAGCAACCAGAGATTAATACTGAAAGTGAGAGGGAATAGAAGAGGAAGAGGGAGGGAGGGAGGGAAGAGAGTCACTATCACTTTAGCAATCAGCCACTTGTTCCCTCGGAAGAAATACTGTCCCTGATGCTACTGCCTCCAAGACCTGGGCACCATTTACTCTGCCTCCACCCCAATGGACATTTATTTATTCATCACTGCTACAGTTATGAAATGTATAGTGCTATTTCTGTTTATATTGTTGTTGTTTTTTATGACCATTTTTATTATTTGATTTCACTTGGTCCTGCATGTTGGAGCTTGAAGCCTAATATTTTCACTGTACTCTGCAATCACACCTGCAACTCTGCACATGTGACTATTAAACACTCTGAATCTGAATCTGAATAATATCGTACCCTGCCCTTGTTAACAGACCACCGATCATATCAATCTCACTGGTACTGTCCTCAGATCAACCTATACAGTGGGCCAACACATTAGGCTCTTTGTGTGGGCCACATCAAAGGACTGGCAAGGCACCATCACATGAAGAGATGAGTTACAGATGATCCAGGTCATGAACAGATAGTAGCAGTGCAGATTTAGCTGAATGAATGAGAGTATTGATCGGACCCAATGTCACTCTGGACTTTGATCAACATGGGAGGGTCGTGGGAAAGGAGAAATGGGCTGTTTCCCTTCTAAATCTGATATATTATGCATGAAAGTATATACAGTGCCTTGCGAAAGTATTCGGCCCCCTTGAACTTTGCGACCTTTTGCCACATTTCAGGCTTCAAACATAAAGATATAAAACTGTATTTTTTTGTGAAGAATCAACAACAAGTGGGACACAATCATGAAGTGGAACGACATTTATTGGATATTTCAAACTTTTTTAACAAATCAAAAACTGAAAAATTGGGAGTGCAAAATTATTCAGCCCCTTTACTTTCAGTGCAGCAAACTCTCTCCAGAAGTTCAGTGAGGATCTCTGAATGATCCAATGTTGACCTAAATGACTAATGATGATAAATACAATCCACCTGTGTGTAATCAAGTCTCCGTATAAATGCACCTGCACTGTGATAGTCTCAGAGGTCCGTTAAAAGCGCAGAGAGCATCATGAAGAACAAGGAACACACCAGGCAGGTCCGAGATACTGTTGTGAAGAAGTTTAAAGCCGGATTTGGATACAAAAATAATTCCCAAGCTTTAAACATCCCAAGGAGCACTGTGCAAGCGATAATACTGAAATGGAAGGAGTATCAGACCACTGCAAATCTACCAAGACCTGGCCGTCCCTCTAAACTTTCAGCTCATACAAGGAGAAGACTGATCAGAGATGCAGCCAAGAGGCCCATGATCACTCTGGATGAACTGCAGAGATCTACAGCTGAGGTGGGACACTCTGTCCATAGGACAACAATCAGTCGTATATTGTACAAATCTGGCCTTTATGGAAGAGTGGCAAGAAGAAAGTCATTTCTTAAAGATATCCATAAAAAGTGTCGTTTAAAGTTTGCCACAAGCCACCTGGGAGACACACCAAACATGTGGAAGAAGGTGCTCTGGTCAGATGAAACCAAAATTGAACTTTTTGGCAACAATGCAAAACGTTATGTTTGGCGTAAAAGCAACACAGCTGAACACACCATCCCCACTGTCAAACATGGTGGTGGCAGCATCATGGTTTGGGCCTGCTTTTCTTCAGCAGGGACAGGGAAGATGGTTAAAATTGATGGGAAGATGGATGGAGCCAAATACAGGACCATTCTGGAAGAAAACCTGATGGAGTCTGCAAAAGACCTGAGACTGGGACGGAGATTTGTCTTCCAACAAGACAATGATCCAAAACATAAAGCAAAATCTACAATGGAATGGTTCAAAAATAAACATATCCAGGTGTTAGAATGGCCAAGTCAAAGTCCAGACCTGAATCCAATCGAGAATCTGTGGAAAGAACTGAAAACTGCTGTTCACAAATGCTCTCCATCCAACCTCACTGAGCTCGAGCTGTTTTGCAAGGAGGAATGGGAAAAAAATGTCAGTCTCTCGATGTGCAAAACTGATAGAGACATACCCCAAGCGACTTACAGCTGTAATCGCAGCAAAAGGTGGCGCTACAAAGTATTAACTTAAGGGGGCTGAATAATTTTGCACGCCCAATTTTTCAGTTTTTGATTTGTTAAAAAAGTTTGAAATATCCAATAAATGTCGTTCCACTTCATGATTGTGTCCCACTTGTTGTTGATTCTTCACAAAAAAATACAGTTTTATATCTTTATGTTTGAAGCCTGAAATGTGGCAAAAGGTCGCAAAGTTCAAGGGGGCCGAATACTTTCGCAAGGCACTGTATTTATTCATGCCGCGCAGTTACATGGTTAAGACAGAAACCACTCAAAGGGTAACAGTTTAGGCATTGATTATGAGGGGTTGAGGTCAGGGCTATGGTTTGGCTTGCCAGAGCATTGTAAACTTGGTGGTGCAGTTGTCTAAGCAGTGTACTCCATGTCTGAGTGCATGGGCAATTGTTTTTTTTTGGGGGGGGGGGGGGGGGGGGGTCGCTGAGGAAGGCATATCAACATTCTGGGGACCTTTTCAAATGTCCGAAATCGAGGTTTATTTCTAGTGATCAGACTGGTTACAGGGGGAGAATGTAATAGAGTATATGTAATAGTATGTAATTGAGTATGTAATAAATGCTATGGTAAGTCCTGTCAATACAGCATGCTTCAAGAAGAGGACCAGAGTGGAGAGGGTCACAGTCTGTAATTCATTGGTGTTAGTTATGATCATTAAGAAAAGATGTGTGTTACCCTGTAATAAGGTGTGTGTTGTGATCAACTAGAGGAGAGTGTGTGTGTGTGTGTGTGTGTGTGTGTGCGCGTGCATGAACAAGCAAGCAAGCATGTGTGTTGGTGTTTACAGGTGGCTGGGGGTTCTCCCCTGGGGAAGAACATGGGCAGGTCGCTCAGAGGGCATACACCTGCACTGGAGGAAAGGACACACAGTGCACACAAACTTACTGACACTCAAATCAGAGTGTGTATGTGTGCGTGCATGTGTGTGTTTGAGCTTCATGGTCAAAGCATACCTAGATGCAGGGACATAGATGATCTATGAGTATTAACAATTAATTATTAGATGTTTATAACTCAGTAATAAACAGTTATAACACTGGTTGAAATTGTGGGATTGTTAATTGGTGCTTGCCAAATACTGAGTAATTTAAGGACCCTCCTGTTCTGTTCTATTGCCTGTCCCATCACCCTATAGCACCAGTCCACCTGGCCCCTGTGGTCCCTGTGGCCCCTGTGGTCCCTGTGGTCCCTGTGGCCTGGGGACATAGTGGTGTCAGAGGGGGGTAAGGAGGACAGGGATGAAAGCCTAGGTCAGAGAGGGGTAAGGGGGACAGGGATGGAAGCCTGGGTCAGAGAGGGGTAAGGGGGACAGGGATGAAAGCCTGGGTCAGAGAGGGGTAAGGAGGACAGGGATGAAAGCCTGGGTCAGAGAGGGGTAAGGGGGACAGGGATGAAAGCCTGGGTCAAAGAGGGGTAAGGGGGACAGGGATGAAAGCCTGGGTCAAAGAGGGGTAAGGGGGACAGGGATGAAAGCCTGGGTCAGAGAGGGGTAAGGGGTGAGAGGAGGTGAGGGAGAAGGAAAAGAAGAGCTTCATTGTCTCACACACTCTCTCTCTTACACACATGATAAACATGAGATGGTATGGGATGTTCAAGCAAGGCGTCTGTGACACTGCTTTGGTATACCATATCGGTGTAGGTATTTCCAGTTAAACATTTATTTTCTGTAATCAAACCGCAGGTGTGAATTTAATAGGTAGCAGTGGAAGAGAGAGAGAAAATATTTATGTCTGGGAGGATGGTTTGAAGAGCAGAGAAGACTGTCTGCATCGGAAATGGCACCCTAATCTCTATATAGTGGGCCTTATGGGCCCTGGTCAAAATAAGTGGACTATATAGGCCCCTACTTTTGACCAGGGCCCATAAGGCCCACTATATAGGCCCCTACTTTTGACCAGGTCACATTGGGCCCACTATATATGGAATATGGTTCCATTTGGTACCTTCTCTCTTCTCTCAACTCACATAGATATTTTCTCTCTTTTGCAACCACAGGTGACTTACGGTCCAGATGTTGACAAGGCGTCTGCAGAGGAAGGGGTCCAGGTTCCAGTGTAAGCAAGGAGGGAAGGTGATGTAGAAGACCTCGTGACCCAGCCCGGCCGACACCAGGAACAGGAAGTATAGCAGCCGGTTCCTCACCTCATACTGGGGCCTAGCAGACACCTGTGGGTTGGTACAGTTAGTAGTCTCTCTAGACAAACAGGTTGCCTCCCACAATGTAAGATCAGGGATATCTGAGACTAGAAAAAGCGGGAAACATTATTAATTACAGTAAATGGTTTTTGACACTCATTCACAGTGTAAAAGCAGAGTAGCCTACAGTATAATAACAAAAAGGAGGCTCATTGCAGGTCATTGTCATTCCAATCATTTTCACTCCTCTGTAACCATATTCTGAACAAGATAAAACCACTTGTAGCCTCAAATGAACATATAGTGAAATTAACTATTTGTATATGGCCTCGGCTCGACCTGTACAACTTGTACAAGTTAGCAGGAGCAGACTCTCAATAGACCATGGAGCATTGTTATCAATTCCAGCTTTTGGACAGCGTTGTCAGTTGAAGTCTTTATCTTACGAGTCACATGGATAGCCAATGA
Organism: Oncorhynchus clarkii lewisi; assembly: GCF_045791955.1. Classification (NCBI taxonomy): domain Eukaryota; kingdom Metazoa; phylum Chordata; class Actinopteri; order Salmoniformes; family Salmonidae; genus Oncorhynchus; species Oncorhynchus clarkii. The sequence goes on from NC_092170.1 coordinate 28,316,956, forward strand.
AATGCAATGAATGGCAGTTTACTTCTGATTTCAATTTAGAAAAATACTTTGTCTTTTGGAAAATAATTTGACAAACATGTTTTAGGCACTTCCATTTCCAGGAGTCACCATCAGGACCGCCAATGTGTGATGGAGGGAAAAGAGAAACAGAAGCACGTCTGATCCAGTTGTGACATCATCCTCATCCGCGCCAGCTTCATCATGATGGTGCTGACAGAGATGGCAGCATAGCGAATAGCTCTGAAGCAACTCTGCACTATTTTGGTTGTTTATGTACTATTTTTTACATTATTAGCTCAAGAATTGTTTTGTGTCATACACACAGCCGGGAAGAACTTTTGGATATTAGAGTGGCGTTAACTCACCAGAACTTCCAGCATTACAACCCGGATTACGGCTTCTCTGGAGCAGATCCCTTGTTTGCTCTCCATAGAGCAATCTAACTGATTCCGGATGCTGACCCAAAACCACGCCGAAGAAGGAGAGGTACTCGAGGCGGTCTTCTGGTCTGACTTAAGAAGCATGCACACCACCCACCGCTCCTGAGTATTTTACTCGCTAATGTCCAATCTCTGGATAATAAAATTGATGAGCTCAAGGCGAGAGTTTCTTTTCAGAGAGACACCAGGGATTGTAACGTACTCTACTGCACGAAAACATGTCTTTCTCAAGATATACTGTCTGACACGGTAAAACCAGTTGGTTTATCAGTACATCGCGCCGACAGGAACAAACATCTCTCTGGGAAGCAGAAGGGTGGAGGTATATGTTTTATGATTAATCACTTATGGTGTAACTGTTCTGTTCACCTGATCTAGAATATCTCACAATTAAATGCAGACCATACAATCTCCTGAGAGAATTTTTGTCAATAATAGCAACAGCGGTCTATATCCTCTCCAAGCGGATACCACAAAGGCCCTCAAAGATCTTCACTGGACTTTATGCAAACTGGAATCCATATATCCTGAGGCTGCATTGTCACGTTCGCTGGAATAATTATCGGACCAAGCTGCAGCGCGATATGGTTTCCACATATTATTTATTAGAAATGCACAAAACAACAAAGAAAGAATGAAACAAACAACGAACTGTAATAATAACGTGTAACATACACTAACTCAAAACAATATCCCATAAAACAGGTGTAAAAATGCTACTTAAATATGATCCCCAATTAGAGACAACGATAGGTCATGTTACTGTATGATATTTGTTTGTGCTCAGATTGAAGGTTTGTCTATTTGAGTGTCAGGCTTTTACATTTTGTTTTTATCAGAGTTGTATTTACTGTTTACACCTGCCTGTAATTGGGAATCATACCAAATACCAACATAGAAAAAATAAACTAGAACCCCACATAGAAAATAATAAGTAGAAAACCCCCCAGTCACGCCTTGACCTACTCTACCATAGAAAATAAGGGCTCTCTTTGGTCAGGACGTGGCATGCATTTATTGTAGCTTGGGATTTGAACAAAGCACATTTTTGGAAAAGGGTCCCGAAATTCTATCAACATATTGATTGTTGTACTCGCGCTGCTAAAACCCTCGACCATTGTTATACTACCTTCCAGAATGCATATAAGGCCCTCCCTCACCCTTCATTCATCAAATCGGACCACAATTCCATCTTGCTCCTCCCCTCCTATAAGCAGAAACTCAAACAGGAAGCACCTGTGGTGAGGACTATTCAATGCTTCCCAAGAAGACTGGGAATATGGAGGAATACACACAGTGTAGTTATTTCCTCCAAAAAGCCATCAAGCAGGCTAAACGTCGGTATAGGGACAAAGTTGAGTCCCAGTTCAAAGGCTCAGACACGAGACGTATGTGGCAGGTTCTACAGACAATCACAGATTATAAAGGGAAAACCAACCACGTCGCGGACACCGACGTATTGCTTCCGGACAGGCGGAACACCTTCTTCGCTCGATAATACAGTGCCACCGACGCAGCCCGCTATCAGGACTGTGGACTTGTCTTCTCTGTGGCCGACGTGAGTAAGACATTTAAGCGTGTCAACCCTTGCAAGGCTGATGGTATCCCTTGCCGTGTCCTCAGAGCATGCGCAGACCAGCTGTCTGGTGTGTTCACAGATATATTCAATCTCTCCCTATCCCAGTCTGTTGTCCCCACATGCTTCAAGATGACCACCATAGTCTCTGTACCTAAGAAAGCAAAGGTAACTGAACTAAATGACTATCGCCCAGTAGCACTCACCTCTGTCATCATTAAGTGCTTTGAGAGACTAGTCAAGGATCATATCACCTCCACCTTACCTGCCACTCTAGACCCTCTTCAATTTGCTTACCGCCCCAACAGATCCACAGACAATGCAATTGCCACCACACTGCACACTGCCCTGTCCCATCTGGACAAGAGGCATACATATGTAAGAATGCTGTTCATTGACTATAGCTCAGCATTCAACACCATAGTACCCTCCAAGCTCATCATCAAGCTCGAGGCCCTGGGTCTGAACCCCACCCTGTGCAACTGGATCCTGGACTGGTGGTGAAGGTAGGAAACCACACCTCCTCTTCGCTGATCCTCAAAACTGGGGCCCCACAAGGGTGCATGCTCAGCCCCCTCCTGCACTCCCTGTTCACCCATGACTGCGTGGCCAAGCACGCCTCCAACTCAATCATCAAATTTGCAGACGACAGAACAGTAGTAGGCTTGATTACCAACAATGATGAGACAGCCTGTAGGGAGGAGGTGAGGGCTCTGGGAGTGTGGTGCCAGGAAAATAACCTCTCACTCAATGTCAACAAAACTAAGGAGATGATTGTGAACTTCAGGAAACAGCAGAGGGAGCACCCCCCTATCCACATCAATGGGACCACAGTGGAGAAGGTGGAAAGCTTCAAGTTCCTTCGCGTACACATCACTGACAAACTGAAATGGTCCACCCACACAGACAGTGTGGTGAAGAAGGCGCAACAGTGCCTCTTTAACCTCAGGAGGCTAAAGAAATGTGGCTTAAAACCTAAAACCCTTACAAACTTTTACAGATGCACAACAAAGAGACTGAAATACAGCTTCTATCTCAAGGCCATCAGACTGCTAAACAGCCATCACTAGCACATCAGGAGTGGCTACCTATAGACATAGATTAGGAATCACTGGCCACTTTTAGAAATTGATCACTAGCCACAGTAATAATGTTCCATATCTAGCATTGCTCATCTCATATGTATAAACTGCACTCCACACTATTCTATAGTGTCTTAGTCATTTTTGAATTGTGTTTACATATTGCATCATCCATTTCATATGTATATACTGTATTGTATTCTATATTACACCACTGACTGTTAAACAGCCATCTCCAGCACATCAGAGGCTGCTGCCTATAGACATAGATTAGGAATCACTGGCCACTTTAAGGAAATGAAACACTAGCCACTTTAATAATGTCTCCGTATCTTGCATTGCTCATCTCATATGTGTAAACTGTATTCTATACTATTCTACGGTTTCTTAGTCACTTTAATTGTTTGTAAATATTGCATCCCCCATCTCATATGTATATACTGTATTCTATACTATGTCACTGTATCTTAGTCCAATGCTGCTCTGACATATATGTATAGATATTCTTAATCCATTCTTTACGTAGATTTACGTGTTTTTTGGGATATATGTTGTGAAACTGTTAGATATTACTGCACTGTCGGCGCTAGAAGCACAAGCATTTCGCTACACCCGCAATAACATCTGCTAAACATGTGTATGTGACCAATAAAATCTGATTTGATTTGAAGGCCTTCAGCGGTCCTCATCAGGTTGGAACTACTTTCGATATTGAATGTCTGTTGTATCTAAGTTTAAAGTAGCTTAAACAAAATAATAGCCTAGGCTAAATGCTCAAGTCAGGTCATAGGCTATGTAGCCTATGTTATGTCACATTTGAATAGCCTAACAAACACCCCAAAACAAACACCGATGTTGGGTTGTTTGTTTAGACTACTCATAGCCTACTTGGTTTCATTCTTCAAAACAAATGCAATGAATAAGACTGCAAAATACCTTTTGGCCATCGGATAATCAATCTGCAAGCAATCTCTACCTTCAATCAAAGAAGGGTGGACTAACAAGAAAAGCCTGTCGGAAGGTACAGGACCGCTGTCAGAACTGATCAGTTGGACGGGATTTTGATTTCCATAGGGGGCACGTATTTTTCATGGGCCAATTTTTTTTATGGGTTTTATAGTAAAGACATCTCCATTATTAAGAGTCTGTTGATACACCTGTGCATCAATCTAAATAACATCAAAATATGTCAGTTTAAGCTCCAGATATCTGCATGGGCTGAGTCTCAATCCACTGCATCTGTATATGTCGGCCTTCCACATCTGCAGTGGAAGGTGGCCGAGCTACAGCGGTGTTTGTCAGACCATGAGACATGTTCGAACGGTTACAAATTAATATGACCACTCTGTGGAAAGATGAGACTCTCACGAACAAGATGGCGATCTCCATTTTTCTCTATGACCCCCACAAGCTCCATGGACTCGTCTAAAGGTAACCCGGTACCAGTTAAAAAAGTGTATGAAAAAACATTAATATTTCCTGAGCTTTCTTATATCTCCTAGACATAGGACAGACACTTAAAAAAAACTAATTTCTTATGGTTTGTTTTTTGTATGGTATGTTTTGCCATTTATGAATGTGTTCTGTATTGCTTCCTATTGGCTATAATAGGAAAGGCAAAATTCAAAATTTTATACAATTATTTGTTAAAAACATTTTTTATACCTATAGGGGTCCTACAATTCTGAAAAAAATAGATAAAGGATTCACCATCTTAAAACAGTTCAATATATTAGCCTAGTAACGTGGCATGAACACAACAATCTGATTGTCAAACAAATCACTTCGTAGGCGGCACATCAATTTCAAGTTTGGGGAAGCTTACAATTTATTCTAACATTTCTACCAATCTGTGCGCCAGTTATGATTTTCATACATGCATTGTTGTTGATCGGGTTCATTTCAATAATAATGTTTTCATTTCTCAATATCATTATGACTTGGTTAATCATAAAATCTGAATTAATCTGAATTAATAAAGTTCAAATTTAACTACTGTGAGAGCACCAGCCCTTGCCACATGAACACATTGATTCAACCTCTCTTTCGTGTCATCTGAGATTCCCAAAGATTGGAATGCATCTGCGGTCATCCCCCTCTTCAAAGGGGGGGAACTCTTGACCCAAACTGCTACAGACCTATATCTATCCTACCCTGCCTTTCTAAGGTCTTCGAAAGCCAAGTCAACAAACAGATTACCGACCATTTCGAATCCCACCATACCTTCTCCGCTATGCAATCTGGTTTCAGAGCTAGTCATGGGTGCACCTCAGCCACGCTCAAGGTCCTAAACAATATCTTAACCGCCATCAATAAGAAACAATACTGTGCAGCCATATTCATTGACCTGGCCAAGGCTTTCAACTCTGTCAATCACCACATCCTCATCGGCAGCCTCGATAGCCTTGGTTTCTCAAATGATTGCCTCGTCTGGTTCACCAACTACTTCTCTGATAGAGTTCAGTGTGTCAAATCGGAGGGTCTGTTGTCCGGGCCTCTGGCAGTCTCTATGGGGGTGCCACAGGGTTCAATTCTTGGACCGACTCTCTTCTCTGTATACATCAATGATGTCGCTCTTGTTGCTGGTGAGTCTACGACCTCTACGCAGACAACACCATTCTGTATACTTTTGGCTCTTCTTTGGACACTGTGTTAACAACCCTCCAGACGAGCTTCAATGAAATACAACTCTCCTTCCGTGGCCTCCAATTGCTCTAAAATACAAGTAAAACTAAATGCATGCTCTTCAACCAATCACTGCCTGCACCTGCCCACCCAACCAGCATCACTACTCTGGACGGTTCTGACTTAGAATATGTGGACAACTACAAATACCTAGGTGTCTGGTTAGACTGTAAACTCTCCTCCCAGACTCACATCAAACATCTCCAATCCAAAGTTAAATCTAGAATTGGCTTCCTATTTCGCAACAAAGAACCTTTCACTCATGCTGCGAAACATACCCTCGTAAAACTGATCATCCTACCGATCCTCAACTTCGGCAATGTCATTTACAAAATAGCCTCCAATACCCTACTCAATAAATTGGATGCAGTCTATCACAGTGCCATCCGTTTCGTCACTATCCACCACTGCGACCTGTACGCTCTCGTTGGCTGGCCCTCGCTTCATACTCGTCGCCAAACCCACTGGCTCCAGGTCATCTACAAGACCCTGTTAGGTAAAGTCCCCCCTTATCTCAGCTCGCTGGTCACCATAGCAGCACCCACCTGTAGCATGCGCTCCAGCAGGTATATCTCCTGGTCACTCCAAAAACCAATTCTTCCTTTGGCCGCCTCTCCTTCCAGTTCTCTGCTGCCAATGACTGGAACGAACTACATAAATCTCAAACTGGAAACACTTATCTCCCTCACTAGCTTTAAGCACCAGTTGTCAGAGCAGCTCACAGATTACTGCACCTGTACATAGCCCTGCTATAATTTAGCCCAAACAACTACCCCTACTGTATTTATTTATTTATTTATTTTGCTCCTTTGCACCCCATTATTTCTATCTCTACTTTGCACATTCTTCCACTGCAAATCTACCATTCCAGTGTTTTACTTGCTATATTGTATTTACTTCGCCACCATGGCCTTTTTTTTTGCCTTTTCCTCCCTCATCTCACCTCATTTGCTCACATTGTATATAGACTTATTTTTCTACTGTATTATTGACTGTATGTTTGTTTTACTCCATGTGTAACTCTGTGTTGTTGTATGTGTCGAACTGCTTTGCTTTATCTTGGCCAGGTCGCAATTGTAAATGAGAACTTGTTCTCAACTTGCCTACCTGCTTAAATAAAGGTGAAATACAAATAAATAAATAAAATGTATACACTGTGATCCATTGGCAGCTAAAGAAATGAGTGCATGCATGGAACTCAGAGATAGCCTATAGACCAATGTAGCAGTGGGCCTATAACTTCCATGGTCAACAAAATAAAAATACATAAACCATTTAAAAAAAATCGCATTCATCTCTCTACTCCAGCTGTCTGCCTCCCTTTTCATCTTTCTTGACTTGAACTATCCCTAGCGAAGTACAACATTGTATCAAATCAATCAACTGGGTCCTGCCCACCAGCAAACTTGCAACATTGTATCAACTAGCCTATTCCGGGCACTCAAAAATGTCCAGTGAGTTCAAGACAGACAGCTGTTTTAGGAAAGGTTTTCAGGTATTTTAAGAGCTTTCCACTGAATATATGGGTTCATCAGATCATGATATTTTGCCCACTGGGCACATACATCAATTCAAAATCTAGTTTTATTTTTAATTTGGTTAAGTTATCAACTAACGTGGATTAAAACGTAAAATCTACAAAATAATGACCATGTCATTGGATTTACAGTAGGTTAAGAGTTAGGTGAAAAAAATACCAAATTATCTTACATTGATTACTTTTTGCAAATCCAATCAATTTTCCACGTTGATTCAACGTCATCGCATTAAATGTTGGGGTTGAAATTACCTGGAAACAACATTTTTTAAAATGTATTTATTTGACCTTTATTTAACTAGGCAAGTAAGTTAAGAACAAATTCTTATTTTCAATGGGTTAACTGCCTGTTCAGGGGCAGAACGACAGATTTGTTCCTTGTCAGCTCGGGGATTTGACCTTGCAACTTCTCGGTTACCAGTCCAACACTCTAACCACTAGGCTACCCTGCCGAAACAACATTGATCCAACCAGTTTTTGCCCAGTGGGAGCCTACCTTCTTCTGTTTCTTCAACTCAATAACTCAAACTCTCATAGAAAAGTTTACACTTACACTAACACTGTATCCATTTTCCTTGTGTTTGTCATTTGAGTTGCTGTCCTTTTCATTGGTAATAACGTGTCCATTACCGCACCGAAGTCGAGCAAGTTGGTGAGGTGCTTCTGCGTCTATGAGCGGCGTCTCCCGCGGAGGGTGCACCCAGTTTCCGTTCTGATGCGCGGCTTCGATGAGGAACAGACCGCATGCCCTCTGGAACTTGGACACAAGCTCCGAACCATGCAGATATTTAAGCAGTTTGAGCATCGCAACTCTCTCAATAGTAGCCTATGAGGTGTATGAGAACAGACAGACAGGTACAGACTAAGACAGAGCGCATTACCCACCCTTGGGCTCATCCCACACAGAGGTGTGTTTTCTGTGCGTGCAGGTGCGGTTTGACAGGTGTGTGTGGGATACGCCAGGAGCACCGAACTGTCATAAAGCCAGACAAATTCACCGACCTTTAGACTACGTGAAAAGATCAACCACTATTTTTGAAACCCTTATATTAACTCAATTTATTTTATTTTATCAATGTATTCTAATAGTCTATAACAATCGGCCTATAATTTTGAGATAACAATGTAGCCTGTGTTTATCTGCAGGTCCTGCGTGTGTGTTGTGTGTGTGCGCGCGCGTGTGTGCGCGTGTGTGTGCGCGTGTGTCTTTCTTTGTTTCTTATTTTTAAGTATTTTGTTCAACATATAGCCCAATGAGGCCAAATGGGCTTAAGGTTATGCTATATACCTTTATTCAATAAGTGATATTGAACCTGAAGACTTAATGGGTTAAATAAAATAAGTATCTACTTTAGGCCTTATACAGAATAATAAGTCTGCAATATTTCCAAAACGGGATAAGCTGCAAGGTGCAAATTGCCTATGTAGGTTTAGGTTATAGTCTTTGCTAGGTAAAGTCCCACATTATCTCAGCTCATTGGTCACCATAGCAACACCAACCCATAGCACGCTCTCCAGCAGGTATATTTCACTGGTCATCCCCAAAGCCAAAACCACCTTTGGCCACCATTCCTTCCAGTTCTCTGCTGCCAATGACAGGAACTAATTGTAAAAATCACTGAAGCTGGAGACTTATTCTCCCTCTCTAACTTTAAGCATCAGCTGTCAGAGCAGCTTACTGATCACTGTACCTGTACACAGCCAATCTGTAAATAGCGCACCTGACTACCTCATCCCCATATTGTTACTTATCTTTTTGTTATTTTGCACCCCAGTATCTCTACTTGCACATCATCATCTGCACATCTGTCACTCCAGTGTTAATGCTAAATTGTAATTATTTCGCTTTCTGTGGCCTATTTATTGCCTTACCTCCCTAATCTTCTACATTTGCACACACTGTACATAGATTTTTCTATTGTGTTATTGACTGTACCTTTGTTCATGTGTAACTCTGTGCTGTTATTTGTGTCGCACTGCTTTGCTTCATCTTGGCCAGGTCGCAGTTGTAAATGAGAACTTGTTCTCAACTGGCCTACCTGGTTAAATGAAGGTGGGGGAAAAAAACACAAAAAAAACGAATATTATAATATCCCCCTGAGACCCGACAAAAAAAGTTTGCGATTGTTTTAGCTTTTTTTACATGACATAAGTGTTTGGGGTGAAATAAAAACATGTTACCAAGAAAAAAACGTGAACAAATATTGTTATTTCTGTTTTATTGTAAGTGCAAAATTGTCCTCTGTAGTGGTCGTTAGGACATACGTTACATTACAACACAGTTTCTAAATCAAGAGGCGCAACATCGCGAGACTTCCGGAAATGCTTGGGAAACAGACCAAACAGAACAGGCCAGGGATTTGAGAAGTCAATGGGGGAAGCGGAACAATTCTTTCTTTGTTGTTAATTTTCTTGATCTCTAAAGGCACAACCTAGATTCGAGCCAATGTTTTAAGTAGTTGAACTCCAACATCGTGAATGTGACAAATTGACACGTTTTCATTTTCGTCAAAACAACTTTATATTGAAAGCGTGCCTTTGATTTGACTGTCTGCACAAGCGCAGTTTGGCGCCAGACGACCATTAGGATGAAGTGTTTCTACGCATGACGTCGCCTACAAGTGTGATCAGCCTATCTTCATACTGGACTGTCTTTGATTACAGTCAATAGGTACAGTAGATAAAACACATAGTTGTGGCATCTGGAAGTCCACTACAGAGGATATTTCTTGATAACCTCGTATTTAGCATTCTCATTTAATGTGCTTTTTTTTTTTACACAGTCCTGACACCTCAATTAACTGTTGCTGAGATATTCACTTAGGCCTACCAGAAACAATTTGAATATCAAACTCATAAAAAGTATCATTAATAATTAGCCCACACGCACTTATTTTCAAATGTCCATAACATGTGCTAATTTTAATGGCAGACAAGTTTTTTTTAGAACCAGGAAGTTAAAGTTTTCAAAGTCACACCCCCACACATACGATATCACTGAAAAGCCCAGAATGTCCTCTCAAAGGGACAACAGGACTTAATACAGTAGCTTGTATGGCCTCAGAGATGCGGACCAAGAACGGATGACCACTGGAGAGGACAAAAATGAAGGAGGATATTAAACAAAACAATAGGAGCACAGATTATATGAACACAGTTTATGTCACAGTGGACCTTTCAATTTAGCCTTTTTGAGTCTATCGTTTGAACTCATGAGATGTTTTGATTTAATTATGGCGCATCCCTTCTGTATGGCATGATGGCGGCGGATTTTGTTATCTCTACATCGCCTCTCGTTCTGACTCCCAGAGAGGGCTGAAAACGGTGTCTATTGTCCTCCCCTATCAACCCGGGCGGTTTCGACCAACCGAGAGGAAAGATAACAACCATGAACTGTGTGTCGATCGTCGCCTTACTGTCTCCTCTCTCTGCGGGCTGAGCATAGATCACTCCGGTGGATTAACCCCAACCCTCGCATCGAAGGGTCATCACGAGCATTACATCACCGATTCCCACACCCCGAAGCGTAAAATGATACCCATTTCATATTTAACGAGCGGATCTGAACACTGGTGATGACGGGTGACGCCTGGATTTATTTTTTTTGACGTCGTGGGGATTATCCAAATATATCAACAATATCAACGTAGGCTATACAATTCATCAGCGAGATGATGGCGCTTTTATGAACGGGAGATAGACGAACACTGTTATCTACATCTCTGCCTGTAGGCTCCTTTGTCTTCGTAGAGAATGTGAATGGCGAAAGATGACATGGCAGAGGTAGATTCAGCATCCAGTGGAGCGGAACCCACGCGCGGGCTGGAGATAGCGTTCCCATACGAGGAGTATGAATGCAAAATATGTTACAATTATTTCGACCTTGACCGTCGCGCACCCAAGATTTTAGAATGCTTGCACACATTTTGCGAGGAGTGCCTGAACACTCTCCATCTCCGCGAGGAGCGTCCATGGCGAATCAGCTGCCCTATATGTCGCCACAGGACGCCCGTGCCGGACTATCGGATACAAAACCTGCCCAATAATACCAAGGTAACGGAGGATTTCCCATTGTACATTGACTCTGACCCTCTGCCTCAGGATGCCTTGCCCCTCTACCCTCCTCCGTTGCACCCCGCACTCGTCGCCCTCAGGCGCGAGGAGGCATCGGGGGGGTCCACGAGCCAAGCTACCCCCTCCACTACCTTGTCCACCGCCACTACCCTCTCCCAGGACTCCGTGCGCTATGACAGCTGTCAGAGCTGCAAGCGGGTTGCCCTGACTACGGGCTGTGTGTGTGTGATATTCTCCTTTCTGTCCATGCTGGTTCTGCTCTTCATGGGCCTGATCTTCGTGCACAGTCACAGCAACCCGCCCTCGCCCGCGGGCCCCATCTGCCTGTCGGTGGCCAGCATCCTAGCCATGTTCTCGGTGGTCGTCACGTGGCTGATCTGCTGGTTAAAATATAGACCAGATCACGAGTCAGGCCGCTCGTCTGGAACGAATAGGAGGAACGCCTGATGATGAAGATGCTAATCATGATGATAATGTGATGTGTGTGTGATTACGTAAATACTGCTGTATACTAGCATAATGTCCCTCCCTCCCTTCACTTTTTGTTGTTGTTGAAATAAACATTGTCCAGAATGGCCTTTTAACAGTAGGATATAGCAAGCACCATGTAAACACCTTCATCTGCTTATTGAGTACTAAGCCTACAGTAGCCTACCATTGATAACATTCATACATGCACTTGTATGTCTACCTATGGCAGGTTTCTATGATGATGGGTAACCTTGCCTGAGACCTAAATGAACTGCCTGTCGCTCCCAGAATAGACTGGTTGATTGCTGGTTGATTGAGTTGAGGACTGTGGTTTGATAACAGTTTCCTGAAAAGTATACATCACTATGCCTCTCACTGCATGAAAACCTGTCCTCCCTCCCATCCACCTCAAGGACGCACCTGCCCATGTTATTGTAGTGTGGGCTATACAATTCCACATGAATAGGTTTGAGATTTTGTATCATGCCTATAACAGGCCCACTCATTTGAGAAGTCACTAATATATGTAATTGACAAGTCACTCATGTAAGATGTGTAAATAGTACAGTATCTGTGAAGATAGGAGAGGTGTCCTTACCGCTATTTAAATTGACATGGTGTTTAGGTTACCAAGAATAGGTCTAGAGAACAGGTGCCTGCTACATTCCTATTTTAAAAGGTCTCCGGTTTTAGGCCTACTGTACACTTGTGTACATCTCCCTGGCCTTTCTGCTGCCTGTGTAGTCAGATCATCATCATCTGCCAGGGCTCTGAAAGTATCCTCTTCCCTTCCTCCTGCCTGTCGACTGATCATCACCACCGGTCTGACAGACAGTGAAGGTGAAAGCAAGGTTCCTTCCCACCATATTGCTTTGAGTCTTGTTGTCATTCACTTCAGATCATTGATGAGAACCTTGAAGAAGGGAGGAGGCATTTCCTCCGTTTTCGATTGAGGCGCTAATTTACCCCTCTCTTTAGGTGGTTGAAGATGCACTCCAGGATCTAAAGCACAACAAATTCTTAACATATTGCACAAATGTGATTTGTAACAGTCACATGAAATAGATGACGTTCTACACAATTGGATGACGTAGTAGGCTACACAAAAAACAGATCTGTTTCGGCTGGTGAGCACCACTTTCAAAACTACTGGCTGAAATTATAGAAAAGCTCTGGAGTGCATCTTTAATTGCCATGTGCTTGACAGGTTTCCAAAGCAAACAGATTCCTCTGGCCTGTTGCCTGTGTAACCGATGTGAAATGGCTAGCTAGTTAGCAGGGTGCGCGCTAATAGCGTTTCAATCGGTGACGACACTCGCTCTGAGACCTTGAAGTAGTTCCCTTGCTCTGCAAGGGCCGCGGCTTTTGTGGGGCAATTGGGTAACGATGGGAGGCAGTTGTTGATGTGTGCAGAGGGTCCCTGGTTCGAGCCCAGGTAGGGGCAAGGAGAGGGACGGAAGCTAAACTGTTACACCTGTATGGTCGGGGATCATCAGGGGCATATTGAGAGAGTTGCCATGAGGATGGAGTAGGGTCCTCAAAGTCTGAGGCACAGTTTTTGCAATGCCTATGGAACTGAGAGACTAAAATGAGAGGGATTGGATTTGTCAATATTAGTCAATAGGCCAGGGGCATTGAAATCAGGGCCTGCTTTGCTGCACTGGTTTCCCTATAAGCAGAGACTGATTGTTGGACTCTCAGTACAATCAATGATATTAATCAAACACTTAACTACTATAGAAGGATAAATAATCCCAACAGTACTACTGTAGACCATAAGGCTTATATTTACACAGCCCTGAATCCATTTAGTTTTGTATTTACTTTCTACTGTATGTGCTCTGTGTAGAACAGACACTGTTGGGCCCTCTTCCTAAAGACGTGTCTTTTAGGATTCACATAAATAATATGCACATAGGAGATGGCTGGGATATACGCAAGTTATATCTAAGTACTTACTGCCCTAACAAATTCACTTTAACATTGCCTCACAACCAAACATGATTATGGGCCTGAGCTCTAAAGATGGCCACACCTGCTTCAATCAACCTGTTAGACTGTCAGTATAACCTTTAGAAGATGCACTTTCACCCTCTTATTTGACACAAGTAAAGGGTTTATATACTGTATGTGGTCTATTATTGTATTAATTAATTATGAATTTTAAAAAGAAAACTTGGATGTTTTTGAGTTTGTTGAAAATGTCGTTGTTGTTAAGGTACTAAAATGTATTTGCACAGATAAATGTTAGATATGTGCTGTTTAACACAGTTCAGTATTAAATAAAACAGTACTGTTTTGTGCAATGATCCTTTCTCGTAAAACTTTGAAATTAGACATGATGATAGGCATGTCAGTAAAGAATACATAAAGGGAAAGGTTAGAATTTTGGCAATGATGCCCTTTACCTACTTCCCCAGAATCAGACTTGTGGATACCATTTTTATGTCTGTATCCAGTATAAAGGAAGGTAGAGGTAGTTTTGTGAGCCAATGCTAACTAGCGTTAGCACAATGACTGGAGGTCAATGGGTATCTGCTAGCACTAGTAGATTTTGTATTTAACCTTTATTTAACTAGGCAAGTCAGTTAAGAGCAAATTATTATTTACAATGATGGCCTACCGGGGAACAGTGGGTTAACTGGTCTAGGAACAGTGGGTTACCTGCCTTGTTCAGAATAACAGGTTTTTACTTTGTCAGCTCAGGATTTGATCTTAGGGCAACAGCATGCTGTAACATTGGTTACATTGTCGGAGGCTAACAGACACCCTCTTATGGTAGACGCAACGTAGACTAGAAAAAGGGTTTCAAAAGGGTTTTTCGGCTGGACTCATAGGAGAACCCTTTTTGGTTCCAGGTAGAACTCTCTGTGGAAATGGTTCTACATAGAACGCAAACGAGTTCTACCTGGAACCAAAAAGGGTTATCCTATGGGGACAGCCAAATAATATTTTAAGTTATAGATTGCACATAGAGCATTCGCTGTATCAACATTCATACTGTCATTTTGACACTGCTGTTTTTGTAAATATTTTTGCAACTAAAAAAAATCCTGCAGGGCACCTCTACCGCCACCTCCTGGTGAACATGAGAGGGAGCGAGAGAGAGCGGGGGAGAGGGAGAGAGAGAGAGATTGGAGTTAGACGAGGGAGTTAGACGAGCTTCCCTATATCCATTCATTCTGCCCTTCCCTTGTTTTCCTTCCATCTTTCTTATTTTTACCATAATTTTCGCAGGTCAATTGACCTTTATGCATGGATGAAAAGCTGGTAGTATATGCGGCCCTGATCCAGAAGTTTGACACCCTTGTTTTACAGGATGTGGTGATAACATCTCAAAAGTTTTGGAATTTGCTAAAGCCCCCTCTGTCTCTTACCAACCAACAATCCTATTCCTCGCTCCGCATTTTCTGTTTGATTAAACATAATTTGCGTTCCCATATCCCCACTTGTCAGCGCAAGAAACGCACACCTGTTTAGACGAGGTGTTGGCTAGCGGAGTAGAACACTTGAAAAGGAGAAGGAGAGCCACACACTCTAGGAGCTCAGGTGCAATAATTGAATAACCCTGATGAAGACAGCTTGTCTTTGGAAACGTTGGTTTTTCGTTTATTAAATTATTGCATCTGAGCTCCTAGAGTGTGTGGCTCTCCTTCTCTTTTTTCAAGTGAACATAATTATAACATCCCCAAATTCCAGCATTTAGCATCAAATCAAACTAATTATGTGATAAATCATAATATGGTCACTTTATATTTCATATAAACATGTATTTCATGATAAACACTGTAAAACATCTAGAGACATAGTAAGGCATGCTTTTATATAGCTTTACTTTATAACCATCTCGGAGGTCAATCTTCTAGTTAGCCTATATGCATATCTTAATTCGATATCTTCATTCGATATGCATATCTTAATTTTTTTGTGTGAATTGTTGGTCTATAGCCTTAATAAATAAATAAATAAATAATGGTCAAATACGTTTTTATAGATTTGCCTCCGACTCTGTATACCTGATGCAACTCATTTACTTCTCATCAAGCGACATTTCTGACTTTGAATTTCATCCCCGGTAATGGATTAGACATGGAGATTCTGTGTTGCTTTCAAGAAGGCCGAGGTATGCATCATCGCTCTCTGTTTTCCTTCGTTCCTGTCACTTTTTTAGGGTACAATATCCAGTTTCAATAAATTGAATGACCCCCGAAATCGCAACGTTAGTAAATGTAAGACAAATGTTTTGCCAGAATGTCCAAGAGGGATGACACTATTATGTGTAAAGTAAAAAATCCTATCGTTTCACTAAAATGTGACTTTTTATGTTCTTAAACTAAAATATTTATAGTTAGGAAAATTGTCACAAATGATCGTTGTGCCTTTCATGCATCCAATCATCATCAATGTGATCATTGCATTCTTTATAATATGTTCTCACCAGCAACTTCATATTGGCATGTGCCAATATACATTTTCATCCCATAGAATTGATCTGTAAAAATGGTAGTTAAATACATAGGTTGTTTAGGTGAGTGAAGTATAAAGCAATACATCAATGGTTATTATAATATTTTTAGTCATCAATATTTGACCATTTCCCTTGTTCAAATAGGCTATTTAAATGTGAAGTCAATTGACAAAACTAATATTAATTTTATTGAATTGTTTTCCTCCTCCTAAGGGTTCAGTGAATGACAATAATCTGCTCTTTAGCACGTGAAATGACCCTCGTTTCCCCTGCCTATTTTCTCCCCCACGCGAAGCTATTGTCCACGCGCGTTCTAACAGAAAGACAACATTTTACGTGTATTTTCAAAGGTACGAAAGAGGCTAATGTTATTGAGGCCATCTAGTGGGATACATATTTTCTGCGTACATAAGAGAAGTATGATAGTGCTTACGTTCGATCTCCCCGCTGTGCCCTATTTTCTCCCAGGTGACTTTACGGGTTGGAGAGGTGGAGGTAAAGACATAAAGACTTGGAACATCAGGTGCCTTCCAACCAGTGGCTGTTGTCTTCAGGTAATACGTCACGTGGAGCGTGAAATCCTTCAAATACCGTTACAAGGGCACACGTTTCAGAATAATCTTTTCGTCATTAGAAAAAATAAAACAATCCTCAAAACAGTAGTCTAAATGCACATTTCCAAAATC
This sequence comes from Oncorhynchus clarkii lewisi, assembly GCF_045791955.1. NCBI lineage: Eukaryota > Metazoa > Chordata > Actinopteri > Salmoniformes > Salmonidae > Oncorhynchus > Oncorhynchus clarkii. Next base: position 28,333,975 of record NC_092170.1, read on the forward strand.
CGGAGAGGAAGTAGCACGTCTTCAACATCAATTTGGTCAAAGCTCTTCTGTAGCTGTTATTAGCAAGGATACTGGCAGTAGCAGCAAGCATAGGCCTATTTGTTATTGATATTATCTAGGCTACATTATGCATATTATAAATATCACGGAGGCCCTAATAACAGTGTCAATATTTAATGTCCCTTTAGCCTGTAAATGTACAATATGCCCTCAGGTCCCGCTTCAAAGGTTCACCTCTTGCCACGGTGGGCGAGCTAATCCGGTTACAGCGCACCTTTGCACCTGAATGGGTAACGACCTCTGTGCTTCTGCACCGCACGCGCACCCACTTTATGTAGAACATATAAAACAGGTGATATGTGAAGAAAACGCTTACAAAACAATCAATTATACGCCTACATTATTCACCAAATAGACGAAGAGGGTGTTAATGTTACTCATTGAACTTGAAAATATCAGACAATAATAAAACAAGGCCATGGGATGAATGTATGACTAAAAAATGACATGCTTACTCCAACATCATCCAAATACCATTTCCATCCAAAAGACCATAAAAACACAACATTTTAATACGTGTGTGTTACTCTTTCTACTCTTGGGACTGAAGAAATTAAACTTAAAAGCAAACATGCCGCTAAGCAAGTAGAGTTGAGCTCCTTTAGATGAACAGTGGAGCGAAGAGGGGTTTTGTCTGAAGGTGGGGAATGAACCGTTGTTCCTTTAGATGGACAGTGGAGGGAAGAGGGGTTTTGTCTGAATTCAAAGGTGGGGAATGAACCTCTGTCCTTTTATTGATAGGGGAGCTCTAAAGAGCATGGTTACTTTGACTTCTACAATTCCCTGCACTGCAGCCAAACTTGGAGGGAGAGCGAGACAGATTTTAATTGAGAGAGAGAGAGAGAGAGAGAGAGAGAGAGAGAGAGAGAGAGAGAGAGAGAGAGAGAGAGAGAGAGAGAGAGAGAGAGAGAGAGAGAGAGAGAGAGAGAGAGAGAGACTGCAATGCCCATTCCTTGTGCGATTGCCTTACCAAGTGTCTTTTCAACTAGCAAGGCAACTATAAATAAATGCCCGACAACACAATAGTAACGTCTCTGTCAGCAGAGCAGACGTTCTTTACGGCTCTCCTGGCGTCGTACCCTGCTGGGGCGGCAGTCCCCGTCAGACGTCTCTCCTGTTGGTAGTGCGCAATCTAAAAGCGACAATAAATTCCTCGAGGTGCACTAACTTTTGCTGCATCTGTCTTATCTTCAGGCCATGGAGTGAGAACAAATGGGTGCTTGGTTCTAGGAAAATAATACCTTAAATGAAACACTGTTGTGTGTTGAGTGACGAATCAATACTGCAACATCTAAAACTACACGTATCTGTATAGTTAATCAATATCTGTGTGTGAACTTATGATCTGAAGTGATGTCACATCTGTCAATGGGATGATGAAAGACCGTTCCTCAGTTCTTTCCCAAGCAACGTCTCTGACAACAACTGAAGAAAGTTTCCTGCATTGTCAGCCAATCATTACGCACGTCCAAGAGCCGGGTCTGCCTCCTCTAAACCAATCATAGAGCCTGGATCACTGATGTGAAAGAAGTACAGCACAACTAATAAATGTTCCTCTGGGTTTTGACCATCTTCCCTCGCTCTGAACGTCTGTCAACAACAACAGCGACAACATCACTTGCATGATTCTTGATGACATCACAGATTCCACACGTATCCAAGTGCCTCTAGACTGGTAAAACATCAAGGCATAGGCGCACTCTTCAGAAGTCTACCTCCAGTTTTTCCTGGTTTGGTAACTTGGGCTCTTTTTTTCGGGAGTCGGGAGTGGTTTTTTTTCTGCCAGGACGCTGGTTCTTGTCTAGTCCAGTGGCTACGCTATCAAGGCTAACCTTCCACGAACTGGAATACAGTGCATTTTTACTCATAATTTCACCCACTGGTCAAGCTCCATCGTAGGCAGCTCCCGGTTCTCTTCTCTGGCGGGAGGTTAGCAGAAGGCATAGGGTTGTGGAGGTATGACTGCGTTGGCTGGGGCAATACCAAGAATGATGCGCCCCATGCTGGCGCAGAACTACCCCCACAGTGGCTTCCCAATGGAAGGTAAAATCAAAAGTCGAAACAACTTTTTGAGCACTGCTTGTGGGAAGATTTGGGCTTCGATGTGTAATAATTAAAGAGCGATTATTAATATAGGAAACTCTGTGAATTCAATATTGTAGCCTACACCATAGCCCAGCTCCTAAACAGAAACTTGATTGTATCCAATTGTAAAAAAAAATATTTAAACTTTCGGATTGACACTCAACATTGAGATGTAACACAATTAAATTGTAATGTTCTTTTCATGTTTCATGTTTCATTTTTCAATGTTCTTTTAATTTCGGTTATCGAATGCAAAGTGGATTGAACTGTTAACCTCGACGTTTTGATCTGGTTTATTTTGTAGTCGTTATTGACATAACTTTTTGTATTCATCTATTTGCTTGTCAACTTTTGAGGATGAAATTCTTAATTTTATAATTTCCTAATCTCTGAAAACAACGTTTTTGTTTATTTACAGAATATGTACAGGGTTATATAAGTAAGCTATACACCTCTCTATATTACATCTGAACATATCATTACTTAAGGAAACTTTTAAGGCCTTTTATTGTTACCAAACCTTTCAGTTTAAACAACTTTTATTTTTGTATTCGGCTATTATAATAATTGTTTTATTTAACATTATTTGTAGTAGCCTTGTGGTGTTATTAGTAGCCTGTGATGGAATCAATGTTAGTTGTTGTGTTGTGTCTATAGTTTATAATCATCAATCAATCTGTAGCCATTTTGTGTTTTCTTTTACGCAGTCTCTACCCCGTTAGGCCAAGGCAGAATGAACCAGCTCGGGGGAGTTTTCATAAATGGCAGACCTTTGCCCAACCATATCCGCCATAAGATCGTCGAAATGGCCCACCATGGCATCAGGCCATGCGTAATCTCCCGTCAGCTCCGCGTCTCTCACGGTTGCGTTTCTAAAATCCTCTGCCGGTACCAGGAGACCGGCTCTATTCGGCCCGGGGCCATCGGGGGAAGCAAACCCAAGGTGAGAGAGAGGGAGCACGAGTAGGTGAAAGTGTTCGGTTTTTTATTGTCATGCATTGTACTCTCCTTATAAAACTGTTTGTCTCAAGGTATGACATGTTGGGTTAAAATTTAACAAGCCACAGGTTGAAAAAGCATGTAAGAGGCGTATATTGTGTTGTTGAGTGTACGTAGACAGTGTAAGTAGATATAAGCTCTTTATTATGCCTTGATTAATTAACGATGATATGATTTGTCGTTTCTTAGCAGGGGACGACGCCTGATGTTGAGAAGAGAATAGAGGAGTACAAGCGGGACAACCCGGGTATGTTTAGCTGGGAGATTCGGGATAAATTACTGATGGATGGGATATGTGACCGGAACACCGTTCCATCAGGTAAAAGGAAATATCTGCATTCTGTCATAATTGCTGCCCATTTAAATGGGTGCAATCTTCACCTGCAGCCGTAGATTGTTCATCATCATCATGGTCACCATCATCACCATCATATATCACCGTCTTATTTATCATAATGGGCCTAATGTATTTTCCATCTCAATAACCACATTTTACCACAATAAAAATCAGTTCACTCTCTGAAAACAAAAACGTAAACAACTGCTGAAAATGATATAATTGCCATGTTGAGTTTAAGTTAAGATAAAATCATAAACATTTTTTGCAATGCAATTATTTACGCTAAAGTCAATATATGTTTCTATTTATTTGATGCTTTATCACGGTATATTAGAAGGAAAAATAAAAGCAAATGAGTGCAGATTGTTGAACTTTTATTTCGACTTTTCCAGTTTATTATGTATTAATCAGTGTTCTGTAATTTATTGTAACACAGTGAGCTCTATCAGTCGCATCATGAGGAGTAAATTCGGAGGGAAGGGAGATGACGATGATGATGAAGATGAAATCGAGAAAAAGGAATTAGAAGAACACGAACGGCGGGCCAAACACAGCATCGAGGGCATCTTAGGAGACCGATGTGAGTGCAATCATAAATAAATAAATACATTCATTAATGTTCTCTCTTCTATAGGTAACTTGTGTGAGGCAGTTACTTTTTGCATTTCGACGATCTTTTTGCCCGTCATATACAGGCCTAAATGCTTCCACAGTGCACTTTAATGTTCTTTGAAACGGTGAGGAAACCTCTCGTTTATTCAAAACTCAACAAAGATGGACAGATAAAGGTTTTCATCTTGTTTTGTGTAAGCTTATTGACTTCCATAAACCATTCTTGATAGGCTAGGCCTACATTTTCACCATGGGTGTCACCAGTCCTTACGGGTTGCCATTCATTTTTAGACTTTGTGAAGTAGATAGGCCTTGTCTGTCTCTTTAACTCTAAGTTTTAGTTGTTGTCAAGTTTTTGCTTTTCGATGCGATGGAAGCACAGGGAGTGTGTCTTCCTTTGTCGACCGTCAGAAAGTGCACTGGATAGTTTTTCATTATTTATCGACCATATCGCTCCTGCTAATGCTTGTCCCATGAGGCGTTAGGATAATTCAAACAGCAGGTGATAGATTTTGTGGGAAAGGGAGGATTGCCCCTTGTGTGTGTATGAATGTGTGTGTGTGCGCGCGTGTGTGTGTGTGTGTGTGCGTGCGTGCGTGCGTGCGTGCGTGTGTGAGTGTGTGTGAGAGAGAGAGAGAGAGAGAGAGAGAGAGAGAGAGAGCTAATGAAAAAATGAAAAAATAACGAATGTGTAACTAACTACACGTGCTTATACAAAGTGGGCAACACACGATATTTGTTACCGACAAAACATAAGATACAGGCCTCGAATCAGTCGAATGTTCTTCATAAAAAAGAATCCAATAGATTTAATCGAATAGCCTGTGCATATTCAACTTCTGCTACATATATTTATTTATATTGCATTTATTGAATTGTTTATGTTAGGCCACTTGCAGGCCTATTTACATTGTAGGACTATTTTAACATGTCTTCTTCATACTAATAACATGCATTTTCTTCGAGATGCAGATAGCCCATTTGTAATGTTTGAGGAAATACCCCTTATCAAAAGTATATCAAAAAGAACCAAAAACTTGTTCAATCCCTAATTGGCATGGTACATTCCAAAACAAAGAAATATCTTAACATCCCTTTTTACGGTTTCCTACGATTTATTATGACCAAATTCGCAGGCATTTTCCATCTTAATGCAGCTGCTCTCTGCTCTACTGTAAAATGCAGGCACAGTAAAACAAATTAGAGGAAAAGACAAAACGTCCAAATGAGTTGATCAAACATTTGTATAACAGTTCCATCCCTCACAAAGCCAGGCCTCGAGCACACAATCGGACACTTGGGGATGAACTTGGGAGACAAAGCCGCGAGAGTCCATTGAGACTGACGCTTCGGTTATGCATGGACAAAGCCTGGCTTCGCAGCAGCTTGGTCGCCATAAAAGAAGGCAACCTGTTTATAATTCAGTCAGAAAAGGAGAGGGAGCTTCCCAACAAAAGGCCGAGAAAATACATTATGAAACCGCAATGAAGGATGAATTATTCAAGTCCGTCAATAGCCGCTGCTCGGGCTAGGTCTAGAGACTGTTCACCATGGAGAAATGGCCGTTTTCACCTACAAAATGTTTCTTTTGGAGTCGTTTTAAGTCATATAAAGAAGCCGACTGCCATTCAGAACCCCTCAAGCCCCCTTTCACTCTCCCCCCCACCCCTCTCTCTCTCTCGCTCTCTCTTTCACACACACACACACACACACACACACACACACACACACACACACACACACACACACACACACACACACACACACACACACACACACACACAGTGTGTAGGCCTAACTGATATTTTAAAAACATAACTTTCAAATCAGTTTAACACGCTGATTTAATGGCGAGCTTAATTACATTTATTGATCATTTGGTACTTTTATTTTTGGACATTCAGAGCATTGCCGAGATAATAGTTTACGAAAATACAAACTGTTTGTGTATTATTATGTGCACTCGTGTTATACATTTTGTGCACAATCACATATTTTACACAATGTTTAAAAGTTGTTTACACAATGTTGAAACGTTTTTTTTTGTTGGTCCTTCTGGTTCCTGCTTTGGACACTTTTATATTAGCCTACGTTTTTTTTGTTAATGTCACCGAATAATTATTTAGGCATGTTACAAATTCCAATGCCACAAGATAATACATAATTTTTTTCTGTGTAGCAGCCTCATATCAACGACTTTGTATTATAGCTCATAAAATGACAAATATTTTCCAAAATATATGCATTTGCTACTTGATGGTTATTAATAATTTAACTCATAGGCCTAATAATTGTAGTCATTTTATTATTTTTATAAGTACAAATTGTTGCACAATATATTTTTCTTACCAATAAGGCCTAATGATATGCAATTGGCTCGTAACATGCCTCTCTGCATGGTCTATTATTAGGTCTTTGATGCCCTATTCTTGCACTCTTAAACATTAATAATGTCTTCTAAATGATTTGATATTGTGCTATGTCACATTTAATGATCGAGGGAGTGTATTAAAGACTCCTTTGGTGAATGGGGACCAATGTTCTCCCCGGAGAGGCGCGCTTGGCCTCGAGCGGTGGTCACAATGGAACATGCGCACTGCTGCAATCCTCACCCATCATGCTCTCACCCCCTTGCGCTCTCAAAATCTCTTCAAGCGGATTAAATCGATCCCTTTATTTTATTTTACTTTCATCCGGAGAGCGAACCCGCCCCTCTCCCTTGCTTTCCTACTATTTTTCTCTATGCCCGCGGCGCACATTCGTTTAATATCTATGGTTCATCTTCAGGAGTGCAATCGCTAACAAAAGAAAGTCAGTTCGTTGTAGAAAAGTCCCTAAAATGAAGTTATCCGTTAAGCCATTGACCCCTGTAATATTTGTCTTTATTTTTTGGGTTACCAATAAATGCTACATTGTTTTATTAATTCCAAAATGCAGGCTATAAGTTAATAATAATAAGCCTAATTTAGTAGCAGTTTCCGTTGTTTTGTGTCCACGTGCTCATTTGGGCTCGCTTTACCTCAGTCAGTTTGTTATCCTACTTCCATTCATACCAGTCAAATTATAATTTTAACCTAAGGGTTAACGAAAAATGTAAATTACATTTGCCACGACAGTGCTTTGACTTGAAACGGGAACACTTAACGTTTGCAGTAATATCAGTTGACTCTAACTAATGCATGGTTTAGGCTATTAAGCGTAGGTAATGAGAGTTATAATGAGGGGCATATTCCAAATAGGGTGGTGTTTTGACATGAGAACTAGGCTTTAGTGGCACTCTAGAGACTCACTTAGATGGGTATAGGGATGCCAGCAACGTAATTTCTCAATTTTTTTTAACGACTTTTAGTTTTATCGAGACCTGTGGTGTCTACTATTTTCGTGCGTTTTTTCTGTCTGGTCTCATTTGGAATTATGTTTTTACAGCCGCAATTACAATCTGAAAAATACTTTTTTTCAACGAAGCGGGTCAGACAGACATTGATGAAGTAGATGTTTGTTAAGACCATTGTTGTGCGAGGGAGGAGCACTAGTTGAGCCCCTGGTCGTTCAGAATTCATTATAATTTCCTTTAAGTGTCCACATCAAAGGCAGCTCGTTTGGATTTATTTGTCTGGGGAAAAAAACTACAGAAATGTGTTTCGAAAATCTCAAGCTCCCTAAATTGCAGCCTCGTGCATCACAGTGCCTAAAATGATACGCAAGCATATCCTCACGCGCCAAATGTGTTTGGAATAAATGCTTGTGCAGTTTGACTTGAAAGTAGATAGTAGGGCAGGCTATCTTTCTCAATTCATGTATCAGAGAAAATACTTTCCACTTAGAATTACAATAGTTGAACACATTCTGCCACTCTTCAGAAAATACTTGTCTAAATGTCCAGTCAGTGCTCCAGTCTCACTAAATGCCCCCTGCACATATTTTATATTTTGGCACAGTTCCTGCATACCATTAGCAGGGGTTGGACATAGTAGTTTCTCTGCCTTCCAGAATCTAACATTGAGTTAATTAACCCTAGAAATTGAGCTAATGACTGATAATGTACACATCGGCCCTCCCCTCTCTCCCCCTCTCTCATATTTCCAGTGTATCTTCTTAACCTTATTTGGCAAATTAAAATTACCCTGAGTAATGCTGATGATACATACAGAGGAGCCTTGTTGGTCCAGCACATTTCCATTTATACTCAGACACACACAAAATTCCCCATCTGAAAGACAAACAGTCAAAGAGGGATAACTTTATTTTGTGAAAGGGACTCCTGGAAAGGGCTAATTGAATAAGTCTGAGATCTTTGAAAACCTGCCATGGTGAGCGCAGTCATCGTGTCATAATTAGGTTTATTGAGGCACATTCCGCCAATCTGCTGCCATTCTCCCAGCCTCATTGTGCCCAGAGCCAGGCCAATAACTGCAGGACAAAAGGGAATCAAGAGCTGACAATACATGAAAGGGCCAAAAGATTTAGCTGCTTTTGTCACAGAAACTGAGCAGGACTTTGTTTGTGTAAATAAAGTTGACGAACTGCCCACTACTCAGGCTGGAGCATCTATACAATTTACTATGTGGGCACACACTGTATTAGTGCCAGGAGGAGAGAGCGGGAAGAGAGGGAGAGAGGAGGAGAGGCAGAGAGGAGGAGAGTGAGAAAGAGAGTGAGTGGGGAAGAGAGTGAGAGGGGAAGAGAGAATGGAGGGGACGGTAAATGAGAAGGCTTTGAGAGAGTATTAGGGGCTAGGTTTGTGTATTTAGTGAGAGTTTGCAGAGTTATGTTCTGCATGGTTCCTGATGTTGGATTTGTTATGTTCATCATTGTCTTACAGTGGTGCTGGAAGAGGGAGGCTGGTGAAGCGTGGAGAGATGAGGTTTTGCTATTGTGGGCATCTGGTTTGTGAAGCATAAGAGGCATTGAAGATGGAAACACATTACACACTATAGTGCAGCATAGATTCATGGTCAAGGTCCCATATCACGTTTCCATATACATCATGATGTTCCGGTTCTTATGTTTTAAGGTGTTAAAGATGCTCCCTGCTGAGAATCAGTTATCTTCACGGATTCAGTTACACTCCAAAGGCACTTTCCAAATAATGGCTGATGCAAGCATGTCACTGAAGCTTTCACACAAGTCATACGTTGGTATTTTGGAGTGAAAGTTCGAGTTGTATGTGCATTTCAAGTTAGGGAACAGAAGAATTAGGCTATAAGGAAACTCCGTAAGATGACCTGATTGATTCCGCTCCACTCATGGCACATTCCATGTACACTCCATGTACAACAGACTTCACACTTTAGTTCTTCTTTGTGATTTTCACCTTGTAAACACGATTTCACATGAAAATATCCAGCAGTAGATGATTCATACATTCATAAAGGTGGTTCATTAAAGAGAATGATAGAAAACTTGACAACCTTGACATCTTCGGTTCTTACATCTTGCGTTCTATACGAGAAGCTATGAATAATAGTCACTTCTGACACATTAATGGTTGTCGCTACGGTCTCTAGCAACGATCAAAGTAGGGCGAAGAATCTATATAGAAAATGTCCAATATGTTATTTTAAGACTTCAGAGAAACATAGAGTTAGACTGAGGTATATAGAGTTAGTGGCTATATAGAGTTTTACTGGGTCTATATAGAATTAGACTGAGCTTAAATAGATTTAGACTGAGGTTATATAGTTAAACTGAGGTTAAATAGAGTTAGTGGCAATATAGAGTTAGACTGGGTCTATATAGAGTTAGACTGAGGTTATATAGATTTAGACTGAGGTTATATAGATTTAGACTGAGGTTATATAGAGTTAGTGGCAATATAAAGTTAGACTGGGTCTATATTGAGTTAGACTGAGGTTATATAGATTTAGACTGAGGTTATCTAGAGTTAGTGGCAATGAAGAGTTAGACTGCCCTTAGACGTGGTAAAATGGCCATATACCACTGGTTACGAACGTAATTAGAACAGTAAAAATAAATGTCAGCCAATCAGCATTCAGGACTCAAACCACACAGATTGAAGTTAGGCTCAGGCTATGTAGAGTTATACTGAGGCTATGTAGAGTTATACTGAGGCTATGTAGAGTTATACTGAGGCTATGTAGAGTTATACTGAGCCTATGTAGAGTTAGACTCAGGCTATATAGAGTTATACTGAGGCTATGTAGAGTTATACTGAGGCTATGTAGAGTTATACTGAGGCTATGTAGAGTTATACTGAGCCTATGTGGAGTTATACTGAGGCTATGTAGAGTTATACTGAGGCTATGTAGAGTTTGACTCAGGCTATATAGAGTTATACTGAGGTTATGTAGAGTTATACTCAGGCTATATAGAGTTAGACTCAGGTTATGTAGAGTTATACTGAGGCTATGTAGAGTTAGACTCAGGCTATGTAGAGTATACTGAGGCTATGTAGATTTTTCCCAAAATAACATGAACATCTGATGACAGGGAATAACAGTCTGTCTGAGGAATGTGTCACTCAGTGTGTCACTGGGCACAAGGGCACAGGGGGCAAGGGGGAGCACCAAATCACTCTCACTAACCCTCGCCTCAGGCTCTCTCTTTCCCTCTCCTCTTCTCCTCTTCTACTCTCCTACTCCCTTACTCCTCCACCTCGCATAATTTTTTAAAAATAATGCCGTGCATGATGACGATCCAAGCGTTAAAACATAGTTATCTGCAACTGAATGGGGGCTCTATGCTTCATTAAAGCCTCGTTCTCCTTTCACACCCCTATTGTGACCCTCTGATATCAATTCAAAGGGCAATTAATGAATGCAGGCCAACTTTGAAGTGGGGGGATGGAGAATGAGTAGGGGCTCGGAGTTTCCCCCTTCAGCCCCTTCAGACCCTCTTGCACCCCCTTCACCCGTGATGGACTTGCCACATTCAGCCGAGCACGCCAAAAGACAGTTTGAAGTGAGTGAAAGGGTGAAAAGGCCTGTGAAGGTCAAGGAGAATGGCTGCCATAGAATAAGACCTGTCTTTATCTGATGGAAGTATTCCACCAAACAACAGCTAGAGAAAGAGAGAGAGAGAAGGGGGTGAGATATTGTTTTTACAAGAGTGTGTGAGTGTGTGTGCATGTGCAGAGGAGGGATTGGGGGTGACAGAGATGTGGAACGCAGGGCTAAGGCAACTGAATGCAGTGGTTGAACAAGGAAAGGCAGACAGGGAGTTGTCAATCACTTGACTGAGGTAGGGGCATAAGGCTCTGGACAGGGCAAGGGTAGGGGCATAAGGTTCTGGACAGGGCAAGGGTAGGGGTATAAGGTTCTGGACAGGGCAAGGGTAGGGGCATAAGGCTCTGGACAGGTAGAGGCATAAGGCCCTGGATAGGGCATGGGTATACGGTTCTGGACAGGGCAAGGGTAGGGGCATAAGGCTCTGGACAGGGCAAGGGTAGGGGCATAAGGCTCTGGACAGGGCAAGGGTAGGGGCATAAGGCTCTGGACAGGGCAAGGGTAGGCGTATAAGGTTCTGGACAGGGCAAGGGTAGGGGCATAATGCTCTGGACAGGGCAAGGGTAGGGGCATAAGGCTCTGGACAGGGCAAGGGTAGGGGCATAAGGCTCTGGACAGGGCAAGGGTAGGGGCATAGGGCTCTGGACAGGGCAAGGGTAGGGGCATAAGGCTCTGGGACAGGGCAGGGGCAGTGGTATAAGGCTCTGGACAGGGCAGGGCAAGCTGGGAGGGAGGGAGTTCACCTTGCTCTCTATAGTAGAATCTAGAAACTGCAATTTCATATTTTTTAGGAACTATAACTTGTTGTTACTATACTATTACCTTGTTATTAACATTTCATTACATGGCGTAATGTAAAGCGCTACCAACAGTCAAAGATAACAGAGCTTAACTGAGTCGTATTGAGTTAACTCCCCAGTGGTCAGTCAGTGCCTAGCTCTCTCTGCTTGTCAGACCAGGCTAAGTGGGGTCAGAGGTCAACATAGTATCATTCTACATCATCCCTACAGGAAATAGGGTTACAATCATATTTGGTTCAACATGGCAGGTAACAGCTTCCTGTTGTCCTGCCACAGCACAGACTCTCATAACTCTTATTGCTGTCTACAAGTTTTCTGTGTAGAGGTTTTCTGTTCAGAGATTTTCTGCGGAGGTTTTCTGTGTAGAGCTTTTCTGTCCAGAGGTTTTCTCTGTAGAGGTTTTCTCTGTTTAGGTTTTCTGTCTAGAGATTTTCTGTCCAGAGGTTTTCTGTCCAGAGGTTTTCTGTGTGTAGGTTTTCTGTCCAGAGGTTTTCTGTCTAGAGATTTTCTGTCCAGAGGTTTTCTGTCCAGAGGTTTTCTGTCCAGAGGTTTTCTGTCTAGAGATTTTCTGTCTAGAGGTTTCCAATGTAGAGATTTCCTGTGTATAGGTTTTCTGTCTAGAGGTTTCTGTCTAGAGGTTTTCTGTGTGGAGATTTTGTGTCTAGAGGTTTTTTGTCTAGAAGTTTTCTGTCCAGAGGTTTTCTTTGTAGAGGTTTTCTGTGTATAGGTGTTCTGTCTAGAGGTTTTCTCTGTAGAGGTTTTCTCTGTTTAGGTTTTCTGTCTAGAGATTTTCTGTCCAGAGGTTTTCTGTGTGTAGGTTTTCTGTCCAGAGGTTTTCTGTCTAGAGATTTTCTGTCTAGAGATTTTCTGTCTAGAGGTTTCCTGTGTAGAGGTTTCCTGTGTATAGGTTTTCTGTCTAGAGGTTTCTGTCTAGAGGTTTTCTGTGTGGAGATTTTGTGGTTCCCAAACTTTTATAGTTCCGTACCCCTTCAAACATTCAACTTCCAGCTGCACCACGGTCAGCGCACTGTGAAATGTTGTTTTTTTGCCATCATTGTAAGCCTGCCACACACACTATACAATACATTTATTAAACATAAGAATGAGTGTGAGTTTTTGTCACAACCCGGCTCGTGGGAAGTGACAAAGAGCTCTTATAGGACCAAGGCACAAATTATAATATAATAATAATCAATAATTTTACTCTTTTATTTAGCCATCTTACATATAAAACCTTATTTGTTAATCGAAAATTGTGAATAGCTCACAACAGGTTAATGAGAAGGGTGTGCTTGAAAGGATGCACATACAGTGGGGCAAAAAAGTATTTAGTCAGCCACCAATTGTGCAAGTTCTCCCACTTAAAAAGATGAGAGAGGCCTGTGATTTTAATCATAGGTACACTTCAACTATGACAGACAAAATGAGGAAAAAAAATCCAGAAAATCACATTGTAGGATTTTTAATGAATTTATTTGCAAATTATGGTGGAAAATAAGTATTTGGTCAATAACAAAAGTTTATCTCAGTACTTTGTTATATACCCTTTGTTGGCAATGACAGAGGTCAAATGTTTTCTGTAAGTCTTCACAAGGTTTTCACACACTGTTGCTGGTATTTTGGCCCATTCTTCCGTACAGATCTCCTCTAGATCAGTGATGTTTTGGGGCTGTTGCTGGGCAACACGGACTTTCAACTCCCTCCAAAGATTTTCTATGGGGTTGAGATCTGGAGACTAGCTAGGCCACTCCAGGACCTTGAAATGCTTCTGACGAAGCCACTCCTTCGTTGCCCGGGCGGTGTGTTTGGGATCATTGTCATGCTGAAAGACCCAGCCACGTTTCATCTTCAATGCCCTTGCTGATGGAAGGAGGTTTTCACTTAAAATCTCACGATACATGGCCTCATTCATTCTTTCCTTTACATGGATCAGTCGTCCTGGTCCCTTTGCAGAAAAACAGCCCCAAAGCATGATATTTCCACCCCCATGCTTCACAGTAGGTATGGTGTTCTTTGGATGCAACTCAGCATTCTTTGTCCTCCAAACACGACGAGTTGAGTTTTTACCAAAAAGTTATATTTTGGTTTCATCTGACCATATGACATTTTCCCAATCTTCTTCTGGATCATCCAAATGCTCTCTAGTAAACTTCAGACGGGCTTGGACATGTACTGGCTTAAGCAGGGGGACACGTCTGGCACTGCAGGATTTGAGTCCCTGGCGGCGTAGTGTGTTACTGATGGTAGGCTTTGTTACTTTGGTCCCAGCTCTCTGCAAGTCATTCACTAGGTCCCCCCGTGTGGTTCTGGGATTTTTGCTCACTGTTCTTGTGAGTAAACCTCTAGACAAAAAACCTCTTGACAGAAAACCTCTAGACAGATTAATGAGAGAGAGAGAGAGAGAGAGAGAGAGAGAGAGAGAGAGAGAGAGAGAGAGAGAGAGAGAAAAATACTACTTGCACAATTGGTGGCTGACTAAATACTTTTTTGCCCCACTGTAACTCTGCAATGTTGGGTTGTATTGGAGAGAGTCTCAGTCTTAAATAATTTCCACACACAGTCTGTGCCTGTATTTAGTTTTAATGCTAATGAGGGCCCAGAATCCACTCTCACATAGGTATGTTGTTGCAAAGGGCATCAGCGTCTTAACAGCTCAATTTGCCAAGGCAAGAAACTCTGAGCGCAGCCCAATCCAGAAATATGGCAGTGGCTTCTGATTAAATTACATTTTCACAGAACCGCTTGCTGCAATTTTGATGAGGCTCTCTTGTTCAGTAAGTGGACTGGAGGCAGGGCATGAAAGGGATAACGAATCCAGTTGTTTGTGTTATTCGTTTCGGGAAAGTACCTGTGTAATTGCGCACCCAGATCATTCAGTTGCTTCGCTATATCACTTTTGACATTGTCCGTAACCTTGAGTTCATTTGCACACAAAACATCATACAATGATGAAAAGACCTGTGTGCTGTCCTTGTTAATGCAGACAGAGAAGAGCTCCAACTTCTTAATCATAGCCTCAATTTTGTCCCGCACATTGAATATAGTTGCAGAGAGTCCCTGTAATCCTAGATTCAGATCATTCAGGTGAGAAAAAACATCACCCAGATAGGCCAGTCGCGTGAGAAACTCGTCATCATGCCAGCGGTCAGACAAGTGAAAATGATGGTCAGTAAAGAAAACTTTAAGCTCATCTCTCAATTCAAAAAATGTGTCAATACTTTGCCCCTTGATAACCAGCGCACTTCAACTGTATGTTGTAAAAGCGTTACATGGTCGCTGCCCATATCCTTGCATAATGCAGAAAATACACAAGAGTTCAGGGGCCTTGCTTTAACAAAGTTAACCATTTTCACTGTAGTGTCCAAAACGTCTTTCAAGCTGTCAGGCATTCCTTGGCAGCAAGAGCCTCTCGTTGGATGCTGCAGTGTACCCAAGTGGCATCGGAGAAACTGCTTGCATGAGCGTTACCACTTTTAAGCCATCACTACAGATACCAACACATCTTGATCTTCAAGTCCATTTGATGTCACAAAGCTGTCCAGTACTTTAAAAATATCCTCTCCTGTTGTCCTGGTTTCCAGAAGAGGATGTCTTCCTTATTGCCCCCCGATAAACATAACGGACATATACCAGGAGCTGTGCCAGGGCCGTCATGTCCGTTGACTCATCCAGCTGTAATTCACTGGCTTGTATGCGAAGCAGTAATTGTTTCAGAACATCTCCTGTCATGTCACTGATGCGTTGTGAAACAGTGTTGTTTGATGAAGGCATTGTCTGTATATTATTTTGGGCCTTTCCCCCCAGCATTGTTCCAGCCATATCCGTGGCAGCAGGAAGAATTAAGTATTCCACAATAGTTTGGAGCTTGCCTGTCCTAGACACTCGGTAGCTCACCATATAAGACGCTTCTAGACCCTTCTTATTAATGGTATCTGTTACTTTTATACATGTCTTACTACTCGAAAGTCGTCTTTATTCTGGATCAAAAAACTCCCGTGGCTTATTTTTCAAATTGACATGTTTCGTTTCTAAATGTCTGCGCAAGAGTGAAGGTTTCCAGCGAGAGAGTAACGGTGAATGTGATTGGATGTTAATTATTTGACTAGGCTACCTGTATTTGACATTGTGTTGTTATTTCACTGATCACTAGAACACTCTGAACACACATTTTATTTTTGGCAGTGAAACGAGGCTTCTCAGGCGACAGAAAAAAAACCTCACCCAAATGTATAGCTCCGTTGGAAAATATAAATGTACTGTTTGAAAATGTGAAGATTTTTATAATGTGATTCACAATTTTATTCGGTGTAACCCCAATGGCATTGTGCGTACCCCTACCTCAGTTTGGGAATACCTGGTCGAGAGGTCTCTTGAGGTTTTCTCTCTCTCAAGTTTTTCTGTCTAGAGGTTTTCCTTCTAGAGGTTTTATGTCTTGAGGTTTTCTGTCTAGAGATTTTCTGTCAAGAGGTTTTCTATCTAGAGGTTTGCTCTCTTGAGGATTTCTGTCTGTCTCCCCCCCCCCCCCCCCTCTCTCTCTCTCTCTCTCTCTCTCTCTCTCTCCCTCTCTCTCTCTCCCCCTCTCTCTCTCTCTCTCTCTCTCTCTCTCTCTCTCTCTCTCTCTCTCTCTCATTAATCTGTCTAGAGGTTTTCTGTCAAGAGATTTTTTGTCTAGAGGTTTACTCTCTAGAGGTTCTCTCTATATAGGTTTTCATCGTTTGAGGAGAGCTTGGTCGCTTTGTCTTCTTCACTCTTTCTTTTTGTGATGCTTGATGAGGTTATGATTTATTAGTTATTCATCTCTCTCTCTTTTTCTCACGCACACACTCTCTCTCGCTCTCTCTCTCTCACACACACACACACACACACACACACACACACACACACACACACACACACACACACACACACACACACACACACACACACACACACACACACACACACACACACACACACACACACACACACACACGTTGACAGTGCAGACAAACACACAGCGCTCTTCACACACTCTCAATTACAGGGCAGCTGTAGAGGTCGGGGCTCCTCCTTAGCAAGTCAAGTGAGCACCCCCCACCTTCTTTAACAACATGGTAGAGGCGCAGATGGGCCCATAAGCTGTCGGTTAACCATTATCCTTCAGTCCTTCAGGCATCTGCCCAGTCTTCTATGTACTGTTTAATGCAGTTGGGCAGTCACTTAGTCCCCCGGCCCCTGAAAAGGACCAGCGTCACTCCCCGCCCAAATAAATGCTTCATTTGTTTCCTCTGCCTTTTGTTTTGTTTCGGAGGGGGGCACATGTCACTGACTCAGTTACCCTCTTCATTTACCAACCACCCCAAGAGAACTTCCATGGCTGTACCCGCCATCCGTCCATTAACCACCATGAGAAGGTTGTGTAAATAGAAACCCATATGGTCAGCCACCCCACCCATCCACCAACCCACCATGCCCAAAACTGAGCTCCATGCACTCAGAGCACCCCTCCTCCATCTGTGGACATTTTAAAGCCTTTTTGTCCCCATTCGCAGTCCCCACAAAACCAAGCCGATTTCCAGGAGCACAGTCTGTTTCAGTTAAATCCTCTATTCTTTACCAACCACGGGAATGGAGGGGGGGGGGGGGGGCTCAGGTTGTTTAGGCTCAGGCTGCTATCTGCTGTGTGCCTCTCAGGTTGTTTTGGCTCAGGCTGCTATCTGCTGTGTGCCTCTCAGGTTGTTTTGGCTCAGGCTGCTATGTGCTGTGTGCCTCTCAGGTTGTTTTGGCTCAGGCTGCTATGTGCTGCGTGCCTCTCAGGTTGTTTTGGCTCAGTCTGCTATGTGCTGTGTGCCTCTCAGGTTGTTTTGGCTCAGGCTGCTATGTGCTGCGGGCCTCTCAGGTTGTTTTGGCTCAGTCTGCTATGTGCTGCGTGCCTCTCAGGTTGTTTTGGCTCAGTCTGCTATGTGCTGTGTGCCTCTCAGGTTGTTTTGGCTCAGGCTGCTATGTGCTGTGTGTCTCTCAGGTTGTTCTGGCTCAGGCTGCTATGTGCTGTGTGCCTCTGTACTGTGTGCCTGCTCCGGAGGTCCCAGTCCAAGCCAGGCTTCTTCTCTGGGTCTCTGAAATTCAGATAGCTTTACCCTTTTAAGGATTGCACTGTGTTTTGGGGTTTTACAAACTGGCAAGTCTACAGGTCCAATCCCACACATACTGTAAACCACTCCCCTCACAGTTGAAGTCAAAATAAATGGAAAAGTAAGTTTGAGAGTTTAGCTAGAGTATATACATTTTAAGACACAGTTTAAGTATACATAGATATGTGTGGTTGGTGGATAATTTGATTGCAAAGGCTATTCAGCAGTGCCATATAAAACACATTCATCCTGTTATACAATTCTTTATTTTTTAATTATGTTGGTATGTTGCTTTAAATATGTTGGTATGCATTTGTTTGTAATGTTCAATGTGAGTGTATGAGTGAGAGAGTGTATGAGTGAGTAAGTGAGTGAGTGTAGGAGTGAGTAAGGGTGTGAGTGTATGAGTGAGTGAGTGAGGGAGGGAGGGAGGGAGGGAGGGAGCGAGTGAGGGAGTGTATGAGTGAGTAAGTGAGTGAGTGTATGAGTGAGTAAGGATCTGAGTGTATGACTGAGTGAGTGTATGAGTGAGTGAGTGTATGAGTGAGGGAGTGTATGAGTGAGGGTGTGTATGAATGAGTGAGTGTATGAGTGAGGGAGTGTATGAGTGAGGGAGTGTATGAGTGAGTAAGTGAGTGAGTATATGAGTGAGTAAGTGAGTGAGTGTATGAGTGAGTAAGTGCATGAGTGTATGAGTGAGTGAGTGTGTGTATGAGTGAGTGTATGAGTGTATGAGTGTGTGAGTGCATGATTGTATAAGTGTATGAGTGAGTGTATGAGTGAGTGTGAGTATATGAGTGTATGAGTGAGTAAGTATGAGTGTGTGAGTGCATGATTGTATAAGTGTATGAGTGAGTGAGTGAGTGAGTGTATGAGTGAGGGAGTGTATGAGTGAGGGAGTGAGTGAGTGTATGAGTGCGTAAGGGTGTGAGTGTATGAGTGAGTGAGTGTATAAGTGAGTGAGTGTATGAGTGAGGGAGTGTATGAGTGAGGGAGGGAGGGAGGGAGGGAGTGAGGGAGTGTATGAGTGAGTAAGTGAGTGAGTGTATGAGTGAGTGAGTGTGTGTGTATGAGTGAGTGTATGAGTGTATGAGTGTGTGAGTGCATGATTGTATAAGTGTATGAGCGAGTGTATGAGTGAGTGTGAGTGTATGAGTGAGGGAGTGTATGAGTGAGGGAATGTATGAGTGAGTAAGTGAGTGAGTGTATGAGTGAGTAAGTGAGTGAGTGTATGAGTGACTAAGTGCGTGAGTGTATGAGTGAGTAAGTGAGTGAGTGTATGAGTGAGTGAGTGAGTGAGTGTATGAGTGAGTAAGTGAGTGAGTGTATGAGTGAGTGAGTGTGTGTGTATGAGTGAGTGTATGAGTGTATGAGTGTGTGAGTGCATTATTGTATAAGTGTATGAGTGAGTGTATGAGTGAGTGTGAGTGTATGAGTGTATTAGTGAGTAAGTGTGAGTGTATGAGTGTGTGAGTGTATGAGTGTGTGAGTGCATGATTGTATAAGTGTATGAGTTAGTGTGAGTGTATGTGTGCATGAGTGAGTAAGTGTGAGTGTATGAGTGTATGAGTGAGTAAGTGTGAGTGAGTGTATGAGTGTTTGAGTGAGTGAGTGATTGAGTGAGTGAGTGAGGGTGTGTATGAGTGAGTGAGTGTATGAGTGAGGGAGTGTATGAGTGAGGGAATGTATGAGTGAGTAAGTGAGTGAGTATATGAGTGAGTAAGTGAGTGAGTGTATGAGTGAGTAAGTGCATGAGTGTATGAGTGAGTGAGTGTGTGTATGAGTGAGTGTATGAGTGTATGAGTGTGTGAGTGCATGATTGTATAAGTGTATGAGTGAGTGTATGAGTGAGTGTGAGTATATGAGTGTATGAGTGAGTAAGTATGAGTGTGTGAGTGCATGATTGTATAAGTGTATGAGTGAGTGTATGAGTGAGGGAGTGTATGAGTGAGGGAGTGAGTGAGTGTATGAGTGCGTAAGGGTGTGAGTGTATGAGTGAGTGAGTGTATAAGTGAGTGAGTGTATGAGTGAGGGAGTGTATGAGTGAGGGAGGGAGGGAGGGAGTGAGGGAGTGTATGAGTGAGTAAGTGAGTGAGTATATGAGTGAGTAGGTGCGTGAGTGTATGAGTGAGTGAGTGTGTGTGTATGAGTGAGTGTATGAGTGTATGAGTGTGTGAGTGCATGATTGTATAAGTGTATGAGCGAGTGTATGAGTGAGTGTGAGTGTATGAGTGAGTGTATGAGTGTATGAGTGCATGATTGTATAAGTGTATGAGTGAGTGAGTGAGTGAGTGTATGAATGAGTGCATGAGTGAGTGAGTGTGTGAGTGAGGGAGTGTATGAGTGAGTAAGTGAGTGAGTATATGAGTGAGTAAGTGAGGGAGTGTATGAGTGAGTAAGTGCGTGAGTGTATGAGTGAGTGAGTATGTGTATGAGTGAGTGTATGAGTGTATGAGGGTATGAGTGTGTGAGTGGATTGTATAAGTGTATGAGTGAGTGTATGAGTTAGTGTGAGTGTATGAGAGTATGAGTGAGTAACTGTGAGTGTATGAGTGTATGAGTGTATGAGTGTGTGAGTGCATGATTGTATAAGTGTATGAGTGAGTGTATGAGTGAGTGTGAGTGTATGAGTGTATGAGTGAGTAAGTGTGAGTGAGTGTATAAGTGTATGAGTGAGTGAGTGTATGAGTGTATGAGTGCGTGAGTGATTGAGTGAGTGAGTGAGTGTATGAGTGAGTGAGTGTATGAGTGAGGGAGTGTATGAGTGAGGGAGTGTATGAGTGAGTAAGTGAGTGAGTGTATGAGTGAGTAAGTGAGTGAGTGTATGAGTGAGTGAGTGTGTGTGTATGAGTGAGTGAGTGTGTGTGTGTAGGAGTGAGTGTATGAGTGTATGAGTGTGTGAGTGCATGATTGTATAAGTGTATGAGTGAGTGTATGAGTGAGTGTGAGTGTATGAGTATATGAGTGTATGAGTGAGTAAGTGTGAGGTCCAATCCCACACATACCGTAGACCATTCCCCTCACAGTTGAGGTGAATTCAAAATACATGGGAAATTAAGTATGAGAGTTTAGCTAGAGTATGAATAATACATTTTAAGACACAGTTTAAGTATACATAGATATGTGTGGTTGGTGGATAATTTGATTGCAAAGGCTATTCAGCAGTGCCATATAAAACACATTCATCCTGTTATACAATTCTTTATTTTTTAATTTTTTACCTGGAACGATTTTTAACTCATGAGTAATGACCAAAGTAGTGTCAGGGAAAATGGTAAACTCATTGCTGTGTGCTTTAAATATGTTGGTATGCATTTGGTTGTAATGTCCAATGTGCAAAATACAGAATATCTATGTCAAAATTAAAATGCACTGAAAACTTTATGAGTGAGTGAGTCAGTGAGTGAGTGAGTGAGTGAGTGAGAGAGAGAGTGAGTGTATGAGTGAGTGAGTGAGTGAGTGTATGAGTGAGTGAGTGTATGAGTGAGGGAGTGTATGAGTGAGTAAGTGAGTGTATGAGTGTATGAGTGAGTAAGGGTGTGAGTGTATGTATGAGTGAGTGAGTGTATGAGTGAGTGAGTGTATGAGTGAGTGAGTGTATGAGTGAGGGAGTGTATGAGTGAGTGTATGAGTGAGTAAGTGAGTGAGTGAGTGTATGAGTGAGTAAGGGTGTGAGTGTATGAGTGAGTGAGTGAGTGAGTTAGGGAGGGAGAGTATGAGTAAGTGAGTGAGTGTATGAGCGAGTAAGGATGTGAGTGTATGACTGAGTGAGTGTATGAGTGAGTGAGTGTATGAGTGAGGGAGTGTATGAGTGAGTGAGTGTATGAGTGAGGGAGTGTATGAGTGAGGGAATATATGAGTGAGTAAGTGAGTGAGTGTATGAGTGAGTAAGTGAGTGAGTGTATGAGTGACTAAGTGAGTGAGTGTATGAGTGAGTAAGTGAGTGAGTGTATGAGTGAGTGAGTGAGTGAGTGTATGAGTGAGTAAGTGCGTGAGTGTATGAGTGAGTGAGTGTGTGTGTATGAGTGAGTGTATGAGTGAGTGAGTGTATGAGTGAGTGAGTGTATGAGTGAGGGAGTGTATGAGTGAGTGAGTGTATGAGTGAGGGAGTGTATGAGTGAGTGTATGAGTGAGTAAGTGAGTGAGTGAGTGTATGAGTGAGTAAGTGAGTGAGTGAGTGTATGAGCGAGTAAGGATGTGAGTGTATGACTGAGTGAGTGTATGAGTGAGTGAGTGTATGAGTGAGGGAGTGTATGAGTGAGTGAGTGTATGAGTGAGGGAGTGTATGAGTGAGGGAATGTATGAGTGAGTAAGTGAGTGAGTGTATGAGTGAGTAAGTGAGTGAGTGTATGAGTGACTAAGTGAGTGAGTGTATGAGTGAGTAAGTGAGTGAGTGTATGAGTGAGTGAGTGAGTGAGTGTATGAGTGAGTAAGTGCGTGAGTGTATGAGTGAGTGAGTGTGTGTGTATGAGTGAGTGTATGAGTGTATGAGTGTGTGAGTGCATTATTGTATAAGTGTATGAGTGAGTGTATGAGTGAGTGTGAGTGTGAGTGTATGAGTGTATTAGTGAGTAAGTGTGAGTGTATGAGTGTGTGAGTGTATGAGTGTGTGAGTGCATGATTGTATAAGTGTATGAGTTAGTGTGAGTGTATGAGTGCATGAGTGAGTAAGTGTGAGTATATGAGTGTATGAGTGAGTAAGTGTGAGTGAGTGTATGAGTGTTTGAGTGAGTGAGTGATTGAGTGAGTGAGGGAGTGAGTGTATGAGTGAGTGAGTGTATGAGTGAGGGAGTGTATGAGTGAGGGAGTGTATGAGTGAGTAAGTGAGTGAGTGTATGAGTGAGTAAGTGAGTGAGTGTATGAGTGAGTGAGTGTGTGTGTATGAATGAGTGAGTGTGTGTGTAGGAGTGAGTGTATGAGTGTATGAGTATATGAGTGTATGAGTGTATGAGTAAGTAAGTGTGAGTGAGTGTATGAGTGTATGAGTATATGAGTGTATGAGTGTATGAGTGAGTAAGTGTGAGTGTATGAGTGTATGCGTGAGTAAGTGTGAGTGAGTGTATGAGTGTATGAGTGAGTGTGTATCTTCACACCACCAGAGTTGCCGTAGGGCTGACAAGGCTCATTAACCTACAAGCAGAAGGATGGCTTATGTAATGTACTGTCGGTACCAATTCTCACAGTCTACAGAAGCCTAGGCGCTTGTGTGCGTGTGTGTGTGTGTGTGTGTGTGTGTGTGTTGCTCTGAAGCAGAGTACTGAGAGCAGTGGGAGTTAACAGGTGGCAGGGGACGTATCACCAGGTACACCTTTGTCACTTCAACCCCCTACTGTGTGTGCTACGCCACTTGGTGACCTCGCTCTCTCTGTGTCTCTCTGTGTCTCTCTGTGTCTCTCTGTGTCTCTCTGTGTGTCTCTCTCTCTCTCTCTCTCTAAAACACACTGACACACACAACAACAACAACACTAATGCCTTTGTAAGACCCGCACTCTCACAAACACACTGACACACGCAACAACAACAACATCAGCAACACAAATGCACAGTCATAGAAGCCTGATTGTGGTAGCCTACATTTGAATAGGAGAACAACAAAGGCCTCCTCCTTCCTCTAACCCTCAGGTGCTCCCATGGTCCCCTCCAGGCTGCCGAGGAAGGTTTTGGGGAGCCCCCCAGCTGTGCCCCCCCTTGCCCCTTTCTGGCCCTCTTTGTGCCCCCCGCTCCCCCGTGGGGCAGGTGACAGGCCCCTCTGTGCGGGTCGAGGCAGCCATGACGGATTCCACAGATGGAGCGTGCAAATCGCCAGCAAAGACCTCAGCCTTAGAGCAACAAAGAGAGAGAAAGAGAGAGAGATGGTAACAGAAAGAGAGAGACAGAGTAGGCAGAGAGAGAGGTGGGGACGAGGAGAGAGGGACAAAGTAGGCAGAGAGAGAGGTGGGGATGAGGAGAGAGGGTCAAAGTAGGCAGAGAGAGAGAGATGGTAACAGAAAGAGAGGGTCAAAGTAGGCAGAGAGAGAGATGGTAACAGAAAAAAGGGGCAAAGTAGGCAGAGAGAGAGATGGTAACAGAAAAAAAGGACACAGTAGGCAGAGAGAGAGATGGTAACAGAAAAAAGGGACAAAGTAGGCAGAGAGAGAGATGGTAACATAAAAAAGGGACAAAGTAGGCAGAGAGAGAGATGGTAACAGAAAAAAGGGACACAGTAGGCAGAGAGAGAGATGGGGGAGAGAAAGAGAGAGACAGAGTAGGCAGAGAGAGAGAGATGGGGACAAGGAGAGAGACAGAGTAGGCAGAGAGAGAGATGGGGAGAGAAAGAGAGAGACAGAGTAGGCAGAGAGAGAGAGATGGGGGAGAGAAAGAGAGTATGCGGAGAGAGATGGGAGAGAGAGAGAGATGGGGGAGAGAAAGAGATGGGGAGAGAAAGAGATGGGGGAGAGAAAGAGATGGGGAAGCGAGAGAGATGGGGGAGAGAAAGAGATGGGGGAGAGAAAGAGATGGGTGAGAGAAATAGATGGGGAGAGAGAGAGCTGGGGAGAGAATGAGATGGGGGAGAGAAAGAGATGGGGAGAGAAAGAGATGGGGGAGAGAAAGAGATGGGGGAGAGAAAGAGATGGGGAGAGAGAGAGCTGGGGAGAGAAAAAGATGGGGAGAGAAAGAGATGGGGGAGAGAAAGAGAGAGACAGAGTAGGCAGAGAGAGAGATGGGGGAGAGAAAGAGATGGGGAGAGAGAGCTGGGGAGAGAAAGAGATGGGGGAGAGAAAGAGATGGGGAGAGAGAGCTGGGGAGAGAAAGAGATGGGGGAGAGAAAGAGATGGGGGAGAGAAAGAGATGGGGGAGAGAGAGAGATGGGGGAGAGAAAGAGATGGGGAGAGAGAGAGCTGGGGAGAGAAAGAGATGGGGAGAGAAAGAGATGGGGAAGAGAAAGAGATGGGGGAGAGAAAGAGATGGGTAGAGAGAGAGCTGGGGAGAGAAAGAGATGGGGGAGAGAAAGAGATGGGGAGAGAGAGAGACCTGGGGAGAGAAAGAGATGGGGGAGAGAGAGAGATGGGGGAGAGTATAAATAGTCTTGTCACATGAGAGTATATCAAGACGGGACTGCAAACCTCCAAGAGATGCCATACTGACACTTTGTTTGAAAGACGTTCCCTAGGATCCCCAAAGCAGACTGGTCATAACCGATAGGTAATTCCAAAGTAATTAAGGATTTTTATAACAACTCGGCATTCCCAGATTCTAAATCCCTGTGAAATTCTTTGGAACGCTGTTGCATGCTGGTAACTGTGGGGAAACTAAGCATTCCCTATGAGCCTCCAGGAACTGAAGCTACAAAGGCTCCTCTCTGTTTTTCACCAGCAATTCTGTTTCAAATAATGCCCCCACTCCAACTCCTCCACACCCCAAATTCCTACCCCACCAGCCACTACCACCACCTAAAAGAAATCCACCCGCCCCTTGGTTCCTCTTCTCAATAATATGTCTTTGCATTTGTTGTTTGGTTAGGTATGTGGCTTGAGGATGTTATGAAGTCAGGAATTAAAAGATTTGTTATACTAGAAGCTCAGAGAGTGAAAAATTCACTAGGCTGTTAGAGGTAATACATTAGTAGTTTCTCGCTTGATTCATTGTAATAATGGTCTTAACCACAACAGGTAGCCATTTTACATCTTGGTTCTGTCTAGTGTGGATGGGAGCAGATGAATGGCCTGTATCTGTGAATGTAAACAGAAATAGAAAGTGGTAGCATTCTGATAAAGTGCAAAATAGAATATTCTCCCCAAATACCCAATGGCAACATCTCTCCCAACCCCTACCCTTTCTCTTTCTCTCTCCCCCTCTCTCACATTGTTTAATATTTCTTTACCAATTTGCTCTTAATGCATCCTACTGCCATGGGTGTTGAGAATGGAAAGCACTGAGGGGGGAGTGGATCAGTTTCACATGAGGAGCCCCAAGCTATTTGGGTTTTCTTGTATTTTATTGTTGCTTCTGAGGGGGAACTAATACAGTGTTGCACAAAAACTTCCCCTCCGCTCCAGGGAATTCATTAAGTGTAACACAAAGTCGGCGCGCCAGCCTCAATGAACTTCTGTTCTGAAGTAGCTAAAGGCCTACTAGAACTGCCTGGTAGGAAACCAGCCCACACGCTTCAGAACAGAGTACACAGTAGTATTACAACTGATCTTACTTTAACTTGAATAGTAGACATACAAAAGCTGTCAAGTCTCATATCACACCATCTCAATCAAGCTGGAGCTTCTACTCATTGACCACTTCAATGTCTGTCTGAGAGAGAGAGAGAGAGAGAGAGAGAGAGAGAGAGAGAGTGTGTGTGTGTGTGTGTGTGTGTGTGTGTGTACAAAGCAGAGCTGAGACGACAAACTGAAAATTATCAACAGCGACCATTCCAATCACTTATCGCAGGCATTTTGCTGATGTCGTTCATTATGATAAGTAGCCTAAACTAGAGAAATGTGAAGTCTGAAATGAAATAAGTTTGCTAATATGGGGGCTTGTTAATAGGACAATTGATGGTGGTACAACCATCAAACTAGTAGTAGTAGTTTAAGGCCCAGTGCAGTCAAAAACGTGATTTTACTGTGGTTTATATATACAGTGTTAAGGGTGTGTACTGGAGGCGAAGTCAGGTGCAGGAGAGCAGAGTGTAGTGAACAGGCACACTTTTTATTCCGGTCCAACGAAAGCACAAAAGTACATAAATGTGCCCAAACACAGAACAATAGACAAAAGTATGACGCGTAACAATACCCACATAACATAAATACAATTTCACACAAAGACATGGAGGGAAACAGAGGGATAAATACATGCAGTGTGATTAGGGAGTGAAAAGCAGGTGTGTATGGAACAAGACAAAACAAATGGAAATATGAAAAATGGAGCGGCGATGGCTAGAAAGCCGGTGAAGGAGAGGAGCCGACTTTGGCGGAAGTCGTGACATACAGTGCATTAGGAAAGTATTCAGACCCCTTGGACCCCTTTTTCACATTTTGTTACGTGACAGCCTTATTCTAAAATTTATTAAATAGCTTTTTTCCCCTCATCAGTCTACACACAATACCCCATAATGACAAAGCAAAAACAGGTTTTTAGAAATTGTTGCAAATTTATTACAAACAAAATCTGGATATATTCAGACCCTTTACTCAGTATTTTGTTGAAGCACCTTTGGCAGCAATTACAGCCTTGAGTCTTCTTAGGTATGATGCTACAAGCTTGGCACACCTGTATTTGGGAAGTTTCTCTCATTCTTTTCTGCAGATCATCTCAAGCTCTGTCAGGTTGGATGGGGAGCGTCCAACCTGGACTGGTTGGACGGGCTCAAGTCCAACTGGTTCAAGTCCGGGCTCTGACTTGGCTGCTCAAGGACATTCAGAGACTTGTCACGAAGCCACTCCTGCGTTGTCTTGGCTGTGTGCTTAGGGTCGTTGTCCTGTTGGAAGGTGAACCTTTGCCCCAGTCTGAGGTCCTGAGCACTCCGGAGCAGGTTTTCATCAAGGATCTCTCTGTACTTTGTTCTGTTAATCTTTCCCTCGATCCTGACTAGTCTCCCAGTCCCTGCAGCTGAAAAACATTCACAAAACATTCACACAGCATGATGCTGCCACCACCATGCTTCACGGTATGGATAGTGCCAGGTTTCCTCCAGACGTGATGCTTGGCATTCAGGCCAAAGAGTTCAAGCTTGGTTTCATCAGACCATAGAATCTTGTTCCGCATGGTCTGAGCATCTTTAGGTGCCTTTTGGCAAACTCCAAGCGGGCTGTCATGTGCCTTTTATTGAGGAGTGGCTTCCATCTGGCCACTCTACCATAAAGATCTGATTGGTGGAGGCTGCAGCTATGATTGTCCTTCTAGAAGGTTCTCTCATCTCCACGGAGGAACTCTAGAGCTCTGTCAGAGTGACCATAAGGTTCTTGGTCACTTCCCTGACCAAGGCCCTTCTCCCCCGATTGCTCAGTTTGGCTGGGCGGCCATCTCTAAGAAGAGTTTTGGTGGTTTAAGAATGATGGAGGTCACTGTGTTCTTGGGGACCTTAAATGCCGCAGACATGTTTTGGTACCCTTCCCCAGATCTGTGCCTTGACACAATCCTGTCTCGACGCTCTACATACATTTCCTTCAACCTCATGGCTTGGTTGTTGCTCTGACATGCATTGTCAACTGTTGGACTTTATATAGACAGGTGTGTGCCTTTCCAAATCATGTCTAGTCATTTGAATTTACCACAGGTGGACTCCAATCACGTTGTTGAAACATCTCATGGATGATCAATGGAGACAGGATGCACTTGAGCTCAATTTCGAGTCTCAACAATTGAGGCTGAGTCTCAAAAATGGAATCCTTATGTACCTTTAATTTTTAATAAATTCAGCTCAGGTGCATCCTGTTTCCATTGATCATCTTTGAGATGTTTCTACAACTTGATTGGAGTCCACCTGCGGTAAATTCAATTGATTGCCATTATGGGGTAATGTGTGTAGATTGCTGAGGATTTTTTTAAATCAATCCATTTTAGAATAAGGCTGTGTCAACAGGCCAATTAAAAAGGTTCTTTATTGTAAACAAACTATTAACTTTAAACTAAGAAAAATGAATGAGGTGTGGAAGTATCATAATGTAAGGTGTATGTAAAGTGCATGGATGCATGAATCTGTGTGTGTGAATGACTGAGTGAAAACTATGCAAAACTACAACAGAACAAACAAAACAGGTTCATACCTGGAGGAGCGGAGAGAGAGAGAGAGAAGTGATTAGTGACACAGTTTAAATACTTAGAGCCCAGGTGACTCCAATCACTAACGACCCTCCTCTGCCTGCAGGAGGAACCGCCCCTGCACTGCAGAGGAGGAGCTGTGACAGCTGTAACATAACAACATTTGGAAAATGTCAAGGGGTCTCAATATTTCCCGAAGGCACTGTATATATTTTCTCACTATGAGGTTGGAATATTACTTTTACTGTTGGAGCTGTTAGAAAAGATTGCAGGACATTTCAGTCTGTTTTGGTGGGCTGAAGTTGAACCTGTCTACCAATAACAGCTAGACCACTCCCAGACAGGCTTAAGAAGCAATTTTTGTATATTTTTGACCATTTTAAATTAAAACAATTGCGGTAAGGTACTTAATTGTTACTCAGAAATGATTTGAAATTGTGGTATGAAAACGGCTTTGAAGGATAATAAAAAAAACTGTGGTGCACATTAATGTTATAAACGTATCTTTCTATTTATCAATATTGCCTCAATTTGGCCAATTCAGGCAAGGATTTTTGTCCATATGGCCCAGCTCTAGTACAAATGTGCATGCCTTTGCATGCTTTATGCACAGTGACAGACGCAAGGACACTGAGGGACATAGGAAAGCTGGCTGTTGGACACTGGCCTGAGGAGAGTCTCTGATGTCTGGGTCTCCCTGCCCTTGGGTCTGTCTGTTTGTCTGGCTTGGCCCTGCCCTAGGTTACCACTGCGTTACCACTGTGTTACCACTGGGCCGTAGCTTTAGAGAGCCTCGTCAATTCACTGCCTCTTCTGCTGAATTAGCTTTTAAAGCGCCAGCGTTTCTCTCTGAGCAAACAAGACCAGCATGCACCTGCAAGTGGTGTGGAGGGGGGTGTATGGGGGGCTGCTGCTCAGTCCCTCTCTCCATCCCCAACTGTTACTGGGGCTCCAGGAAGACTGCAACTGTAGACAATGCAGGTTCCCCCCGACACTCTCTCTCTAGCCGTCACTGACCCCCCTTTCCCCCCTTAAAAAACGAATGGTCCCTGGATCAAAATTAGGCCTTTGTGTGGCGCTTAGTCCTCTCAATCCCACTGCCGCCACGCCTCGGGAACCTTGTCCTGTGGGATTATTTATAAAAGCACACAGAATTCCCCTATGAATGGAAGTCTGTTGGTGCACAAGACAAGAGGGAACATTGGGAGAGATGGGGAGCGTTGGGAGGGGTGGTGGTGGCCCCTCTGAAGAGGTTTATGTAAACAGATAGCATGTGGCAAAAAAGAAAGCAAACAAGTTCACACTTCAAGTGGATGGATGGATTCATCCTTCTGTTCTTCACTCTCACTCTGAATCACTACACTTCTTTTTCTAGACGGCTCTCCCTATTGGTCTCCCTGCATTCTATTTGATCACTGTAGTCAGGAGAATAAGAAACTGAAAATGTGTTTTCAAGACTGATTTATTTATTTTTGTACTTTTCTATAAACCAGTCCAGTCAGTTATGAACACATTATTAATTACAACGATGGACTTGACTAATGGAATCTAGTTCTAAAAACCATCAGTAACTGTTAACTGTGATAATGATACTGTACTAACACCATGAGAGCCCTAACTGTGCATCTCCTGTCTGTTGGAGCAGCGAGCCACTCAGATGAGGGGTCGGATGTGGAGTCTGAACCAGACCTGCCTCTGAAGAGGAAGCAGCGCCGCAGTAGAACCACCTTCACGGCCGAACAGCTGGATGAGCTGGAGAGAGCCTTTGAACGAACACACTACCCTGACATCTACACGAGGGAAGAGCTAGCTCAGAGGGCCAAACTCACAGAGGCCAGAGTTCAGGTAGACAACACATACATCACACACACACTCTTTATCACGCATCACACACATCCACACGCACTGCACACACACACACACACACACACACACACACACACACACACACACACACACACACACACACACAC
This sequence comes from Oncorhynchus clarkii lewisi, assembly GCF_045791955.1. Classification (NCBI taxonomy): domain Eukaryota; kingdom Metazoa; phylum Chordata; class Actinopteri; order Salmoniformes; family Salmonidae; genus Oncorhynchus; species Oncorhynchus clarkii. Next base: position 28,364,653 of record NC_092170.1, read on the forward strand.
ACACACACACACACACACACACACACACACACACACACACACACACACACACACACACACATACACACACACACACGCGCGCGCACACACACACGCGCGCACACACACACACATTTCTGGCCTGCCCCTTCATCCTGTGTTCCCAGGGGTCCAATATGCAGGCCCAGCTCTGATCTACGGCCCAGAAAATTCCCCACAACAGCTCCCGTATGGAGGCTGTACTGGGCCCAGCATGGGGCTATTACATATGGAATCAGCATGAGTTCCGCCAGTCACACAACACCGACTCTCAGCAGTAGCAGCCAACCACATCCCCCCCATACTGTTCAGAGGAGAAGGGGGCCTGTTGAGTTAAATGTTAATTTATTGATATGGATGGGTTCATTTATCCTCTCTGTCCCTGTGAATGGATAAGCCAGGTCACACGTGATACAAGTCACTATTTGACGTCCATCCATGTCTGAAGATGCTGGGAGATGATGTGGACCCGGCCACTAGGGACAACAACTGTTACGTTCAAGTAGGTTTCGGTTTTTCTAGGGTGTTGTGGACGGGGAGGCGGATGGATGTAAGCATCTGCCTCTTATTCCAAAAGTTGCAAGTTTGAATACAGCGATAGAAAGTTACTTTTTGTTTTAAGCCTTGCCCAAACCTTAACCCTGACCAAAACCATTCACAGTTAATGCCTAACCTTAAGATTTCAGTAGCGAGGCTATTTACAGGGGGTACCGGTACAGGGTCAATGTGCGGGGGCACAGGTTATTCGAGGTAATTGAGGCAATATGTACATGTAGGTAGAGATAAAGTGACTATGCATATAAACAGAGAGTTGTAGCTGCGTAAAAATGGGGGGGGGGCACATAGTCAGGGTAGCCATTTGATTAGCTGTTCAGGAGTCTTATGGCTTGGGGATAGAAGCTATTAAGAAGCATTTTGGACCTAGACTTGGCGCTCCGGTACTCCTTGCCTTGTGTTAGCAGAGAGAACAGTCTATGACTAGGGTGGCTGGAAACTTTGGCAATTTTTAGGGCCTTCCTCTGACACTGCCTGGTATAGAGGTCCTGGATGGCAGGAAGCTTGGTACCAGTAATGTACTGGGCCATACGCACTAGCCTCTGTAGTGCCTAGCAGGTCGGAGGCTGAGGAGTTGCCATACCAGGTGGTGATGCAACCAGTCAGGATGCTCTCGATGGTGCAGCTGTGTTTGAACCATAATAGTTCATTGGTGATGTGGACACCAAGGAACTTGAAGCTCTCAATCTGCTACACTACAGCCCCGTTGATGAGAATGGGGTTGTGCTCGGCCATCCTTTTCCTGTAGTCCACATAATCTCCTTTGTCAAGATCACATTGAGGGAGAGGTTGTTATCCTGGCAGCACACTGCCAGGTCTCTGACCTCCTCCCTATAGGCTGTCTCATTGTTGTCGGTGGTCAGGCCACTGTTGTGTTGTCGGCAAACTTAATGATGGTGTTGGGGTTGTGCTTGGCCATGCAGTCATGGGTGAACAGGGAGTTCAGGAGGGGACTGAGCACGCACCGCTGAGCGGCCTCGTGTTGAGGATCAGCGTGGCAGATGTGTTGTTACCTACCCTTACCACATGGGGGTGGCCCTTCAGGATGTCCAGGATCCAGTTGTAGAGGGAGGTGTTTAGTCCCAGGGTCCTTAGCTTAGTGATGAGCTTTGAGGGCACTATGGTTTTGAATGCTGAGCTGTAGCCAATGAACAGCATTCTCACGTAGGTGTTCCTTTTGTCCAGGTGGGAAAGGGCAGTGTGGAGTGCAATAGAGATCGCATCATCTGTGGATCTGTTGAGGCAGTATGCGATTTGGAGTGGGTCAGTGTCGCATGCCTCAAAGCGAGCATAGACGTCATTTAGCTCATTTTCTAGGCTTGTGTCACTGGGCAGCTCATGGTTGTGCTTCCCTTTATAGTCCATAATAGTTTGCAAGCCCTGCCACATCCAACGAGTGTCAGAGCCGGTGTTGTGGGATTCAATCTTAGTCTTGTATTGACACTTTGCCTGTTTGATGGTTTGTCGGAGGGCATAGCGGGATTTCCCATAAGTGGGCTATGCCCCTTTTTTCTCAATTTCCGCCTGAATGGCGTGCCCAAAGTAAACTGCCTGTAGCTCAGGCCCTGAAGACGGTATATGCATATAATTGGTACCATTGGAAAGACATTTTGAAGTTTGTAGAAATGTTAAAATAATATAGGAGAATATAACACAATATATATGCTAGGAGAAAATACAAAGAAAAACCAACCAGAATTTTTGTTTTTTGAGAGACCATCCTCTTAGAAATGCAAGAGAAAGGTCATGTTGTAAAATAGCTCCCTGGATGCAATTCCTATGGCTTCCACAGGGTGTCAGAAGTCTATGTACAAGGTTTCAGGCTTGTAACTTCAAAAACAAATAAGAAATAACATAATAATATGTTCAATAGGAAATCGATTTTAGCATCATGGTGCACAAAAACACGGATTTCCAAGACTGTGTCCTCTTATAAAAATTGTTCTTTCGCACCAAAGTACGTTCATCTCTAGGAGACAGAACACATCTCCTTCCTGAGCGGGATGACGGCTGCGTGGTCCCATGGTGTTTATACTTGCGTACTATTGTTTGTACAGATGAACGTGGTACCTTCAGGCGTTTGGAAATTGCTCCCAATGATGAACCAGACCTATGGAGGTCTAAAAAAAGAATTCTGAGGTCTTGGCTGATTTCTTATGATTTCCCCATGATGTCAAGCAAAGAGGCACTGAGTTTGAAGGTGGGCCTTGAAATACATCCACAGGTACACCTCCAATTGACTCAAATTATGTCAATTAGCCCATCAGAAGCTTCTAAAGCCATGACATCATTTTCTGGAATTTTCCAAGCTGTTCAAAGGCACAGTCAACTTAGTGTACGTAAACTTCTGACCCACTGGAATTGTGATACATTGAATTATAAGTGAAATAATCTGTCTGTAAACAATTGTTGGATTGGTGCGAAAAGTGCAAATCAATCCCAGAACAGCAGCAAAGGACCTTGTGAAGATGCTGGAGGAAACAGGTATAAAAGTATCCATATCCACAGTAAAACGAGTCCTATATCGACATAACCTGAAAGGCCGCTCAGCAAGGAAGAATCCACTGCTCCAAAACCGCCATAAAAAAGACAATGGTTTGCAACTGCACATGGAGACAAAGATCATACTTTTTGGAGAAATGTCCTCTGGTCTGATGAAACAAAAATAGAACTGTTTGGCCATAATCACCATTGTTATGTTTGGAGGATAAAGGGGGAGGTTTGCAAGCCAAAGAACACCATCCCAACCGTGAAGCATGGGGGTGGCGGCATCATGTTGTGGGGGTGCTTTGCTGCAGGAGGGACTGGTGCACTTTACAAAATAGATGGCTGCATGAGGAGGGACAACTATGTGAATATATTGAAGCAAGATCTCAAGACATCAGTCAGGAAGTTAAAGCTTGGTCGCAAATGGGTCTTCCAAATGGACAATGACCCCAAGCATACTTCCAAAAGTTGTGGTAAAATGGTCTAAGGACAACAAAGTCAAGGTATTGGAGTGGCCATCACAAAGTGTAAAGTCAAAGTCCACAAAGCCAAAATGGGTAGACCAAGGCGCAGCGTGATTTGGGTTCATCATAATTTATTTGAATGAGAACCAGCAACAAATACAAATAAGAGAAACAAACAAACGAACGTACAGCCTTGTAGGGCTCAAAAGCAACAATACAAAAACAAGATCCCACAAACAACAGGTGGGAAAAGGCTACCTAAATATGATCCCCCCCCCTCCCAAAGGTGTGGACTCCGGCCGCAAAACCTGAAACCAAAAGGGAGGGTTAGAGGGGGTGTCTAGTGTCGGTGGTGGTTCTGGTGCGGGACGAAGAACCCTCTCATCCCGCGGATCCTCCAGCATCGGAGGCGGCTCAGGTGCGGGACGAAGAACCCTCTCATCCCACAGATCCTCCAGCATCGGAGAACCCGCTCATCCCGTGAATCCAGCCATGGACCCGGGCTGGACACTGTGCATGGACTGGGCACCAACACAGAAGAAGACTCTGACCTTGGAGCTGGACTGGACGCCGTGCTTAGACTTGGCATCGGCGCAGAAGAAGGCTCCGGCCATGGAGCTGGAGGTTCCGGACCATGGACCATCGCAGAAGGTTCCGGACCGTGGACCGTCTCAGGAGGTTCCGGACCATGGACCGTCTCAGGAGGTTCCGGACCGTGGACCGTCGTTGGAGGTTCCGGACTTTGAAACGTCATCGGAAGCTCTGGACTGGGAACTGTCGCCGGAAGCTCTGGACTGGGAACTGTCGTCGGAAGCTCTGGACTGGGAACTGTCGCCGGAAGCTCTGGACTGTGGAGGCGCACTGGAGGCCTGATGCGTGGGACCGGTACAGGTGGCCCCGGGCTAATGACACGCACCTCAGGGCGAGTGGGGGAGGAGGCACAGGACGTACTGGAATGTGGAGGCGCACTGGAGGTCTAGAGCGTAGAGCTGGCACAACCCGTCCTGGCTGGATGCTCACTTTAGCCCGGCAAGTGCGGGGCGCTGACATAGGACGCACTGGGCTGTGAAGGCGCACTGGCGACACAGTGGGTAGAACCGGCGCAAGATATCCTGATTCGAGGAGGCGCACTGGAGACCAGGATCACTGAGCCAGCACAACCCATCCTGGCTGGATGCTCATTTTTACACGGCAAGTGCGGAGAGCTGGCACTGAGCGCACCGGGCTGTGAAGCCGCATAACATGGTGCCTGAACATGGTACCTGAAGGGTCACACGCTCCTCAAAGCGAGTGCGGGGAGTTGGCTCTGGTCTGAAACCTGGCTCCTCCAACCACCCCGTGTGCCTCTCGTGCTTGTGTCGTGGTTACGAACCCCGGAGTCGTTGTTGATGCTCCCTTGCTGCTTCCGTCTGCTCCCGTGGAAGGCGATCCTTTCCGGACATGATTTCTTCCATGTCCATGATGTCTGCTCCTCCTGGCCACGCTGCTTGGTCCGTTTGTGGTGGGATCTTCTGTGGGGGTTCATGATCCCTGAGTGGATTTATTTTTCCAGAGTAAAGTTCATCATTTTTTACTCAGTTCTGTGTCCTGCGCCTGACTCCGTTCTCACCTCTGCACAACTAACACCTGACACAAACCCTAACCTCATACCTATAGAACATTTGTGGGCAGAACTGAAAAAGCGTGTGCGAGCAAAGATGCCTTACAAACCTGACTCAGTTACACAAGCTCTGTCAGGAGGAATGGGCCAAAATTCACCCAACTTATTGTGGGAAGCTTGTGGAAGGCTACCTGAAATATTTGGCCCAAGTTAAACAATCAACAACTTAAAGGCAATGCCACCAAATACTAATTGAGTGTATGTAAACTTCTGACCCACTGGGAATGTGATGAAGGTGGATGTGATGAATTCCGCCCCCAGGTGGTGAGGGTAGGCAACAACATCTCCTCCCCGCTGATCCTCAACACTGGGGCCCCACAAGGGTGCGTTCTGAGCCCTCTCCTGTACTCCCTGTTCACCCACGACTGCGTGGCCACGCACGCCTCCAACTCAATCATCAAGTTTGCGGACGACACAACAGTGGTAGGCTTGATTACCAACAACGACGAGACGGCCTACAGGGAGGAGGTGAGGGCCCTCGGAGTGTGGTGTCAGGAAAATAACCTCACACTCAACGTCAACAAAACTAAGGAGATGATTGTGGACTTCAGGAAACAGCAGAGGGAACACCCCCCTATCCACATCGATGGAACAGTAGTGGAGAGGGTAGCAAGTTTTAAGTTCTTTGGCATACACATCACAGACAAACTGAATTGGTCCACTCTTCAACCTCAGGAGGCTGAAGAAATTTGGCTTGTCACCAAAAGCACTCACTAACTTCTACAGGTGCACAATCGAGAGCATCCTGGCGGGCTGTATCACCGCCTGGTACGGTAACTGCTCCGCCCTCAACCGTAAGGCTCTCCAGAGGGTAGTGAGGTCTGCACAACGCATCACCGGGGGCAAACTACCTGCCCTCCAGGACACCTACACCACCCGATGTCACAGGAAGGCCATAAAGATCATCAAGGACATCAACCACCCGAGCCACTGCCTGTTCACCCCGCTATCATCCAGAAGGCGAGGTCAGTACAGGTGCATCAAAGCTGGGACCGAGAGACTGAAAAACAGCTTCTATCTCAAGGCCATCAGACTGTTAAACAGCCACCACTAACATTGAGTGGCTGCTGCCAACACACTGACACTGACTCAACTCCAGCCACTTTAATAATGGGAATTGATGGGAAATGATGTAAATATATCACTAGCCACTTTAAACAATGCTACCTTATATAATGTTACTTACCCTACATTATTCATCTCATATGCATACGTATATACTGTACTCTATATCATCGACTGTATCCTTATGTAATACATGTATCACTAGCCACTTTAACTATGCCACTTTGTTTACATACTCATCTCATATGTATATACTGTACTCGATACCATCTACTGTATCTTGCCTATGCTGCTCTGTACCATCACTCATTCATATATCCTTATGTACATATTCTTTATCCCCTTACACTGTGTACAAGACAGTAGTTTTGGAATTGTTAGTTAGATTACTTGTTGGTTATTACTGCATTGTCGGAACTAGAAGCACAAGCATTTCGCTACACTCGCATTAACATCTGCTAACCATGTGTATGTGACAAATAAAATTTGATTTGATTTGATTTGAAAGAAATAAAAGCTGAAATTAATCATTCTCTCTACTATTATTCTGACATTTCACGTTCTTAAAATAAAGTGGTGATCCTAACTGACCTAAGACAGGGAATTTTTACTTGGTTTAAATGTCAATAAATAGTGAAAACTGAGTTTAAATGTATTTGGCCAAGGTGTATGTAGTCTTCCGACTTCAACTATAGATGAACGTTTAATCCTGAAGTGAGACTGTGAGAGTTAGTTGTAATAGATTAGTTTTGAGGCAAACACAGTCCTCACATACGATTTTCTTATTCTCATTAACTACAGTATTTGAAGCTTTGGGTGACTTTATGGCTATGGAACAGGACTGAAATAAGACCATCAGAGCTAATTTATAGTTAGAGGAATTTATAGGGGGGGAGGGGCCATGTAAATTGTGTTGTGTTGCTATGTTTAAATTATGTTCCTGTGGTGAGGCATGAGATGTGGAGATAGAGAGAGCCTTGTTGGCTGCAGCCAGGAGTCACATGGGCAGGTCTGGAGAGGAACACATGACCCCGACACACACACAAACACTCAGACAATAACACACAGGGTTTAGACATGCGCGCACACACACACACACACACACACACACACACACACACACACAATACCTGGAAATCAGAAACAAAAAAAATGCAGTCAGACAAAAACATATTGACTCACAGAGAGAGATATACACATATGCACAAATTACAGTCATTAACCATTAATACAGTGCCTTCCCAAAAGTATTCAGACCACCTGACTTTTTCCACATTTTGTTACATTACAGCCTTATTCTAAAATGTATAAAAAAATGTTTATCTCATCAATCTACACACAATTCCCAATAATGACAAAGCAAGAACAGTTTTTTTCTTTTTTTTTTCACATTTATAACTAAAAACCCACGGAAATATCACATTTATATAAGTATTCAGACCATTTACTCAGTACTTTGTTGAAGCGATTACAGCCTCTAGTCTTCTTAAGTATGACACTACAAGCTTGACACGTCTTTATTTGGGGAGTTTCTCCCATTCTTCTCTGCAGATCTTCTCAAGCTCTGTCAGGTTGGATGGGGAGCATTGCTGCACAGCTATTTTCAGGTCTCTCCAGAGATGTTAGATCCAGTTCAAGTCTGGGCTAGGCCACTCATGAACATTCAGAGACTTGTCCCGAAGCCACTCCTGCCTTGTCTTGTCTGTATGCTTAGAGTTGTTGTCCTGTTGGAAGGTGAACCTTTGCCCCAGTCGGAGGTCCTGAGTGCTCTGGAGCAGGTTTTCATCAAGAATCTCTGTACTTTGCTCCGTTCATCTTTCCCTTGATCCTGACTAGTCTCCCAGTCCCTGCTGCTGAAAAACATCCCCACAGCATGATGCTGTCACCACCGTGCTTCACAGTATGGATGGTGCCAGGTTTCCTCCAGACGTGACGCTTGGCATTCAGGCCAAAGAGTTCATCGGACCATAGAATCTTGTTTCTCATGGTCTGAGCATCTTTAGGTGCCTTTTGGAAGGTTCTCCCATCTCCACAGAGAAACTCTTGAGCTCTGTCAGAGTGACCATTGGGTTTTTGGTCACCTCCCTGACCAAGGCCCTTCTCCCCCGATTACTCAGTTTGGCTGGGCGCTCACTTATAGGAAGAGTCTTGGTGGTTCCAAACTTCCATTTAAGAATGATAGAGGCCACTGTGTTCTTGGGGACCTTCAATGCTGCAGAAGGTTTTTCGTACCCTTTTTTGTACCCTTCCCCAGATCTATACGGACAATTCCTTCGACCTTATGGCTTGGTTTTTTCTCTGACATGCATTGTCAACTGTGGGACCTTTTATAGACAGGTGTGTGCCATTCCAAATCATGTCCAATCAGTTGAATTTACCACAGGTGGACTCCAATCAAGTTGTAGAAACATCTCATGGATGATCAATGGAAACAGGATGCACCTGAGCTCAATTTCGAGTCTCATAGAAAGGGTCTGAATACTAATGTAAATAAGGTATTTCTGTTTTCATTTCATTCATTTGCACACATTTCTAAAAACCTGTTTTAGGTTTGTCATTATGAGGTATTCTGTCTTGATTGCTAAGGATTTTTTCCATTGAATTAATTTGAAATAAGGCTGTAACTTAACAAAATGTGGAAAATATAAAGGGGTCTGAATACTTTCCGAATGCACTGTATATATGGGAATGTATGTTTAAGACAATGTAAGATGTCATGTTTTCCTCTTTCCCCAGGTGTGGTTCAGTAACAGAAGAGCCCGGTGGAGGAAGCAGGCTGGAGCTAGTCAGCTCATGGCCTTCAATCACCTGATCCCTGGGGGCTTCCCGCCCTCTGCCATGTCCAGTCTCTCACCTTATCAGCTGTCTGACAGCCCGTATCCCCCTACATCCATATCACAAGGTGGGACACTCTGTAAACAAGGCCACAGGCTAAACAACTCCCTGTGTGTTTCACATATACAGCTATTGCTCTCAGAGTTCAGACCCTTGAGCTTGATTTGCAATGTCATGTACTGTTAAATATTGACTACATTGTAATAATCTGTCAATTGAGAGACAATATATGTAAATGGTAAGTTCTTCTTTTCTATTTGTCCTTCCCTTAGTGGTGTCGGAGCAGGCCAGCACGCTGCACCGGCCCCAGCCCCTGCCCCCGTCCTCAGGCCACCACCAGAGCTCAGGAGGGGGAGGACAGGATGGGGGGTCTGCCTACTGCCTGGCCTCTGGACGCCACAGCTTCTCAGGCTACTCCGACAGCTTCCTCTCGTCAGGAGGCCCTCCCATGAACCCTGCCATCAGCAATGGCCTCTCTTCACAGGTGAGTCAAACAGAGCTACGCACACGCACACACACACACACACACATACACACACACACACACACACACACACACACACACACACACACACACACACACACACACACACACACACACACACACACACACACACACACACACACACACGCACACGCACACGCACACACACACACACAGTTCATACTCTTTATCTATGTCAGGAGGTGGGGAGGGGTGGAGGAGGGTGTGAGGTGGAGTGAAAGGACTTGAAAAGGACAGAGGACAGACACGGGGGAGGACAAATGAATGAGGAGAAGATGAGACAAATTAAAACTGAAAAGACAATTATGGCCAATTATACAGGCATGAGGCTTGTCGTCCCTTTACCTAAACATTAAGGGCTGTCCTAACAAGCAGAAAATGAGATTTCAGTTGCTCAAAGTCAGATCCCCCCCCCCCCCCCCCCCCACACACACACACACACAGACACGTACGCACACACACACACACACACACACACACACACACACACACACACACACACACACCAGTGCTTCAGGGTCACTTTAGAGAGTGTGACAATATGGACATGAAGGATGAATGACTGGAGAGGCTGGCATGGTTAGACAGTATGCAAAAATAACATTTACACAGATCACATGATGGGAAAGGGAAACCTTTGAAATGTTTGATATTATTGATGAACGTTTAAAATACTTGTTGTCAATTTATGAGACATTTATTTTGTTCAGTTTAATCTACTGAAATGTGTTCAATTGATATAAATGACAATGAATAGGCTAAGTCATAAGGAGGGGAGATATCGTCTATCAATTTTTTTTAATTGTAGTCTCGTCATTTCTTACCAGTCATTGTAGAGGCACTAACTTCAACTCAGTTGGGTGTGAGGTGGAGTTGCTTTTTTTCATGAAAAACGTTTCCAAATACTAAATATTTTTAGACAATATTCAGTATTTTTCTGTTGCAGTAGGGCAAATATACTTTTGCTTCCAGTCTCTTTGTCATTGCCTCTGAATCTTCCCGTGCTTTAGCCCATCACCACTCGCATAAGATCCTTGTGCTTTGGCCCATCACCACTCACATAAGATCCTTGTGCTTTAGCCCATCACCACTCACATAAGATCCTTGTGCTTTGGCCCATCACCACTCGCATAAGATCCTTGTGCTTTGGCCCATCACCACTCGCATAAGATCCTTGTGCTTTGGCCCATCACCACTCACATAAGATCCTTGTGCTTTGGCACAGTAATAAATCAAGGCTCCAGTGTTCAAATGGATTACTACCGAATATAAATTGAATTATGTGTGTAATTTATGTAGATTACTTCCCATGTTTTGTTACCTATATAATTGGTGCAGGCTAGCTACATTTTGTTGGTACGTGTGTGGAATGTAGGAATGTATAGTACTTATTAGTTTAAATTATGAATTGACTTAAATTGGATGGGTCTTTAATTTATAAGATGGTTATGAAGACTGAATGTCGAAGACCAACTAGGCCTACTCTATGTAGAAACTAAGATGGATTGATACTTATTATTTGCATGCAAGATGTAGAGAACTTTTGATACATGTTGGCACAATACGCAATTCTACAAATCGAACACTCCTCATCTCCTCTCTCTCTCTCCCTGATAAATGGGGTGCCTGATCCTCACATGTTTTCCATTTGTAAGGAACACACCTCGTCCTCTTCAAGGGTGTTTGTCAAGATTCCACGGACAGGGCTTCTGTATGACAACCATAATGTATGTGTGCGAGTGTGTGTTTTAAGGTTCATGGGAAACTACCCCCTCCTTGAATCTCTGTTAAGACTTTCTTTCCATTTATCTACACCTCCCTCTCTTACGCAGTCCATACGCAGCTACCTTGGGAAATCAAGGAAACACACACACACACACACACACACACACACACACACACACACACACACACACACACACACACACACACACACACACACACACACACACACACACACACACACACACACACACACACACACACACACACACACACACGCACACAAACAAACCGTTAAGCCTCCAGGGAGGCTTCTCATGATTGCATTCTTGCCTCCACATTCCTCAGTATGAAAGTCAAGTCCTAATTTATTTGTACATACGTTATATTGTATGAGAGAAGCAGGAATGTCCTGTACGTCTCAGACTTCCTCCATTCTGACATTCTTCCCCGGCTCTCCTCTGCTGTCCGGCTTTTCCTGGACACACTGATTAGGGTCCGCTGGACACAGCAACGTTCCAACATGGAACACCCCGGCGAAGCCCAGCATGTCACGCTAAAAAGACAAGGATAGAAGAAAGAGAGAGAGATTGAGAAAGAGAAAGAAAGAGAGCAAGAAAGAGAGAGGTATAGCATTTTTGAAAGCTGTAGTTTCTTGGAGAGATCGACCACGCCATCTGTCCATATACTTTTTCTGTTTAACCAGAGTGTTCCAAAACGCAGGTAATTTTTTGGGAAAATGTTACTGGGGTCGAGAAACACAACTCCCCTCTCAAAATCAACATGGGCTCCTCTGTCCCCTGCCTGGGAAATGACTTAAGCGGGACCATCTGTGTGTGTGGATGTAGAATAATATGTCACTTATAGGGCCAGAAGAGCCCAACATGCAGCGAACCTGCGTTTCATTAGGACATGGACAGAGGCTACAGGTCTCTGTTTAGAGGGATTTGATGCATTTAGAGGTAGGGAGGTTTAAAGTGGGTTGGGTTGGGATATATCTTTTCAGTGAGATGATCTTGAGTCACAGCAATTATCTGTTTATTATATACTTTGTTGAACTTTCTTTCTTATCCATCCAGATAAAGTTAGTGAGGGTTTGTTATCGGCTCGTTCTGTCTGAACCTCCTCTATAACGATACCCTACGGCTCTTTTCCGTCCTTCGCTCGCCAAGAAATATTCCCCTAAATTCGATTATCGGGCAGCTAATCAATAACAGGTCAAATCCTAGCCTGTTTGTCTGCAGCTTGTCTGTTGTGGTCCAGAGGTTTTTCTCTCTGCTTCTAAAGGTCTACCATGTTATCTGTGTTGGGACATCTTTGGCGATAAGTCTTTATCTCATCCTTTGCTTTTTGGAGCGGCGACAGGAGGGAATTTCCAAATAAGTGGAGTTCTGAGACAAATTGGTTAATTCTTCCTCTGTGGAGTTATCTCTGCCTGTCTGGGAAGGCCTGGTGGAAGGGTTTTGATGTCAGTGGAGGATAACTTCCTGTCTGAGTTAGGCTGTGTTGGAATGTGTTATAGATGGGGGTTGGGATGATACCTAACACCAAGCTGTGCCAAAATCACTTAACCACCTATCTGAATGGAACGTCAATAACGTCACATCAATAACACTCATCCTCCCTTCCTCTCCCTCCCTCTCTCTCCAGGTGATGGGTCTGTTGAACCCAGGTGGGGTGCCCCACCAGCCCCAGAGTGACTATGCCCTCTCCCCCCTGACAGGAGGCCTGGAGCCCCCTGGGGGCATGGGGGCCAGCTGCTCCCAGCGTCTGGAGCACATCAAGGGTCTGGAGGGCCTGTCCAGTGTCCCCAACATCCCCAGTCTCCCCTCGCTGCCCAACTCCCAGTCCTACTGCCCGTCCTCCTACAGCGCTCCTGCCTACAGCGTGGACCCTGTGGCCTCCTACCAGTATGGGCAGTACCACGGACAAAGTAAGGTCAATATCGCTCACTTTTATTACCACTTAAACACTTAGGAAGATATCTCTCCAATCATATCAACTGTAGCTGCCTTAACCTTTCACCGCTCTTAAGTCTAATGCACCGATACATTTACAAAGAAAATGTGTTGATAGGATTCTAGCAGTGTTCACATGACGTGTTTCCATCCAATGAAAACAGCAGGGTTTCAGACAGGATAAGTTGTTTGATCCTATCTCTGAAGTAACACTGAGTATGTAGGAACATATCTATCCTTTAGTAGACTGTAGCTCACCTCGCCTGTCAGCAATTCAGTTCATTCCTATGAAACCGTACTAATACTGTAAGATAGTGTCTCCTGGATCGTTTCCTTATGGGAGGCTTGTTTAACAGTGAGGAGGCCCTTCAGTTCACATTAACATTACACTAAGGTTAACTCTGACATCAAACAAACCTTCATGTAACTCTCAAAAATCGACATCATCCACATGCGTTCAGCAGTGATTAGAGTACCCTGCAGTTTTCAATTTCCCTCTGTGGGTCACCCAATCAGGCCAGTCCCTCGACCTCGCAGCAACCTCACCCTTCAAAGCAAAGACACCAGTCCATGTAGATGGCTGCCACGGCTTTGAAAAGGACTGCAGGTATCGAGGGAATATTTAACCTAATATCCGAGAGAAATAAATGCTTAATGAAATATCTTTAAGAAATATGTAAGTGGACAGAAAAGACACACACACACACACACACACACACACACACACACACACACACACACACACACACACACACACACACACACACACACACACACACACACACACACACACACACACACACCCATCAGAGGGACTACATCTTGATGTCATTAATCACAGAGACTGGATACCCGTGTGTGGTTAGGTCTGTTAAATGGGAAAAGGTATTTTCTGGGGGGTGGAAGGATCCTAATATCCTCTGGCAGGGCGGCAATTAGAAACAGGTGCGTGGTGTGGGCCTGCTGAGGTCAACTGGGGAAGCAGTATTGAACTCTGTCCCAGATTCACTGGTACTAGGCCTCTAGTGTCAAGCCTAACCCAGTCTCAATGGGACTGATATCAAGTCTGCCCACTTCCCCTCTCTAGACCACACACACACACACGCGCACGCACGCACACACACACACACACACACACACACACACACACACACACACACACACACACACACACACACACACACACACACACACACACACACACTGCCGCTGCACTGTTAGACTGATCACCATGATAATGCTTCTCCCATGGTTCAAACCCTCTTTATCTCTGTCAGTGATCATCACCCTCTTTATGTTTAATTGAGGATAACTCATAACTTAGTCTCATTCTCTTCTGTTTTTCCTTTTAGGTGCCCTTCATTATCTGAGACCTGAGATCACCTGAGGATCTGCCCCTCTAAGTGACCCCCCACCACCTCCACCTTTGGCCCAACCCAGTCTCCACCTCTGGCCCAACCCAGTCTCCACCTTTGGCCCAACCCAGTCTCCACCTCTGGCCCAACCCAGTCTCCACCTCTGGCCCAGCCCAGTCTCCACCTCTGACCCAGCCCAGTCTCCACCTCTGACCCAGCCCAGTCTCCACCTCCGGTCCAGCCCAGTCTCCACCTCTGGCCCAGCCCAGTCTCCACCTCTGACCCAACCCAGGTTCCACCTCTGGCCCAGCCCAGTCTTCACCTCTGGCCCAGCCCAGTCTCCACCTCTGCAACAACCCAGTCTCCACCTCTGGCCCAGACCAGTCTCCACCTCCGGCCCAGCCCAGTCTCGGTTGAGGGACGTGTGTACTGCATTTGTTGAGACTGATGGGGCTCTTTATGTAATCTATTCCCTCAACAGTGATCTGTTCCTTCACACTTGATGATAATAATGGAAGAGAGATTATAGATAAAATGACATTGATAGAGAGGAATTTAAGGCCAAAACAAAGAAACACATGAACTTTGATTAATGTCTGTTGATGAATGACAGAGATGCCACTGGGTACATTCCCTTGCCTGTGATGTGGTCTACCCCACATTGGGCGCCAACTTTGATCAGGAGGACCGTGGAGGACTAGCCCACATAGACCCACAGCACAGCCCAGGAGCAGAGGCCTGGTTGGGGTAAAAAAATCCTCAAGTCAGGTCTATGGAAGAGCACAACCAGACTGTATAGTAACGGACTTACTAGCGGCCTTAAAGCTGTGAGTCTGTTGACATGTTTGCCGTAGGGCCAAATGAATACAGATTCATTCTATTTATCTCTGAATGAAAGCTACTTGATGGAAAAAATAACAGGCTTTTCTTGTGGATTTATTTGACGTTGCATTTATTTGATATGTTTTGTCCATGAACACAATATTCCAAACATAGACTGAGGAACAAATACATATGCCATTCAAAGAGGAAGCTTTGACATATCATCATAAACAGACCTGTAATGTATACTACAGCTGTTCTGTTCCCTTCATTATGTTAAATGCTCAGTGTTTTTAAACAATCCGTTGAACTCTCACTGTGTTCTGTTGATAACTCTGATCTCTTGTAGCTTTAGAGGGATTCCTAGGGGTCAGGGTTGACTTCTGGGAAAGTCCCAGGTGAAGGAGGAGGAGGAGGAGGGAGGGGGGACTCAGGGGTTCTGATGGGCGACAGGGCTGATCCATCCAGGGGTGCAGTTCCCCCTCATAGAGGCCTGTTAGGTCACGAGACTCACGACCAAGAGACACATGAGAAACCAGGACCACCTCACCACAGACCAACCCAGCTGACCAGAAGTGCAATATCACGTACCTCAGAGTCGACGACGCCATCAAACAGATGAATCAAATAAGATCTTGTGTCTTAAGAACATTCTGTATAAACATTTGAATCACGTTTGAGTATGTCCCTACGGATGCTTCCAGGTCCAAAACAAAGAAGCAACAGCAACAACAACCACCAACATCGTCAGTACTGCTATAATAGCAAAGCCACAGGGAAAGGTGGGACGCACATTGTGAACCATTGAAGTCATTCCAAGTCCATGTGGAGCAGATTGATTCAAGGGAAAAAATAAGTAAACAAAAAAACTTATGAAGAATTACAAAGCCAAATCATTTGTTGTTTTTTTGGTCTTTTGTCTTTTGGTTTTTCTTGTTGCGAAAACAGAAAGATCAATAGTGTGGTGTTTACGTCATTTCCTTATTTATTCTCTCTAAAGTATCTAAGCAATTCTGCAACATTATTCTTAAACTTTCTTCAATGTTTTAGTCAAGTTACTACATCACATACCTTATAGGAACACCGTGTCCGTCTGTTCACTAAATGGTAGCTGAATGTCTCAACAGATCCAAAGTTTGCTACAAGCACTCAGCGGTCAGTTGTACATTTGTCTGTAACAGAAAGAAAAGTGTTTTTTCTTTCCAATGGGTTCCTTAATTTTGATATGTTTTTCTGTATTTTTTGACAGAATGATATGACACAATGTCTTGTGTACAAGCACAGTATTATTACTATTTATAATAAAACAGTTTAAATACAATGACTAAAAATAGTTTTCATTTTGTCTAAAGTTATACTGTCATTTCAAGATCATTTTCATCTCAATGCAATCTTTGTGTATGAAATGTTTGTCATCAGTGGGCAGTAAATAATTGATAGTGACTCATTGCAATATAAAATACAAAAGAAGAGAGACAAGCATGTCGTTTTCAAATAAATGTATTTAAACCTCTAAGCCCTGTGTAAAAATAGAACCATAAAGAGAGGTTCCTGACATGGAGTTGAACTTGAACACAACAGCCTTTCTTAGAAATTCAAACATCTGCACAACTTAGTAATGCCCACTGGCCCTCGATACTGTAACAAACACACTTCTGTTTTACAAATTCTAAATGCGAACAACCCTCAGAGCGTTTGGACAAACAGAACACCCTCCTCCCCCTCACTCTTCAACCCCTCTTAGGCCTTGGTCATACACACAGGGCCCCTCTGTGTGTGTGTGTATGTGTGTGTGTGTGTGCGCGCCACCCTGAGGATATTAGCCCTAATTAAAACATTCGTCTGATTAATGGAGTCTCGTCTCAAGCCTTGGAGGGACCACACGCTTTATAAATAAAGATTATGTCAACAGAAATGCTGACCCACTTTGGATCAATCACACTGCTGACATTTTTATTTACTAATACAAAATAATTCGGCCAACATGAGAACAAACATAAACTTGCACGCACGCACGCCCGCACGCACACGCACACGCACACACACACACACACACACACACACACACACACACACACACACACACACACACACACACACACACACACACACACACACACACACACACACACACACACTGTTTGCTTTCCTAATCAGGCAGTACCATTAAAGATGAAGACAAATCGCTGTCGTTGTAAAAGTCCCAAGCAAAGCTGCGACCACAGAAATTAGTTTTACCAATGTACCCTCCTCTTGAGCTGAATACCCCCCTGAGTCTACTTAAAACCAAAACAAATTTAATGGATTTCATAACATGTAATGGAAGGAAAGAGATAAAGATGTATAACTTTCTTATTTAGCCAGTTCATTGCACCATTGGCTGTCAGTAGTGAATATGGCCATGTTAATGGTTACCAGGGGCCCTCTGTATCCCTCTGTCTGTCCAATAGGATTACACCCATCAGCACGTGATCCTGGAACTCACCTCATGGTCATTCCCCTCCCCTGTGTCATGTGAGCTGACCTGACCCAGAGATCACACTGGCAGCTGCTTCTGTCACTCCGACTCGATGTGTGTGTGGGTGTGTTTTTGCTTCTGAGTTTGTGTGCGTGTGCAACTACAGTATTAGTGTGTATCTGGGAGTGTATTCCTGCATTATACTATATTATTATTATTCTTTTTATTTGATTTATTTCACCTTTATTTAACCAGGTAGGCAAGTTGAGAACAAGTTCTCATTTACAATTGCGACCTGGCCAAGATAAAGCAAAACAGTTCGACATATACAACAACACAGAGTTACACATGGAGTAAAACAAACATACAGTCAATAATACATTAGAAAAATAAGTCTATATACAATGTGAGCAAATGAGGTGAGATAAGGGAGGTAAAGGCAAAAAAAGGCCATGGTGGCGAAGTAAATACAATATAGCAAGTAAAACACTGGAATGGTAGATTTGCAGTGGAAGAATGTGCAAAGTAGAGATATAAATAATGCGGTGCAAAGGAGTAAAATAAATAAATAAATACAGTAGGGAAAGAGGTAGTTGTTTGGGCTAAATTATAGATGGGCTATGTACAGGTGCAGTAATATGTGAGCTGCTCTGACAGCTGGTGCTTAAAGCTAGTGAGGGAGATAAGTGTTTCCAGTTTCAGAGAGCTCGTGCTACAGGTGGGTGCTGCTATGGTGACCAGCGAGCTGAGATAAGGGGGGACTTTACCTAGCAGGGTCTTGTAGATGACCTGGAGCCAGTGGGTTTGGTGACGAGTATGAAGCGAGGGCCAGCCAATGAGAGCGTACAGGTCGCAGTGGTGGGTAGTATATGGGGCTTTGGTGACGAAACGGATGGCACTGTGATAGACTGCATCCAATTTATTGAGTAGGGTATTGGAGGCTATTTTGTAAATGACATTGCCGAAGTTGAGGATTGGTAGGATGGTCAGTTTTGTGAGGGTATGTTTGGCAGCATGAGTGAAGGATGCTTTGTTGCAAAATAGGAAGCCAATTCTAGATTTAACTTTGAATTTGAGATGTTTGATGTGAGTCTGGAAGGAGAGTTTAGAGTCTAACCAGACACCTAAGTATTTGTAGTTGTCCACATATTCTAAGTCAGAGCCGTCCAGAGTAGTGATGTTGGACAGGCGGGCAGGTGCAGGCAGCGATCGGTTGAAGAGCATGCATTTAGTTTTACTTGCATTTAAGAGCAATTGGAGGCCATGGAAGGAGAGTTGTATGGCATTGAAGCTCGCCTGGAGGGTTGTTAACACAGTGTCCAAAGAAGGGCCAGACGTATACAGAATGGCGTCGTCTGCTTAGAGGTGGATCAGAGACTCACCAGCAGCAAGAGCGACATCATTGATGTATACAGAGAAGAGAGTCGGTCCAAAGAATTGAACTCTGTGGCACCCCCATAGAGACTGCCAGAGGCCCGGACAACAGACCCTCCGATTTGACACACTGAACTCTATCTGAGAAGTAGTTGGTGAACCAGGCGAGGCAATCATTTGAGAAACCAAGGCTATCGAGTCTGCCGATGAGGATGTGGTGATTGACAGAGTTGAAAGCATTGGCCAGGTCAATGAATACGGCTGCACAGTATTGTTTCTTATCGATGGCGGTTAAGATATTGTTTAGGACCTTGAGCGTGGCTGAGGTGCACCCATGACCAGCTCTGAAACCAGATTGCATAACGGAGAAGGTATGGTGGGATTCGAAATGGTCGGTAATCTGTTTGTTGACTTGGCTTTCGAAGACCTTAGAAAGGCAGGGTAGGATAGATATAGGTCTGTAGTAGTTTGGGGCAAGAGTGTCCCCCCTTTGAAGAGGGGGTTGACCGCAACTGCTTTACAATCTTTGTGAATCTCAGATGACACGAAAGAGAGGTTGAACAGGCTAGTAATAGGGGTGGCAACAATTTCGGCAGATCATTTTTAGAAAGAATGGGTCCAGATTGTCTAGCCAGGCTGATTTCTAGGGGTCCAGATTTTTCAGCTCTGTCAGAACATCAGCTGACTGGATTTGGGAGAAGGAGAAACGGGGAAGGCTTGGGCGAGTTGCTGTGGGGGGTGCAGTGCTGTTGCCCGGGGTAGGTGTAGCCAGGTGGAAAGCATGGCCAGCCGTAGAAAAATGCTTATTGAAATTCTCAAATATAGTGGATTTATCGGTGGCAGTGGGGCAGCTGGGAGGAGGTGTTCTTATTCTCCATGGACTTTACAGTGTCCCAGAACTTTTTTGAGTTTGTGTTGCAGGAAGCAAATTTCTGCTTGAAAAAGCTAGCCTTGGCTTTTCTAACTGCCTGTGTATATTGGTTTCTAGCTTCCCTGAAAAGTTACATATCATGTTTTTGTGTTGGTTAAAGGCAGTCCGGTCTGGAGAGAACCAAGGGCTATATCTGTTCCTGGTTCTTAATTTCTTGAATGGGGCATGCTTATTTAAGATGGTGAGGAAGGCATTTAAAAAAATAATCAAGCATTCTCTACTGACGGGATGAGATCAATATCCTTCCAGGATACCCCGGCCAGGTCAATTTGAAAGGCCTGCTCGCTGAAGTATTGCAGGGAGCGTTTGACAGTGATGAGTGGAGGTCGTTTGACCGCTGACCCACTACGGATGCAGGCAATGAGGCAGTGATCGCTTAGATCTTGGTTGAAAACAGCAGAGGTGTATTTAGAGGGCAAGTTGGTTAGGAAGATATCCATGAGGGTGCCCGTGTGTACGGCTTTGGGGTGGTACCTGGTAGGTTCATTGATAATTTGTGTGAGATTATACTATAACTATGTGTATAAATAAGTTCTGTATAATATCTCTGTTGTCAGCGGATGTGATTGTGTTTTTATGCCTCGGCAGCAACCCCACTGTCCAGGCACTTAACCCCTGACAGGCAGACAGTCTCTCATCGGGCCCATCCACTTGGCCTGACCTGGGCTCTCTTCGTTCCTCCCACACGCTGAGGACAACTTAACCCCACAAACTCCCGGAAATTAGTGCATGGAAAAACAGATCGGGAGGGTTGTGTGTGTGTGTGTGTGTGTGTGTGTGTGTGTGTGTGAGAGAGAGAGATACAGACAGACGAAACTGAAACCTTGCTTATACCTGGGGAAAACATGCGTCCTTTGTCCTGATTGTGCCAACATTGTAGCTGTTGCATCTACACATGGTAGTAAAATGTGCTTCTTATACGGCTACTGTTTATGCATTGTGACCCGATATCCTGACCCTCCTGATTTCCCTGTATGGAAATTATTTGACAGATATGTATTTATTTATTTTAAGGCACATATTGATGCCATAAGTCAATGGCGTCATCTGTCAATGATTTTAGAGGGCGGGATAATTATGGTTTAAATGTTTACACTGTCGAGATTCATCTACAGTTGTAAGATATCCAGACACAATATGTGCCTGACTACCTCCCGAGGTGGTCAGGAAGATCAGATCACAAAATTTAATCATCTACACCTGTCTAAAAATGTGAGCACAATCAGAATGTTGACAAGATCAGGACAAAGGACTCATGTTAGAACCAGGTATAAATGCTGATTGAGAGACCAAGACAGAGAAGAGAGAGCGAGAGAGAGAGAGAGAGAGAGAGAGAGAGAGAGAGAGAGAGAGAGAGAGAGAGAGAGAGAGAGAGAGAGAGAGAGCTAGAGAGCGCGAGAGAGAGAGAGAGAGGTAGAGAGAGAGAGAGAGAGAGAGAGAGAGAGAGAGAGAGAGGGAGATAGAGAGAGAGAGAGAGAGAGAGGGAGAGAGAGAGAGAGAGAGAGAGAGAGAGAGAGAGAGAGAGAGAGAGAGAGAGAGAGAGAGAGAGAGAGAAAGAGAGGAGGACCAGCCAGTAAAAACTAAGAGAGAGACCCTATCCTCTGTTTTAAGACTATTACAACAATGGCAGAGCTCTGAAAGAGAAAGAGGTTCTGGACGAGGTATCCCAGCAGCACATCATAGACTGCATGTGAGTTATCTGATCTAGACTGTTACAGCTGGGCTGGCTGGCTGATGGGACGGACGGCAGGCTGCTTTGATGAGGCAGTGCGTTGGCTTAGCGTCGGCAGGCAGAGATGTTTTGACAAACGTGGAGCCAGGCAAAATATCAATCTGCTGGAGCGGGGGTCACCTTGGTTCATTCCTTCCCTCATACATTGCACCAGAACACCCCTCACATGATCATGACAGTGCATGTGTGTGTGTGTGTGTGTGTGTGTGTGTGTGTGTGTGTGTGTGTGTGTGTGTGTGTGTGTGTGTGTGTGTGTGTGTGTGTGTGTGTGTGTGTGTGTGTCTGTGTGTGTGTGTGTGTGTGTGTGTGTGTGTGTGTGTGTGTGTGTGTGTGTGTGTGTGTGGAAAAAAGGCAGTGGAATGGGAGAAAATAGGGCAGAAGATAGTAAATACAACTATTTTCTTTGATATTCAAATACAGGTCTCAGAAAAACAAAGAATATTCTAAAGTATTTTGAGTAGCTCTCAGAAAACCAAATTATATTTGAGAGTATTTGAATGTATGCAAGCTATTTGAAAAACCCAAAATATTGATTTGATGGCTGCCAAATCGTTGATGAAGAACCAAAAACTACAACAGTTAGTTGAACTAGTCTAGATATATGATCATTAGCACATGGTTGGAGGGCTCTTAGGTATTCATTTTAATATAGCCTATAGCCTAGAACTAAGTACATGAGGGATGTGGAATCACCTCAACATTTGAGTCGACCACTTGTGCAGCTTCAAAATGACTAATACATATATTTTCATAATGATTGACGTAAGGTAATGCAGTAACACTTGACATCCAGTTCTTAAACATGTGAAGTAACTTTGTGACAATTACAATAGCAACATTGTTGTTACTAAGGATTTTGTAAATTGCTTTATAATTGCATCGCAATGGAGTTATTACATAAGTAGAATAAGGAACAGTCACTATTCCTCTTCTGTACAGTAATTACAAAAGCTCAGCTCATTGCTATGTAATTAAAATGCAATTGCCAAAGTATAAGGCAACAACCTGCAAATAAGCTTGTATTCTGAGTAAACTATCCCTTTAAAGATGGTAGAGTGTGTGTTTGAAACAAGAACACTTGCCCTCATATGGAGAAAGAGTCAAGGTTGTTTTTGCTAAGCATCCAACTTGCTGTTTGCGATGTTTGCAAATGGCTTTGAATTACTCTGCAGTATTTTCAGGTATCGTACAATTAACTGCAGCTTGCGACCTTTTCAGTGGCATGTTGAGTCACAGCAGTTGAGTGTCAACTTATTTATACATATCTGTACAAAATGTAATTGGCTAATTGGTTTGGGTTGATTATGTACACCTTGGCCAATGGAAATTCACTAGAAATGACATTTTTCAAAATCTTCAGATAGAAATGTATTGTGTGATCAAATATGACTGTCAGATAGATTGGAATATTATAGGAGATTGTGTGTGCTCTATTCATTTTATTTCTATCTTCAACATGCAGTTCCAGATACAGCCCTGCCAATCCAATAGTTTCAGAAAAGTAGTCACATCAGAGGTCTGTATTCAAATATATTTTTGCTTTCTCAGATCTGTATTCAAATAGTTTTAAAAAGTAGTCACTTTCTGAGAGCTGAATTCAAATAATTAAAAAAAAGAGTAGCGGTGCGTGAGTAAATTCACAGCGGAAGCCAAGCCAGAACCTACGGGTTGTGATAATTGAGTTGTTTGCATTATAACCTGTTGGTTCATATGCCTTGACACCGTGATATACTGTATAGGCCTAAGGCCGAGACAGTGGCAGAATAAACCTACTGTTCCTAGGCTTCATTGTAAATAAGAATTTGTTCTTAACTGACCTGCCTAGTTAAAAAAAAAAAATATTGCATGTAACAAACAGCTGCATGACCTACAGCAGGGATCATCAACTAGATTCAGCCGCAGGCCAATTTATCCTTGAGCAGATGGTCAAGGTGCATAATAAAACAAATGTATTTTAAGACTGCAAATTGACCACAAGAAGCCTAAACAGATGTAATATTTGACTAAAACATAATAATTTCAAACCTTGATTACATTTGGGAACATTGTCCTGCTTAGGGTGCCGTCTTTCGGACGGGACTTTCAAACAGGTGTCCTGACTCTCTGTGGTCATTTTAAATCATATGGCGCTTATTGTAAGAGTAGGGGTCTTCACCCCTGTCATGGCTAATTTCCCAACATGGCCACATTCCATCATGGCCACCTAATCATCCCCCTCAATCCTAATTGGCATACTTCACTCCTCACCTCTCCACCTGATAGATGATGTGTAGTGAGCGTTCTGGCACAAAAATGGTCACTGTGCATCACTGATGTGGGTGATACACATTTCCTCCTACTATGTAAAGCGCTTTGAGTACCTCAGTTGGTGGAAAAGTACTATATAAACCCAATAAATTATTATTAATTATTAATATTTGTATACGATCACATATTTTATTTTATTTTTTTTAACCTTTAATTAACTAGGCTAGGCAGTTAAAAACAAATTCATATTTACAATGATGGTCTGCCCCGGCAAAACCTTAACCCGGACGACGCTGGATCA
The DNA here is from genome assembly GCF_045791955.1 of Oncorhynchus clarkii lewisi. Taxonomy (NCBI): domain Eukaryota; kingdom Metazoa; phylum Chordata; class Actinopteri; order Salmoniformes; family Salmonidae; genus Oncorhynchus; species Oncorhynchus clarkii. Next base: position 28,389,142 of record NC_092170.1, read on the forward strand.
ATTGTGCGCCGCCCTATGGGACTCCCAATCACGGCCGGTTGCGATACAGCCTGGAATCGAACCAGGGTCTGTAGTAACACCTCTTGCACTGAGATGCAGTGCCTTAGACCGCTGCGCCTCTCTATTATGCGTGGGAATACTTGGGAGCAGATTTCCAAAATGAAGATCCCTTGGAGCTGACTTCCTGGTGAAATGCTGAAACAGGAAAGGGTGTTCCCCAAACTGAATCGTCAAGAAAAGGTTTTCTTCACATTTTCAAACAGTCCAATTATATTTTCCAATGGGGTTCTACATTTGGGTGAGGTTTTATTCTCGCCTGAGTAGCTTCGTTTCACTGCCCAAAATCAAATGAAACCATCTAGTCTTCAGCGAAATAACAACACAATGTCAAATACAGGTAGCCTAGTCAAATAATTAACATCCAATCACATTAACCGTTACTCTCTCGCGGGAATTCCACTAACGGTCTGTATGTAGCAAAATGTAGCTGCTGCTCATGTTGGTATCTGTACTGATGGCGCAAAAGCCATGACAGGGAGACAGAGTGGAGTGGTAATACGCATGCAAGCAGTTGCTCCCGAGCCACTTGGGTACACTACAGCATCCACCGAGAGGCTCTTGCTGCCAAGGAATGCCTGACAGCTTGAAAGACGTTTTGGACAATACAGTGAAAATGATTAACTTTGTTAAAGCAAGGCCCCTGAACTCTTGTGTATTTTCTGCACTGTGATATGGGCAGCGACCATGTAACCCTTCTACAACATACAGAAGTGCGCTAGTTATCAAGGGGAAAAGTATTGACACTTTTTTTAAATTGAGAGATGAGCTTAAAGTTTTCTTTACTGACCATCATTTTCACTTGTCTGACCGGTTGCACGATGACGAGTTTCTCACACGACTGGCCTTTCTGGGTGATGTTTTTTCTCACCTGAATGATCAGAATCTAGGATTACAGTGACTCTCCACAACTATATTCAATGTGTGGGACATAATTGAGGCTCTGATTAAGAAGTTGGAGCTCTTCTCTGTCTGCATTAACAAGGACAACACACAGGTCTTTCCATCATTGTATGATTTTTTTGTGTACAAATGAACTCAAGCTTACGGACAATGTCAAATGTGATATAGCGAAGCACCTGAGTGAGCTGGGTGCGCATTTACACAGGTACTTTCCAGAAACGGACGACACAAACAACTGGATTCATTATCCCATTCATGCCCTGCCTCCAGTGCACTGACCGATATCTGAAGAAAGAAATTGCAACAAGCGGTTCTGAGAAAATGGAATTTAATCAGAAGCCAGTGCCAGATTTCTGGTTTGGGCTGCGCTCAGAGTTTCTTGCCTTGACAAATCGCTCTGGCAAATCACACTGATGCTCTTTGCAACCACGCACCTATGTGAGAGTAGATTCTGGGCCCTCACTAGCATGAAAACTAAATACAGGCACAGACGGTGTGGAAAATTATTTAAGACTGAGACTCTCTCCAATACAACCCAGTATGTGCATCCTTTCAAGCACAACCTTCTCATTAACCTGTGGTGTTATTCACAATTTTCGATGAACAAATACGTTTTTTTTATGTAAGATGGCTAAATAAAGATCAAAATTATTGATTATTATTATATTATTATTTGTGCCCTGGTCCTATAAGAGCTCTTTGTCACTTCCCACGAGCCGCGTTGTGACAAAAATTCAGTCATTCTGTTTAATAAATGTATCATATAATGTGTGTGTGTGGCAGGCTTACAATGATGGCAAAAAACAACATTTGAAAGTGCGCTGACCCTGGTACCTGAGGGGGTTAAATGTGGAGGTTAAATGTTTGAAGGGGTACGGGACAATAAAACGTTTGGGAACCACTGGTCTAGAATGTCATGAGGTAGAGTAAATATTTCTCGTCTAAGGGGCCTAGCCCGAACCATGAAAAACATACCCAGACCAATATTCCTCCTCCACCAAACTTTACAGTTGGCACTCTGCATTCGGGCAGGATGCATTCTCCTGGCATCTGCCTAACCTAGATTTGTCCGTCAGACTGCCAGATGGTGAAGCGTGATTTATCACTCCAGAGAACGCATTTCCACTGCTCCAGAGTCCAATGGCGGCAAGCTATACACCACTCCAGCCGATGCATTGCGCATGGTTATCTTAGGCATGTGTTCTGCTGCTCGGACATGGAAACCCATTTCATGAAGCTCATGACGAACAGTTGTTGTGCTGAAGTTGCTTCCAGAGGCAGTTTGGAACTCGGTAGTGAGTGTTACAACCGAGGACAGACGATTTTTATGCGCTACGCGCTCCAGGACTCAACGGTCCCGTTCTGTGAGCTTGTGTGGCCTACCACTTTCCGGCTGAGCCAATGTTGCCCCTAGACGTTTCCACTTCACAATAACAGCAATTATAGTTGACCGGGGCAGCTCAAGCAGGGCAGAAATTTTGCGAACTGACTTGTTGGAAAGGTGGCATCCTATGATTGTGCCATGTTGAAAGTCACTGAGCTCCACAGTAAGGCCACTCTACTGCCAACATTTGTCTATGGAGATTGCATGGCTGTATGCTTAACTTTATACACCTGTCAGCAACGAGTGTGGCTGAAATATCACAATCCACTATTTTGAAGGGGTGTCCATATACTTTTGTATATACTGTCCACAGCATCTGCCTATGGCGTTCTTCTGCATCTGCGGTGGAAGGTGACCGAGCTACAGCGGTGTTTGTCAGACCATGAGACATTCCAAAAGTCTTCTTTTCAAAACGTCTGCAGCGTCTGTAGCGTCGTTTGAGCTACAAACTAATATGACCCCACCATGATCCATGGCATGACCATCTTAAAACAATTCCATATGTCAGCTTAGAACCCCCCCCCCCCCCCCCCCCCCGTCACCCGACGGCTTAAGCTTTTAGGAGTTTAAAATCTCCTATGCTTAATTTAATAGTGACAACTAAAAGACTCCAAAAACAATTTAGTCCAAATAATATAAGCTAAATATCATGTGGCTGTCCATGGTACTGATTTATTTGTGTGCGTGTGTGTGTGCATGTGTGTGTGCATGTGCGTGTGTGTGCGTGTGTGTGTGCGTGTGCATAAGTAGAAAAAACATGTTGACTCAACCAATTTGTTGACAAATGCCATCCTCCTCTCTTCTATGTTGCCGAAATGGTCTATAACTCTGTCATACAGAACACACTTTTGGTTGTTGTTGTCCTAGGCTACATGGCTAAAATGCTTGCTCGCTAGCCTAACTTCCTTTCATTGGAAATGATTAGTCTGCTAGTTGACATTAGCTTATTACATCTAGCTATACAGTGCATTCGGAAAGTATTTCAGACCCCTTGACTTTTTCCACATTTTGTGACGTTACAGTCTTATTCTAATGTATTAAATCATGTATTTTTCTCATCAATCTAACACAGTACCCCATAATGACAAAGCAGAAATTGATTGTTAGAAAATGTTTCTAATTTATAAAACCTAATAAACAGAAATAACTTATTTACAGACCCTTTGCTATGAGACTCGAAATGCAACCTGTTTCCATTGATCATCCTTGAGATGTTTCTGCAACTTGATTGTGGTAAATTCAATTGATTGGACATGATTTGGAAAGGCACACACCTGTCTATATTAAGTCCCACAGTTGACAGTGCATGTCATAGCAAAAACCAAGCCATGCAGCCGAAGGAATTGTCCATAGACCACCGAGACAGGCTTGTGTTGAGGCAAAGATCTGGGGAAGGGTACCACCAAGACTCTTCCTAGAGTTGGTTGCCCGGCCATAATTGAGCAATCGGATGAGAAGGTCCTTGGTCAGAGAGCTGAACAAGAACCTGATGGTCACTCTGACAGAGCTATGGTTCCTCTTTGGAGATGTCAGAACCTTCCAGAAAGACAAACATCTCTGCAGTCCTCCACCAATCAGGCCTTTATGGTAAAGTGACCAGTAAAAGGCACATGACAGCCTGCTTGGAGTTTGCCAAAAGGCACCTAAAGGACTCTCAGACCATGAGAAAGAAGATTCTCTGGTCTGATGGAATCAAGATTGAACTCTTTTACCTGAATGCCAAGCGTTACATCTGGAGGAAACCTGGCACCATCCCTACAGAGAAGCGTGGGGGTGGCAGCATCATGCAATTGGGGATGTTTTTCAGTGGCAGGGACTGGGAGACAGGATCAAAGGAAAGATGAACGGAGCAAAGTACAGAGATACACTTGATGGAAACCTGCTCTAGAGCGCTCAGGACCTCAGACTGTGGCAAAGGTTCACCTTCCAACAGGACAACGGCCCTAAGCACACAGCCAAGATCATGCCTGAGTGGCTTCGGGACAAGTCTCTGAATGTCCTTGAGTGGCCCAGCCAGAGCCCAGACTTCAACCCGATAGAACATCTCTGGAGAGACCTGAAAATAGCTGTGCAGCGACTGTCCCTATCCAACCTGACAGAGCTGGGGAGGATCTGTAAAGACCCCAAATACAGTTGTGCCAACCTTGTAGCGTCATACCAAAAAAGACTTGGGGGTATAATCACTGCCAAAGTACTTCAATAAAGCACTGAGTAAAGGGTCTGAATACTTATGTAAATGTGATCTATATACAGTACCAGTCAAAAGTTTACACACACCTACTCATTCAATGTTTTTTCTTTATTTTTAATATTTTCTACATTGTAGAATAATAGTGAAGACATCAAAACTATGAAACAACACATATGGAATCACGTAGTAACCAAAAAAGTGTTAAACAAATCAAAAAATATTTTATTGTTTAGATTCTTCAAAATAGCCACTCTTTGCCTTGATGACAGTTTTGCACACTCTTTAGCTAGCTAGCAATTGGTTGACAACAATAGAACAAGATGCAACAATTCAAGTTTTTTCTGTTGATGACGTTTGGCTTGATGTGATGTGATTGGTGTGAAGCCAAATCCAAACGGCCTTCCCTTTACCCTTTTTTTGTGTGCTCCAGGACCATTCACAGTTGAACTTACTTAGTTTAGTTTATTGGCTATTATTATATAAAAAAATATATCAAGGGACGCCAAATGCTCACTGGCTTCCCTTGCATTCACTGCTACGGGCGGCAACAATATCATACTCTTTTTGACCAGACAGCATCAGATAAATGGGCAGAGACAGAGGGGCACTGCTTCGCTGCCACAATGTTTTCTCCGGTGAGATATGTTCAGCCTCTTGCGAATTGAAGGAAAATTATGAAACACAGAGAGACCAAAGATAAATTAGTTTATATATTTTTATAAATTGTGGGAACTTCAAATTGACTATTTGTTCCCTCTGAAAAATAGTTGCTATCCACAAAGCATAGTTAAAATCAGGGGCGCAACTTTGGTTTTAGAAGTGGGGGGGACATATTATTTATTTACATTTTATTTATGTCTGATAAACACGCCAAACAGCCTACCCAACCTCTCTGAGGCGTCCGCATGGTCCTAAAGCACACTGACGCCTCATTTTGTGTCACATTCCAATGATGAAACTGGGGTAAGGGGGGGCAAAAATGCCATTTCAGAATGTGAGGGGGACATGTCCAGTGAAACTATGGTTATCCAGGTCTGGAATGCAGTGACACACATGCAAAATGGGAAGGATTTGTGAAGATGAGGTGGGGGTAGGGTATGGGTGTGAAGTGAATAGATACTTTACCAAAACAAGAGTAACATGACTTTTGAAAACAAAAAGCCCCCCGAAGTCATGCAGGTTGGCATTGTTTTGCTGAGAATTTGCTCCAGGATAATCACAAGTCTCCAATGCTCTCATGGTGTGGGCATCTATATTTTTTTTCATTGCGAAGGTGGCAACTGAGGTCTAGAAAGCTTCAATTTTTGTTTTTTTTGCAAACAAAGCTGGAGAAAATGTGTGATCTAGGGAGGGCTGACCAAACACAAGTAATAATTTACACTCACACCCACAAATACTCTTCAAAAAAGTAGAAACAGACATTATTTTTTTCCTCCATAGCCTTAACTTGTGACGAGCTCGTCTTACATTTAACGTTCAATACTGTGTGATATTTCATTGTATGTCTTTGTTGAGGGTCTGGCTTGTATAGAAATATAATGACATCATTGCCATAACTTGGTGACATAACAATCCGAGAATCATCACCATTGCAATGTCAGCAGAACATTGAAGAAGATATGAATCCTATCCATACTCAATGTGGCATTGTCAATATTCATTCATAATTCATAGTATTCATTGCTGTAAGTTCTAATGAGTTTCCTCTAATCATCTAGATGATTGACAGCTGAAGTTGTGTGAGTGTTTCATGGTGTAGCCGTAACACAATCAAGGCATGGGTCAACATCCTGCAGTATAGCCATGAGGATGTGCTGAAATCCTCTAACTTTTTTCCATGACAGAAAAGCAGAGATGAGAGGAGCGACAGGAAGTGAAGGATGTGAAGGATTGAGACTCAAGAGACAGAGATAATGAGAAACATACTGAACAAGGAACACTGAAAAAGGGTGAAGGTTAAAGTAGACGCAAATCACAAAATTTCTGGAAAAAGAGGAATATCAATGAGAGACAGACAGAGGGACTGGATACACAGCAGGTCTAGGACATGACTTACGGTAGATGAGTGAGAGAGACAGACAGAGGGACTGGATACACAGCAGGTCTAGGACATGACTTACGGTAGATGAGTGAGAGAGACAGACAGAGGGACTGGATACACAGCAGGTCTAGGACATGACTTACGGTAGATGAGTGAGAGAGACAGACAGAGGGACTGGAAGGTAACAGGGGAGGCTGCCAGATGAACAGGGACTTTGAGAGCTGTGGGAAGCAACCTCAACTGGGAAGAGACAGAGGCAGAGGGAGAGTCTGGGAAGGTATGTGGTGTTAAATGGTTGAAGTGGAATACCAGCTGAGGCCGAGCAGGTCCATGAATCAGGCTGAAGCACCATGAAGTAGCAGACATCACACAAGCCAGATGTGCCTGCTGTGAAACCCCAGTAATGGAACACACACACACACACTTCAATATTTATGAAATTAGTCTACAATATGAATCACAATAATAAAACAAAATGATATATCTAAAAGTTTTATAATAATTTAGTTTTTAGACCTATAGGAAGCAGTAATGCAGTCTAATTTTACAATTTCATTTATACAAGTTAGATTTGAAGAGAGGAATAGATCATAAAATAATGTATATAAAATAATATAATTTGGCAGTAAACTGCCCAATCAAAGACAATTTTTTTCTAAATAAGTAGCAAGTAATATGATAATTGCCCACGTTTTATCTACACATTAATTTGCCCTCAATACTGTATAATTGGCCCTTAAAGTGAGAGCTGTGTGGAGTAATGAATAGTTTCCCCAAACACAGCATAGCATCCCTGTCGACTTGAGTTACGTCATTTTAGACTGTGACTGATTTCAACCCTTGACCGAACCCATATGATCCTAGTTTACGACCAACAAAAATATTAAGCGAAAAAACATCTTAACTTGATGAAGTTGGATAATTGTACGTGATTGTCCACCAGAAAGTCGTTGGCACGTTTTTTTTCTTTGCCCTGGAAAGCAGTCTGCAGTTTCAGTGTCTCAACAAAAAGTAAGTCACTATATTTTTCCAGTTTAAACTGATATTATAATCTTGTCTTCGAAGTTTAAAAGACTAATTGCAGGAAGCCTGTAAATGAGCAACGTTACTTCTAGCTATACGATCTCAAATCAAATGTTACTTACAAGCTCTGGGTAGTTGGCTGGGGAATTTCTTATTTATGACAATAGAAAAGAAAACTAGTCATGTATTCCATAGTATTTTGTGGGCCTCCATAAGAAATAAATCATTTGGTGTGGGAAACAAACTGCTATCCAAGTAAATGACGGGAATCCAATGCCTACCTTGAATAAATTAATCATGACCACACTGAATTTGATTAAATATTTGTCGTTACATCTTTTGATTTTGTTATTTAGATTTCCAGCTTTCATGAGGCCACATCAAAGGGAAAAATGATCTTGACCAGACATGGATTGAACAAATACAAATGGAATCATTTGCCTCATTCTGCGCAGCTGCTCATATCAGTTATGTTCAGAAACATTTTCAAATAGCCTATTGGTTTAATCATACAAACCCAAAACAAAACGAAATTCCACTGTTTCATCCCATTTTTTTCCTCCCATAAAAAAAAAACATGAGAATGTTTGATCACATCATGAGCAATATGCTAATATTGCTATTTGAAATACATTACAATAATAGCTGCCCTTTTAAATGATTGAAAACATATAACAAAATATGTTTTCATATTTTCTTTTTATAAGAAACATGAATGTGTTGAAAATCCCAAATTGTTTGCATAGTCAATTTACACACGGCTCTGACACACACACTTACCCCACCTTTTCACAGTGCCAAATCCAGAACAAATTCAAGAAAACATACAGTATTATGTAGAACTCCGTTCCATCTCATATTGCTCAAATAAACAGCAAACCTGGTTTTAAAAAACAGATGAAGCAACACCTCACGGCACAACGCCTCTCCTCTATTTTACCTAGATTTTGTGTGTATGTATTGACATGTAGGCTACTTGTGCCTTTACATTTTGTTCATGTAGTTCTGTCCTTGAGCTATTCTTGTTTATTAATGTTCTGTATTATGTAATGTTTCATGTTTTGTGTGGATCCCAGGAAGAGTAGCTGCTGCTTTTGCAACAGACAGACTGACTCTCTTCCTTCACTGAAATAAAAACTCTGAGGTCTCTGACCCTAAACTCTTACCAAATGTAGCATGCATCCACGTGTATCAACATTCCATCCCATCTCTTCACTGTTAATGCTATACGGAATCATACCCTCACTTTAACTCATACCCCAACCTTAACAATAACCCTTTACTATAACCCTTAACTAACCCTAACCTTAACACTTACATTAATCGTTATAATCTTAAACTTCAATGGGTTGACGTCATCCCGTTTACATTTTAGCATTTAAAAAAAAATAATTGAGCACATGTATTTCCATTGTAAGATGTCAGCTCGGCTTTTTTTTCAATATACTTTGTCAACAGGCGATGAGAAAAATTCATGACTAAACACTGACCTCTGCTGACATGCTCGAGTTACTACACAACTACCTTTAATTTCCAGTTAGTGGCCGTGCCCGAAATCTGTCTTGCCTACTACTTAAACTAATCGTACCAGTGGCGGTCGGGACCCTTTACGATGAGGTAGGACGATTTTTAATTTTAATTTTAATTTTATTTTTTAATGTTTCATCATATTGGACAGTGGAGAATGCTGAAGGGAGAACGGTGCATAATAATGGCCGGAACGGAGCAAATGGAATGGCATCAAACACATGGAAACCATTATGATTGATGTATTTGACACCATTCCACTGATGGTGCAGTAACACATTCAATACCTCCTTGCATTCTCTTGCCTGCATTTAGCTGATCTAGGGTGTAATCATTAGTCCAACAGTTACAAACAAGAGTTTCTACTGGACAAATTCAGGTATGTTTATCCCCGTTTTGTTATTATTGCTTCCGTTTAAGAAACGTTTTTCAACAGAATTGTCCGAATGAATACACCCATAATCACAAGTAAACACAGTTCACTTTCATAGCAGCCACGTTGTATCGCATCCACGTTTATCCTCTTCTCACATTTTCCCTTCGTTTGTGGACTTCAATGCACAACATATCAGCTGTATGTGACCAGGCATAAAAACCTTTCCAAGCCAAACCATATCATATCCGCTACACATAGCCTACATCGTTGTCACTATATTAACTAAAGTGACGTCATAGTCAACCTACAATGCCTTTGGAAAGTATTCAGACCTATTGACATTTTCCACATTTTGTTACATTACAGCATTATTCTAAAATGTATTAAACTGTTTTCCCTCATCAATCTACACACAATACCCTATAACGACAAAGCCAAAACAGTCATTTTTGCACATGTAATTACATTTAAAAAAATCGAAATATGACATTTACATAAGTATTCAGACCCTTTACTCTGTACTTTGATGAAGCACCTTTAGCAGTGATTACAGTCTCAACTCTTCTTGAGTATGATGCTACAAGCTTGACACACCTGTATTTGTGCAGTTTCTCCCGTTACTCTCTGCAGATCCTTTCAAGCTCTGTCAGGATGGATGGGAAGGATTGCTACACAGCTATTTTCAGGTCTCTCCAGAGATGTTCGATTGGGTTTAAGACCTGTCTCTGGTTGGTTGCATTGTTGGCTGTGTGCGTAGGGTCGTTGTCCTGTTGGAAGGTGAACCTTCACCCCAGTCTGAAGACCTGGGCGCTCTGGAGCAGATTTTCTTCAAGGAACTCTCTGTACTTTGCTCCATTCATATTTTCCTCGATCCTGATTAGTCTCCCAGTCCCTGCCGCTGAGAAACATCCCACAGCATGATCTTGCCACCACCATGCTTCACCGTAGGGATGGTGTCAGGTTTCCTCCAGACGTGACGCTTGGCATTCAGGCCAAAAGTTAAATCTTGGTTTCATCAGAACAGAGAGAGTCTATAGGTGCCTTTTGGCAAACTCCAAGAGTGCTGTCATGTGTATTTTACTGAGGAGTGGCTTCGGTCTGGCCACTCTACCATAAAGGCCTGACTGTTGTAGTGCTGCAGAGATGGTTGTCCTTCTAGAAGGTTCTCCCATCTCTACAGAGGAACTCTAGAGTTCTGTCAGAGTGACCATCGGGTTCTTGGTCACCTCCCTGACCAAGGCCCTTCTCCCCTGATGCTCAGTTTGGTCAGGTGGCCAGCTCTAGGAAGAGTCTTGGTGGTTCTAAATTTCTTCCATTTAAGAATGATGGCCACTGTGTTCTTGGGGACTTTCAATGCTGATTCTTTTTTTTTGGTACCCATCCCCAGATCTGTGCCTCGACACAATCCTGTCTCGGAGTTCTATGGACAATTCCTTCGACCTCATGGCTTGGTTTTTGCTCTGACATGCACTATCAACTGTGGGACTTTATATAGACAGGTGTGTGCCTTTCCAAATAATTTCCAATCAATTTAATTTACCACAAATGGACTCCAATCAAGCTGTAGAAACATCTCATGGATGATCAATGAAAACAGGATGCAACTGAGCTAAAATTCGAGTCTAATAGCACATTTTTTTATCCATTTGCAAAAATGTCTAAAAACCTACTTTTTGAGGGCACTGTAGCTAATACAACTAACACGTTAGTAAACCAGCAGTGCAGTGTACAGTGTTGCAGTTACACTGGGGGCCCCAATAAATGAGACAAACCAAAAGCTTACCTTGACTTGGAAGAGTTCCAGTGTTGTGTTTGATAGTCATAGCCAGCTAGCTAACATAGCATCCCTCTGTTTGATCTGGGTGTTTGAGTAGGCTAAACTAGCTGCTGCATTTGCTAGCTAAGTAAGTGAAAGTGAAAAAGAAAGACAAAATCTCTCTCTCTCTCTCTCTCTCTCACTTCCCTTTCATTTTTGAACAAATTAATTTGTTCTAAACTCTTCAACTATTATCTTTCTCTTTCTTTGATTTAACTACTCACCACAATTTATGCACTGCAGTTCTTGCTAGCTGTAGTTGATGCTTTCAGTACTTGATTAATTCTCTGATCCTTTGATTGGGTGGACAACTTGTCAGTTCATGCTGCAAAGCTCTGATACACAACATGACCAAATGTATGTAGACACCTGCTCATTGAACATCACATTCCAAAATCATGAGCATTAATATGGCGTTCGTCCCCGCTTTCCTGCTATAACAGCCTCCACTCTCCTGGGAAGGCTTTCCACTAGATGTTGGAACATTGTTGCAGGGACTTGCTTCTATTCAGCCACAAGAGCATTAGTGAGGTTAGGAACTGATGTTGGGCAAATAGACCTGGCTCGCAGTCAGCATTTCAATTCATCCCAAAGGTATTCGATGGGGTTGAGGTCAGGACTCTGTGCAGGCCAGTCAACTTCTTCCACACCAATCTCAACAAAATATTTCTGTATGGATCTCACTTTGTGCCCATTGTCATTCTGAAACAGGAAGTGCCTTCCTAAAACGGTTGCCACAAAGTTTGAAGCACAGAAACGTCTACAATATCATTGTATGATGTAGCGTTAAGATTTCCCTTCACTGGAACTAAGGGGGAACTAAGGGGCCTAGCACGAACCATGAAAAACAGCCCCAGACCATTATTCCTCCTCCACTAAACTTTACAGTTTGTGCACTATGCATTCGGGCAGCTAGCGTTCTCCTAGCTGTCAATTAACTTCTGGGCCACATGATGGCAGCCCATTCTTGCATAATCAATGCTTGGAGTTTGTCAGAATTTGTGTGTTTTTGTTTGTCCACCCGCCTCTTGAGGATTGACCACAAATTGGGATTAAGGTCTGGGGAGTTTCCTGGCCATGGACCCAAAATATAGATGTTTTCTTCCTCGAGCCACTTAGTTATCACTTTTGCCTTATGGCAAGGTGCTCCATCATGCTGGAAAAGGCATTGTTCATCACCAAACTGTTCCTGGATGGTTGGGAGGAGTTGCTCTTGGAGGATGTGTTGGTACCATTCTTTATTCATGGCTGTGTTCTTAGGCACAATTGTGAGTGATCCCACTCCCTTGGCTGAGAAGCAACCCCACAAATGAATGGTCTCAGGATGCTTTACTGTTGACATGACACAGGACTGATGGTAGCGCTCACCTTGTCCTCTCCGGACAAGCTTTTTTCCGGATGCCCAAAACAATCGGAAAGGGGATTCATCAGAGAAAATGACTTTACCCCAGTCCTCAGCAGTCCAAACCCTGTACCTTTTGCAGAATATCAGTCTGTACCTGATGTTTTTCCTAGAGAGACACCAGGCCATCCTCCAAAAGTCTTCGCCTCACTTCGCTTACTGCCATTCCTGAGCAAGCTCTGTACTGGTGGTGCCCCGATCTCGCAGCTGAATCAACTTTAGGAGATGGTCCTGGCGTTTGCTGGACTTTCTTGGGTGCCCTGAAGCCTTCTTCACAACATCTGAACCGCTCTCCTTGAAGTTCTTGATGATCCGATAAATGGTTGATTTAGGTGCAATCTTATTGGTAGGAATATCCTTGCCTGTGAAGCCCTTTTTGTGCAAAGCAATGATGACGGCACGTGTTTCCTTGCAGGTAACCATGATTGACAGAGGAAGAACAATGATTCCAAGCACCACCTTTCTTTTGAAGCTTCCAGTCTGTTATTCGAACTCAATCAGCATGACAGAGTGATCTCCAGCCTTGTCCTCGTCAACACACACACCTGTGTTAACGATGTGATGTTAACGACATGATGTCAGCTGGTTCTTTTGTGGCAGGGCTGAAATGCACTGGACATTTTTGGGGGATTCAGTTCATCTGCATGGCGAAGAGGGACTTTGCAATTAATTGCAATTCATCTGATCACTTTTCATAACATTCTGGAGTATATGCAAATTGCCATCATACAAACTGAGGCAGCAGACTTTGTGAAAATTCATGTCATTCTCAAAACGTTTGGCCACGACTGTACATTTGTATGTATATTGTTGGTTAGAGGACGTCCTACAGAATTACTGTGTAAGTCTATGGAAGGTGGTGAGAACCATGAGCCTCTTTGTACCCAGAGGAGGACAGACGCGGTCCTCTGGCTACACCATGGTGCAGAGAACTGTTGAGGCTACTGTAGACCTTCATTGCAAAACAGTATGTTTTAATAAATTACTTGGTGACATTTTAATATATTTAGTATAGTTTAATAACTTTTTTAATATTTCACATTTTTTTTTTTTTTTATTCCCTGAGGAGGATGGTCCTCCCCTTCACCTCTGAGGAGCCCCCACTGAATCATATTAAGTAAAAATGAATGCAGAAAGCAACAAATAACAGCATTCTACTGAGAAGGCTTAATCTAATGCGCAAGTGCGTTGATTCCCGCCATTCGTTCATTTTGGTACAATGCGTCCCCTCAGTTTATTTTCAGCTGTTAATAAGCTCTTGTCAGACGAACGTGGGTTTTGAAATACTATCCTCTACCTCAGTAGTGTGCAGCGAATTCTACTAGAGGAAAAGCTGAAATGAGTATGACATCCTGGCATTTAAAACATACTACATTTGAGAAAATTCACATAGGCCTACTATAAAACATTTACAACACATGTAGCCTACTGGTATTTGGACACAGTCAATTTCTTTGAATATGCCATGTATAAACACTAGATGGGAGTAGGAGACTGCATATCATCCAGAGGCCCTCTACTTCACACCCGACCTCCCAATGTGAGAAGAACCTCAGATTCTCTTCAAAGGCAGATGGATGTCAGTTATGAGTTTAGTTTATGCTGTTGTATCTCCCATAAGGTATGAATACTGCAGTGAGTGGTATGAATACTGCAGTGAGTGGTATGTGGTGTTACGGTATGCGTCTGTGTTGTGTGTGGTATGATATGAAGTAGACAAAGAAAGAACAAAAGCCAGTCCTCCCAGCTGCATCTCTCTTTTCTCTCCACTCCCCCTCTCCACTCCACCTCCTCCTACCCCTTCAATCATCTCAGCCTGCACCTGTGTGTTGTTCTCCTCTCTCTCTCCTCTCCTCTTCCATCATTCCCTGCCTAGACTACTAATACCTGGTTGGTCCTCATCAGAATGTCCCGTTTGACTTGGGCCATCTGTGCCAACCGGTGCTCTCCCTGCCAGCCGTTTGATGTTGATTAGCTCTCAGACAGACGGCTGGCCACTGGTTGGTTGATCTTCACCCCCCGCCTGACAGACATAAAAGGGCCTTTTGCTTTGTAGTTTTGGGGGGGATAGCTGTGATCTGTTAGTCCTTGAAGCTTACATGGTGTTCCAAGTCCCAACCCTGTCCCGTCGTTTTGGGATGTAGGGTAAGTTGGAGACGTGTCTGGTGTCGGCGATTCAGACGTCTTGCTTACCTTGTCAGATGTTAGATGTCATTCGTACACAACACACACACAGTGCTGAGAAGTAAACAAAATATTATCATATAAAACAGGGGTGCCACAGAGGGCCCAGTGTTGGTTTTTCCTTTCAGTTAAGAACTAGACAACCAGGTGAGGGGAGTTCCTTACTAATTAGTGACCTTGATTCATCAATCAAGTACAAGGGTGGAGCGAAAACCTGCAGACACTCAGCCCTCCGTGGAATGAGTTTGACACATGATATAAACCATGGATGTGTGGTTTATGTGAGAGCTAACCATACTGTAATAAAGGGAGTGAGAGGGAGGCAGCACTTTAAACACTGTAATGGTTGGCTTTCCATTATGTTTTATCTCTTAAGGCCCAAAGCTTTAAGCGACACAGCGCTGATGCCCCACAGAAACATAGAACTGAATAAATCATTGACTTTCTCCCTCCTCTTCACTCTTCTTCTTCCTCTTCTACTCCATCTAACTTTCCCACCCATTCTCTTATCCTTTTTATCCTTCTGTAGTTCTCCACCTATTTTGCCTCCATCTCTCTTCCACCCCATTTGTCTCCCTTACCCACATTTTATCCCCATTTTCTTACCTACCCTTTCTTTTCTCTCCTACCCTTTCTTTTCTCTCCTACCCTTTCTTTTCTCTCCTACCCTTTCTTTTCTCTCCTACCCTTTCTTTTCTCTCCTACCCTTTCTTTTCTCTCCTACCCTTTCTTTTCTCTCCTACCCTTTCTTTTCTCTCCTACCCTTTCTTTTCTCTCCTACCCTTTCTTTTCTCTCCTACCCTTTCTTTTCTTCCTCCCTTTATCTCTGGTTAAGTCCTCCGTCTCTTCCTCTGTGTGTGTTGTGTGTCCAGTGGTGACCCAGTTTAGTTTAGCAGAGGGGGCATACACAGCCAGCTTTCTGCATGTGTCACATTGTGTCAGGGCTGAGGCTGGGGCTGGGGCTCCTCTACTTTCTCCTCTACTCTGCTCTCATGTCCCACGGTGCTGTTTAAGGTAAATATTTGTATAGCCCTGCTGATCACAAGGACTGCTGGGACAGCACCTCCCCCTGCAGGATGAAATATTAATATGACTTCCTCCTCGCCCTCTCTCCCTCTCTCGCTCTCCTTTACGCAACCTCTCTCTCCTTTACTAAACCTCTCTCTCCTTCACCCCTCTCTCTTTTACTTCCTCACTCTCACTCTCTCTCCTTCATAGTCCTCTGTCTCTCCTTCGTCCCTTTATTCCTCTCCTCTCTCTCCTCCATAGTCCTCGGTTTCTCCTTCACCCGTCTCTCCCTATTTCTAACCCTCTCCTTCATAGGTCTCTGTCTCTCCTTCGTCCCTACTTCACTCCCCCTCTCTCTCCTTCATAGTCCTCTGTCTCTCCTTCACCCATCTCTTCCACCCCTCTGCTCTCCTGCTACAGTTAATGTTGGTGTACTCTGCTCTCCCGCTACAGTTAATGTTGGTTGACTCTGCTCTCCTGCTACAGTTAATGTTGGTTTACTCTGCTCTCCTGCTACAGTTAATGTTGGTTTACTCTGCTCTCCTGCTACAGTTAATGTTGGTTTACTCTGCTCTCCCGCTACAGATAATGTTGGTTTACTCTGCTCTCCTGCTACAGTTAATGTTGGTTTACTCTGCTCTCCTGCTACAGTTAATGTTGGTTTACTCTGCTCACCTGCTACAGTTAATGTTGGTTTTCTCTGCTCACCAGCTACAGTTAATGTTGGTTGACTCTGCTCTCCTGCTACAGTTAATGTTGGTTTACTCTGCTCTCCTGCTAGAGTTAATGTTGGTTTACTCTGCTCTCCTGCTATAGTTAATGTTGGTTTTCTCTGCTCACCTGCTACAGTTAATGTTGTTTTACTCTGCTCTCCTGCTACAGTTAATGTTGCTCTGCTCTCCTGCTACAGCTAATGTTGGTTTACTCTGCTCTCCTGCTACAGTTAATGTTGGTTTACTCTGCTCTCCTGCTACAGCTAATGTTGGTTTACTCTGCTCTCCCGCTACAGTTAATGTTGGTTTGCTCTGCTCACCCGCTACAGTTAATGTTGGTTTACTCTGCTCTCCTGCTACATTTAATGTTGGTTTGCTCTCCTGCTACATTTAATGTTGCTCTGCTCTCCTGCTACATTTAATGTTGGTTTGCTCTCCTGCTACATTTAATGTTGGTTTACTCTGCTCTCCTGCTACAGTTAATGTTGGTTTACTCTGCTCTCCCGCTACAGTTAATGTTGGTTTGCTCTGCTTTCCTGCAACAGTTAATGTTGGTTTGCTCTTCTCTCCTGCTACAGTTAATGTTGGTTTGCTCTGCTCTCCTGCTACAGTTAATGTTGGTTTGCTCTGCTCTCCTGCTACAGTTAATGTTGGTTTGCTCTGCTCACCTGCTACAGTTAATGTTGGTTTGCTCTGCTCTCCTGCTACAGTTAATGTTGCTCTGCTCTCCTGCTACAGTTAATGTTGGTTTACTCTGCTCTCCTGCTACAGTAAATGTTGGTTTACTCTGCTCTCCTGCTACAGTTAATGTTGGTTTACTCTGCTCACCCGCTACAGTTAATGTTGGTTTACTCTGCTCTCCTGCTACATTTAATGTTGGTTTACTCTGCTCTCCTGCTACAGTTAATGATGGTTTACTCTGCTCTCCTGCTACAGGTAATGTTGCTCTGCTCTCCCGCTACATTTAATGTTGGTTTACTCAGCTCTCCTGCTACAGTTAATGTTGCTCTGCTCTCCTGCTACAGTTAATGTTGGTTTACTCTGCTCTCCTGCTACAGTTAATGTTGGTTGACTCTGCTCTCCTGCTACAGTTAATGTTGCTCTGCTCTCCTGCTACATTTAATGTTGGTTGACTCTGCTCTCCTGCTACAGTTAATGTTGGTTGACTCTGCTCTCCTGCTACAGTTAATGTTGGTTTACTCTGCTCTCCTGCTACAGTTAATGTTGGTTTACTCTGCTCTCCTGCTACAGTTAATGTTGGTTTACTCTGCTCTCCTGCTACAGTTAATGTTGGTTTGCTCTGCTCTCCTGCTACAGTTAATGTTGGTTGACTCTGTGCTCCTGCTACAGTTAATGTTGGTTTACTCTGCTCTCCTGCTACAGTTAATGTTGGTTTACTCTGCTATCCTGCTACAGTTAATGTTGGTTTACTCTGCTCACCTGCTACAGTTAATGTTGGTTTACTCTGCTCACCTGCTAGAGTTAACGTTGGTTTACTCTGCTCTCCCGCTACAGTTAATGTTGGTTTACTCTGCTCTCCCGCTACAGTTAATGTTGGTTTACTCTGCTCTCCTGCTAAAGTTAATGTTGGTTTACTCTGCTCTCCCGCTACAGTTAATGTTGGTTTACTCTGCTCTCCTGCTACAGTTAATGTTGGTTTACTCTGCTCTCCTGCTACAGTTAATGTTGGTTTACTCTGCTCACCTGCTCCAGTTAATGTTGGTTTGCTCTGCTCACCTGCTACAGTTAATGTTGGTTGACTCTGCTCTCCTGCTACAGTTAATGTTGGTTTACTCTGCTCTCCTGCTACAGTTAATGTTGGTTTACTCTGCTCTCCTGCTATAGTTAATGTTGGTTTTCTCTGCTCACCTGCTACAGTTAATGTTGTTTTACTCTGCTCTCCTGCTACAGTTATTGTTGCTCTGCTCTCCTGCTACAGCTAATGTTGGTTTACTCTGCTCTCCTGCTACAGTTAATGTTGGTTTACTCTGCTCACCCGCTACAGTTAATGTTGGTTTACTCTGCTCTCCTGCTACATTTAATGTTGGTTTACTCTGCTCTCCTGCTACAGTTAATGATGGTTTACTCTGCTCTCCTGCTACAGGTAATGTTGCTCTGCTCTCCCGCTACATTTAATGTTGGTTTACTCAGCTCTCCTGCTACAGTTAATGTTGCTCTGCTCTCCTGCTACAGTTAATGTTGGTTTACTCTGCTCTCCTGCTACAGTTAATGTTGGTTGACTCTGCTCTCCTATTACAGTTAATGTTGCTCTGCTCTCCTGCTACATTTAATGTTGGTTGACTCTGCTCTCCTGCTACAGTTAATGTTGGTTGACTCTGCTCTCCTGCTACAGTTAATGTTGGTTTACTCTGCTCTCCTGCTACAGTTAATGTTGGTTTACTCTGCTCTCCTGCTACAGTTAATGTTGGTTTACTCTGCTCTCCTGCTACAGTTAATGTTGGTTTGCTCTGCTCTCCTGCTACAGTTAATGTTGGTTGACTCTGTGCTCCTGCTACAGTTAATGTTGGTTTACTCTGCTCTCCTGCTACAGTTAATGTTGGTTTACTCTGAGATCCTGCTACAGTTAATGTTGGTTTACTCTGCTCACCTGCTACAGTTAATGTTGGTTTACTCTGCTCACCTGCTAGAGTTAACGTTGGTTTACTCTGCTCTCCCGCTACAGTTAATGTTGGTTTACTCTGCTCTTCCGCTACAGTTAATGTTGGTTTACTCTGCTCTCCTGCTACAGTTAATGTTGGTTTACTCTGCTCTCCCGCTACAGTTAATGTTGGTTTACTCTGCTCTCCTGCTACAGTTAATGTTGGTTTACTCTGCTCTCCTGCTACAGTTAATGTTGGTTTACTCTGCTCACCTGCTACAGTTAATGTTGGTTTTCTCTGCTCACCTGCTACAGTTAATGTTGGTTGACTCTGCTCTCCTGCTACAGTTAATGTTGGTTTACTCTGCTCTCCTGCTACAGTTAATGTTGGTTTACTCTGCTCTCCTGCTATAGTTAATGTTGGTTTTCTCTGCTCACCTGCTACAGTTAATGTTGTTTTACTCTGCTCTCCTGCTACAGTTATTGTTGCTCTGCTCTCCTGCTACAGCTAATGTTGGTTTACTCTGCTCTCCTGCTACAGTTAATGTTGGTTTACTCTGCTCTCCCGCTACAGTTAATGTTGGTTTGCTCTGCTCTCCCGCTACAGTTAATGTTGGTTGACTCTGCTCTCCTGCTACAGTTAATGTTGGTTTACTCTGCTCTCCTGCTACAGTTAATGTTGGTTTACTCTGCTCTCCTGCTACAGTTAATGTTGGTTTACTCTGCTCTCCCGCTACAGATAATGTTGGTTTACTCTGCTCTCCTGCTACAGTTAATGTTGGTTTACTCTGCTCTCCTGCTACAGTTAATGTTGGTTTACTCTGCTCACCTGCTACAGTTAATGTTGGTTTTCTCTGCTCACCAGCTACAGTTAATGTTGGTTGACTCTGCTCTCCTGCTACAGTTAATGTTGGTTTACTCTGCTCTCCTGCTGAGTTAATGTTGGTTTACTCTGCTCTCCTGCTATAGTTAATGTTGGTTTTCTCTGCTCACCTGCTACAGTTAATGTTGTTTTACTCTGCTCTCCTGCTACAGTTAATGTTGCTCTGCTCTCCTGCTACAGCTAATGTTGGTTTACTCTGCTCTCCTGCTACAGTTAATGTTGGTTTACTCTGCTCTCCTGCTACAGCTAATGTTGGTTTACTCTGCTCTCCCGCTACAGTTAATGTTGGTTTGCTCTGCTCACCCGCTACAGTTAATGTTGGTTTACTCTGCTCTCCTGCTACATTTAATGTTGGTTTGCTCTCCTGCTACATTTAATGTTGCTCTGCTCTCCTGCTACATTTAATGTTGGTTTGCTCTCCTGCTACATTTAATGTTGGTTTACTCTGCTCTCCTGCTACAGTTAATGTTGGTTTACTCTGCTCTCCCGCTACAGTTAATGTTGGTTTGCTCTGCTCTCCTGCTACAGTTAATGTTGGTTTGCTCTTCTCTCCTGCTACAGTTAATGTTGGTTTGCTCTGCTCTCCTGCTACAGTTAATGTTGGTTTGCTCTGCTCTCCTGCTACAGTTAATGTTGGTTTGCTCTGCTCACCTGCTACAGTTAATGTTGGTTTGCTCTGCTCTCCTGCTACAGTTAATGTTGCTCTGCTCTCCTGCTACAGTTAATGTTGGTTTACTCTGCTCTCCTGCTACAGTAAATGTTGGTTTACTCTGCTCTCCTGCTACAGTTAATGTTGGTTTACTCTGCTCACCCGCTACAGTTAATGTTGGTTTACTCTGCTCTCCTGCTACATTTAATGTTGGTTTACTCTGCTCTCCTGCTACAGTTAATGATGGTTTACTCTGCTCTCCTGCTACAGGTAATGTTGCTCTGCTCTCCCGCTACATTTAATGTTGGTTTACTCAGCTCTCCTGCTACAGTTAATGTTGCTCTGCTCTCCTGCTACAGTTAATGTTGGTTTACTCTGCTCTCCTGCTACAGTTAATGTTGGTTGACTCTGCTCTCCTGCTACAGTTAATGTTGCTCTGCTCTCCTGCTACATTTAATGTTGGTTGACTCTGCTCTCCTGCTACAGTTAATGTTGGTTGACTCTGCTCTCCTGCTACAGTTAATGTTGGTTTACTCTGCTCTCCTGCTACAGTTAATGTTGGTTTACTCTGCTCTCCTGCTACAGTTAATGTTGGTTTACTCTGCTCTCCTGCTACAGTTAATGTTGGTTTGCTCTGCTCTCCTGCTACAGTTAATGTTGGTTGACTCTGTGCTCCTGCTACAGTTAATGTTGGTTTACTCTGCTCTCCTGCTACAGTTAATGTTGGTTTACTCTGCTATCCTGCTACAGTTAATGTTGGTTTACTCTGCTCACCTGCTACAGTTAATGTTGGTTTACTCTGCTCACCTGCTAGAGTTAACGTTGGTTTACTCTGCTCTCCCGCTACAGTTAATGTTGGTTTACTCTGCTCTCCCGCTACAGTTAATGTTGGTTTACTCTGCTCTCCTGCTACAGTTAATGTTGGTTTACTCTGCTCTCCCGCTACAGTTAATGTTGGTTTACTCTGCTCTCCTGCTACAGTTAATGTTGGTTTACTCTGCTCTCCTGCTACAGTTAATGTTGGTTTACTCTGCTCACCTGCTACAGTTAATGTTGGTTTTCTCTGCTCACCTGCTACAGTTAATGTTGGTTGACTCTGCTCTCCTGCTACAGTTAATGTTGGTTTACTCTGCTCTCCTGCTACAGTTAATGTTGGTTTACTCTGCTCTCCTGCTATAGTTAATGTTGGTTTTCTCTGCTCACCTGCTACAGTTAATGTTGTTTTACTCTGCTCTCCTGCTACAGTTATTGTTGCTCTGCTCTCCTGCTACAGCTAATGTTGGTTTACTCTGCTCTCCTGCTACAGTTAATGTTGGTTTACTCTGCTCTCCCGCTACAGTTAATGTTGGTTTGCTCTGCTCACCCGCTACAGTTAATGTTGGTTTACTCTGCTCTCCTGCTACATTTAATGTTGGTTTGCTCTCCTGCTACATTTAATGTTGCTCTGCTCTCCTGCTACATTTAATGTTGGTTTGCTCTCCTGCTACATTTAATGTTTGTTTACTCTGCTCTCCTGCTACAGTTAATGTTGGTTTACTCTGCTCTCCCGCTACAGTTAATGTTGGTTTGCTCTGCTCTCCTGCTACAGTTAATGTTGGTTTGCTCTGCTCTCCTGCTACAGTTAATGTTGGCTTGCTCTGCTCTCCTGCTACAGTTAATGTTGGTTTGCTCTGCTCTCCTGCTACAGTTAATGTTGGTTTGCTCTGCTCACCTGCTACAGTTAATGTTGGTTTGCTCTGCTCTCCTGCTACAGTTAATGTTGCTCTGCTCTCCTGCTACAGTTAATGTTGGTTTACTCTGCTCTCCTGCTACAGTTAATGTTGGTTTACTCTGCTCTCCCGCTACAGTTAATGTTGGTTTACTCTGCTCACCCGCTACAGTTAATGTTGGTTTACTCTGCTCTCCTGCTACATTTAATGTTGGTTCACTCTGCTCTCCTGCTACAGTTAATGTTGGTTTGCTCTCCTGCTACATTTAATGTTGGTTTACTCTGCTCTCCTGCTACAGTTAATGATGGTTTACTCTGCTCTCCTGCTACAGGTAATGTTGCTCTGCTCTCCCGCTACATTTAATGTTGGTTTACTCTGCTCTCCTGCTACAGTTAATGTTGGTTGACTCTGCTCTCCTGCTACAGTTAATGTTGGTTTACTCTGCTCTCCTGCTACAGTTAATGTTGGTTTACTCTGCTCGCCTGCTACAGTTAATGTTGGTTTACTCTGCTCACCTGCTAGAGTTAACGTTGGTTTACTCTGCTCTCCCGCTACAGTTAATGTTGATTTACTCTGATCTCCCGCTACAGTTAATGTTGGTTTACTCTGCTCTCCTGCTACAGTTAATGTTGGTTTACTCTGCCCTCCCGCTACAGTTAATGTTGGTTTACTCTGCTCTCCTGCTACAGTTAATGTTGGTTTACTCTGCTCTCCTGCTACAGTTAATGTTGGTTTACTCTGCTCACCTGCTACAGTTAATGTTGGTTTTCTCTGCTCACCTGCTACAGTTAATGTTGGTTGACTCTGCTCTCCTGCTACAGGTAATGTTGGTTTACTCTGCTCTCCTGCTACAGTTAATGTTGGTTTACTCTGCTCTCCTGCTATAGTTAATGTTGGTTTTCTCTGCTCACCTGCTACAGTTAATGTTGTTTTACTCTGCTCTCCTGCTACAGTTAATGTTGCTCTGCTCTCCTGCTACAGCTAATGTTGGTTTACTCTGCTCTCCTGCTACAGTTAATGTTGGTTTACTCTGCTCTCCTGCTACAGCTAATGTTGGTTTACTCTGCTCTCCCGCTACAGTTAATGTTGGTTTACTCTGCTCTCCCGCTACAGTTAATGTTGGTTTACTCTGCTCTCCTGCTACAGTTAATGTTGGTTTACTCTGCTCACCCGCTACAGTTAATGTTGGTTTACTCTGCTCTCCTGCTACATTTAATGTTGGTTTACTCTGCTCTCCTGCTACAGTTAATGTTGGTTTGCTCTCCTGCTACATTTAATGTTGGTTTACTCTGCTCTCCTGCTACAGTTAATGATGGTTTACTCTGCTCTCCTGCTACAGGTAATGTTGCTCTGCTCTCCCGCTACATTTAATGTTGGTTTTCTCTGCTCTCCTGCTACAGTTAATGTTGCTCTTCTCTCCTGCTACAGTTAATGTTGGTTTACTCTGCTCTCCTGCTACAGTTAATGTTGGTTGACTCTGCTCTCCTGCTACAGTTAATGTTGCTCTGCTCTCCTGCTACATTTAATGTTGGTTGACTCTGCTCTCCTGCTACAGTTAATGTTGGTTGACTCTGCTCTCCTGCTACAGTTAATGTTGGTTTACTCTGCTCTCCTGCTACAGTTAATGTTGGTTTACTCTGCTCTCCTGCTACAGTTAATGTTGGTTTACTCTGCTCTCCTGCTACAGTTAATGTTGGTTTACTCTGCTCTCCTGCTACAGTTAATGTTGGTTTGCTCTGCTCTCCTGCTACAGTTAATGTTGGTTGACTCTGTTCTCCTGCTACAGTTAATGTTGGTTTACTCTGCTCTCCTGCTACAGTTAATGTTGGTTTACTCTGCTCTCCTGCTACAGTTAATGTTGGTTTACTCTGCTCTCCTGCTACAGTTAATGTTGGTTTACTCTGCTCACCTGCTACAGTTAATGTTGGTTTACTCTGCTCACCTGCTAGAGTTAACGTTGGTTTACTCTGCTCTCCTGCTACAGTTAATGTTGGTTTACTCTGCTCACCTGCTAGAGTTAACGTTGGTTTACTCTGCTCTCCTGCTACAGTTAATGTTGGTTTACTCTGCTCTCCTGCTACAGTTAATGTTGGTTTGCTCTGCTGTCCTGCTACAGTTACTGTTGCTCTGCTCTCCTGCTACAGCTAATGTTGGTTTACTCTGATCTCCTGCTACAGTTAATGTTGGTTTACTCTGCTCTCCTGCTATAGTTAATGTTGGTTTACTCTGCTCTCCTGCTACAGTTAATGTTGGTTTACTCTGCTCTCCTGCTACAGTTAATGTTGGTTTACTCTGCTCTCCTGCTATAGTTAATGTTGGTTTTCTCTGCTCACCTGCTACAGTTAATGTTGTTTTACTCTGCTCTCCTGCTACAGTTAATGTTGCTCTGCTCTCCTGCTACAGCTAATGTTGGTTTACTCTGCTCTCCTTCTACAGTTAATGTTGGTTTACTCTGCTCTCCTGCTACAGCTAATGTTGGTTTACTCTGCTCTCCCGCTACAGTTAATGTTGGTTTGCTCTGCTCACCCGCTACAGTTAATGTTGGTTTACTCTGCTCTCCTGCTACATTTAATGTTGGTTTGCTCTCCTGCTACATTTAATGTTGCTCTGCTCTCCTGCTACATTTAATGTTGGTTTGCTCTCCTGCTACATTTAATGTTGGTTTACTCTGCTCTCCTGCTACAGTTAATGTTGGTTTACTCTGCTCTCCCGCTACAGTTAATGTTGGTTTGCTCTGCTCTCCTGCTACAGTTAATGTTTGTTTGCTCTGCTCTCCTGCTACAGTTAATGTTGGTTTGCTCTGCTCTCCTGCTACAGTTAATGTTGGTTTGCTCTGCTCTCCTGCTACAGTTAATGTTGGTTTGCTCTGCTCACCTGCTACAGTTAATGTTGGTTTGCTCTGCTCTCCTGCTACAGTTAATGTTGGTTTGCTCTGCTCTCCTGCTACAGTTAATGTTGGTTTGCTCTGCTCACCTGCTACAGTTAATGTTGGTTTGCTCTGCTCTCCTGCTACAGTTAATGTTGCTCTGCTCTCCTGCTACAGTTAATGTTGGTTTACTCTGCTCTCCTGCTACAGTAAATGTTGGTTTACTCTGCTCTCCTGCTACAGTTAATGTTGGTTTACTCTGCTCACCCGCTACAGTTAATGTTGGTTTACTCTGCTCTCCTGCTACATTTAATGTTGGTTTACTCTGCTCTCCTGCTACAGTTAATGATGGTTTACTCTGCTCTCCTGCTACAGGTAATGTTGCTCTGCTCTCCCGCTACATTTAATGTTGGTTTACTCAGCTCTCCTGCTACAGTTAATGTTGCTCTGCTCTCCTGCTACAGTTAATGTTGGTTTACTCTGCTCTCCTGCTACAGTTAATGTTGGTTGACTCTGCTCTCCTGCTACAGTTAATGTTGCTCTGCTCTCCTGCTACATTTAATGTTGGTTGACTCTGCTCTCCTGCTACAGTTAATGTTGGTTGACTCTGCTCTCCTGCTACAGTTAATGTTGGTTTACTCTGCTCTCCTGCTACAGTTAATGTTGGTTTACTCTGCTCTCCTGCTACAGTTAATGTTGGTTTACTCTGCTCTCCTGCTACAGTTAATGTTGGTTTGCTCTGCTCTCCTGCTACAGTTAATGTTGGTTGACTCTGTGCTCCTGCTACAGTTAATGTTGGTTTACTCTGCTCTCCTGCTACAGTTAATGTTGGTTTACTCTGCTATCCTGCTACAGTTAATGTTGGTTTACTCTGCTCACCTGCTACAGTTAATGTTGGTTTACTCTGCTCACCTGCTAGAGTTAACGTTGGTTTACTCTGCTCTCCCGCTACAGTTAATGTTGGTTTACTCTGCTCTCCCGCTACAGTTAATGTTGGTTTACTCTGCTCTCCTGCTACAGTTAATGTTGGTTTACTCTGCTCTCCCGCTACAGTTAATGTTGGTTTACTCTGCTCTCCTGCTACAGTTAATGTTGGTTTACTCTGCTCTCCTGCTACAGTTAATGTTGGTTTACTCTGCTCACCTGCTACAGTTAATGTTGGTTTTCTCTGCTCACCTGCTACAGTTAATGTTGGTTGACTCTGCTCTCCTGCTACAGTTAATGTTGGTTTACTCTGCTCTCCTGCTACAGTTAATGTTGGTTTACTCTGCTCTCCTGCTATAGTTAATGTTGGTTTTCTCTGCTCACCTGCTACAGTTAATGTTGTTTTACTCTGCTCTCCTGCTACAGTTATTGTTGCTCTGCTCTCCTGCTACAGCTAATGTTGGTTTACTCTGCTCTCCTGCTACAGTTAATGTTGGTTTACTCTGCTCTCCCGCTACAGTTAATGTTGGTTTGCTCTGCTCACCCGCTACAGTTAATGTTGGTTTACTCTGCTCTCCTGCTACATTTAATGTTGGTTTGCTCTCCTGCTACATTTAATGTTGCTCTGCTCTCCTGCTACATTTAATGTTGGTTTGCTCTCCTGCTACATTTAATGTTTGTTTACTCTGCTCTCCTGCTACAGTTAATGTTGGTTTACTCTGCTCTCCCGCTACAGTTAATGTTGGTTTGCTCTGCTCTCCTGCTACAGTTAATGTTGGTTTGCTCTGCTCTCCTGCTACAGTTAATGTTGGCTTGCTCTGCTCTCCTGCTACAGTTAATGTTGGTTTGCTCTGCTCTCCTGCTACAGTTAATGTTGGTTTGCTCTGCTCACCTGCTACAGTTAATGTTGGTTTGCTCTGCTCTCCTGCTACAGTTAATGTTGCTCTGCTCTCCTGCTACAGTTAATGTTGGTTTACTCTGCTCTCCTGCTACAGTTAATGTTGGTTTACTCTGCTCTCCCGCTACAGTTAATGTTGGTTTACTCTGCTCACCCGCTACAGTTAATGTTGGTTTACTCTGCTCTCCTGCTACATTTAATGTTGGTTCACTCTGCTCTCCTGCTACAGTTAATGTTGGTTTGCTCTCCTGCTACATTTAATGTTGGTTTACTCTGCTCTCCTGCTACAGTTAATGATGGTTTACTCTGCTCTCCTGCTACAGGTAATGTTGCTCTGCTCTCCCGCTACATTTAATGTTGGTTTACTCTGCTCTCCTGCTACAGTTAATGTTGGTTGACTCTGCTCTCCTGCTACAGTTAATGTTGGTTTACTCTGCTCTCCTGCTACAGTTAATGTTGGTTTACTCTGCTCGCCTGCTACAGTTAATGTTGGTTTACTCTGCTCACCTGCTAGAGTTAACGTTGGTTTACTCTGCTCTCCCGCTACAGTTAATGTTGATTTACTCTGATCTCCCGCTACAGTTAATGTTGGTTTACTCTGCTCTCCTGCTACAGTTAATGTTGGTTTACTCTGCTCTCCCGCTACAGTTAATGTTGGTTTACTCTGCTCTCCTGCTACAGTTAATGTTGGTTTACTCTGCTCTCCTGCTACAGTTAATGTTGGTTTACTCTGCTCACCTGCTACAGTTAATGTTGGTTTTCTCTGCTCACCTGCTACAGTTAATGTTGGTTGACTCTGCTCTCCTGCTACAGGTAATGTTGGTTTACTCTGCTCTCCTGCTACAGTTAATGTTGGTTTACTCTGCTCTCCTGCTATAGTTAATGTTGGTTTTCTCTGCTCACCTGCTACAGTTAATGTTGTTTTACTCTGCTCTCCTGCTACAGTTAATGTTGCTCTGCTCTCCTGCTACAGCTAATGTTGGTTTACTCTGCTCTCCTGCTACAGTTAATGTTGGTTTACTCTGCTCTCCTGCTACAGCTAATGTTGGTTTACTCTGCTCTCCCGCTACAGTTAATGTTGGTTTACTCTGCTCTCCCGCTACAGTTAATGTTGGTTTACTCTGCTCTCCTGCTACAGTTAATGTTGGTTTACTCTGCTCACCCGCTACAGTTAATGTTGGTTTACTCTGCTCTCCTGCTACATTTAATGTTGGTTTACTCTGCTCTCCTGCTACAGTTAATGTTGGTTTGCTCTCCTGCTACATTTAATGTTGGTTTACTCTGCTCTCCTGCTACAGTTAATGATGGTTTACTCTGCTCTCCTGCTACAGGTAATGTTGCTCTGCTCTCCCGCTACATTTAATGTTGGTTTTCTCTGCTCTCCTGCTACAGTTAATGTTGCTCTTCTCTCCTGCTACAGTTAATGTTGGTTTACTCTGCTCTCCTGCTACAGTTAATGTTGGTTGACTCTGCTCTCCTGCTACAGTTAATGTTGCTCTGCTCTCCTGCTACATTTAATGTTGGTTGACTCTGCTCTCCTGCTACAGTT
This sequence comes from Oncorhynchus clarkii lewisi, assembly GCF_045791955.1. Classification (NCBI taxonomy): domain Eukaryota; kingdom Metazoa; phylum Chordata; class Actinopteri; order Salmoniformes; family Salmonidae; genus Oncorhynchus; species Oncorhynchus clarkii. The sequence goes on from NC_092170.1 coordinate 28,417,844, forward strand.
AATGTTGGTTGACTCTGCTCTCCTGCTACAGTTAATGTTGGTTTACTCTGCTCTCCTGCTACAGTTAATGTTGGTTTACTCTGCTCTCCTGCTACAGTTAATGTTGGTTTACTCTGCTCTCCTGCTACAGTTAATGTTGGTTTACTCTGCTCTCCTGCTACAGTTAATGTTGGTTTGCTCTGCTCTCCTGCTACAGTTAATGTTGGTTGACTCTGTTCTCCTGCTACAGTTAATGTTGGTTTACTCTGCTCTCCTGCTACAGTTAATGTTGGTTTACTCTGCTCTCCTGCTACAGTTAATGTTGGTTTACTCTGCTCTCCTGCTACAGTTAATGTTGGTTTACTCTGCTCACCTGCTACAGTTAATGTTGGTTTACTCTGCTCACCTGCTAGAGTTAACGTTGGTTTACTCTGCTCTCCTGCTACAGTTAATGTTGGTTTACTCTGCTCACCTGCTAGAGTTAACGTTGGTTTACTCTGCTCTCCTGCTACAGTTAATGTTGGTTTACTCTGCTCTCCTGCTACAGTTAATGTTGGTTTGCTCTGCTGTCCTGCTACAGTTACTGTTGCTCTGCTCTCCTGCTACAGCTAATGTTGGTTTACTCTGATCTCCTGCTACAGTTAATGTTGGTTTACTCTGCTCTCCTGCTATAGTTAATGTTGGTTTACTCTGCTCTCCTGCTACAGTTAATGTTGGTTTACTCTGCTCTCCTGCTACAGTTAATGTTGGTTTACTCTGCTCTCCTGCTATAGTTAATGTTGGTTTTCTCTGCTCACCTGCTACAGTTAATGTTGTTTTACTCTGCTCTCCTGCTACAGTTAATGTTGCTCTGCTCTCCTGCTACAGCTAATGTTGGTTTACTCTGCTCTCCTTCTACAGTTAATGTTGGTTTACTCTGCTCTCCTGCTACAGCTAATGTTGGTTTACTCTGCTCTCCCGCTACAGTTAATGTTGGTTTGCTCTGCTCACCCGCTACAGTTAATGTTGGTTTACTCTGCTCTCCTGCTACATTTAATGTTGGTTTGCTCTCCTGCTACATTTAATGTTGCTCTGCTCTCCTGCTACATTTAATGTTGGTTTGCTCTCCTGCTACATTTAATGTTGGTTTACTCTGCTCTCCTGCTACAGTTAATGTTGGTTTACTCTGCTCTCCCGCTACAGTTAATGTTGGTTTGCTCTGCTCTCCTGCTACAGTTAATGTTTGTTTGCTCTGCTCTCCTGCTACAGTTAATGTTGGTTTGCTCTGCTCTCCTGCTACAGTTAATGTTGGTTTGCTCTGCTCTCCTGCTACAGTTAATGTTGGTTTGCTCTGCTCACCTGCTACAGTTAATGTTGGTTTGCTCTGCTCTCCTGCTACAGTTAATGTTGCTCTGCTCTCCTGCTACAGTTAATGTTGGTTTACTCTGCTCTCCTGCTACAGTTAATGTTGGTTTACTCTGCTCTCCTGCTACAGTTAATGTTGGTTTACTCTGCTCACCCGCTACAGTTAATGTTGGTTTACTCTGCTCTCCTGCTACATTTAATGTTGGTTTACTCTGCTCTCCTGCTATAGTTAATGTTGGTTTGCTCTCCTGCTACATTTAATGTTGGTTTACTCTGCTCTCCTGCTACAGTTAATGATGGTTTACTCTGCTCTCCTGCTACAGGTAATGTTGCTCTGCTCTCCCGCTACATTTAATGTTGGTTTACTCTGCTCTCCTGCTACAGTTAATGTTGCTCTGCTCTCCTACTACAGTTAATGTTGGTTTACTCTGCTCTCCTGCTACAGTTAATGTTGGTTGACTCTGCTCTCCTGCTACAGTTAATGTTGCTCTGCTCTCCTGCTACATTTAATGTTGGTTGACTCTGCTCTCCTGCTACAGTTAATGTTGGTTGACTCTGCTCTCCTGCTACAGTTAATGTTGGTTTACTCTGCTCTCCTGCTACAGTTAATGTTGGTTTACTCTGCTCTCCTGCTACAGTTAATGTTGGTTTACTCTGCTCTCCTGCTACAGTTAATGTTGGTTTACTCTGCTCTCCTGCTACAGTTAATGTTGGTTTACTCTGCTCTCCTGCTACAGTTAATGTTGGTTTACTCTGCTCACCTGCTACAGTTAATGTTGGTTTACTCTGCTCACCTGCTAGAGTTAACGTTGGTTTACTCTGCTCTCCTGCTACAGTTAATGTTGGTTGACTCTGCTCTCCTGCTACAGTTAATGTTGGTTTACTCTGCTCTCCTGCTACAGTTAATGTTGGTTTACTCTGCTCTCCTGCTACAGTTAATGTTGGTTTACTCTGCTCTCCTGCTACAGTTAATGTTGGTTTACTCTGCTCTCCTGCTACAGTTAATGTTGGTTTACTCTGCTCTCCTGCTACAGTTAATGTTGGTTTACTCTGCTCACCTGCTACAGTTAATGTTGGTTTACTCTGCTCACCTGCTAGAGTTAACGTTGGTTTACTCTGCTCTCCTGCTACAGTTAATGTTGGTTTACTCTGCTCTCCTGCTACAGTTAATGTTGGTTTGCTCTGCTCTCCTGCTACAGTTAATGTTGCTCTGCTCTCCTGCTACAGCTAATGTTGGTTTACTCTGCTCTCCTGCTACAGTTAATGTTGGTTTACTCTGCTCTCCTGCTATAGTTAATGTTGGTTTACTCTGCTCTCCTGCTACAGTTAATGTTGGTTTACTCTGCTCTCCTGCTACAGTTAATGTTGGTTTACTCTGCTCTCCTGCTATAGTTAATGTTGGTTTACTCTGCTCACCTACTAGAGTTAGCGTTGGTTTACTCTGCTCTCCTGCTACAGTTAATGTTGGTTTGCTCTGCTCTCCTGCTACAGTTAATGTTGGTTTACTCTGCTCACCTGCTACAGTTAATGTTTGTTGCTCTGCTCTCCTGCTACAGTTAATGTTGGTTTACACTGCTCTCCTGCTACAGTTAATGTTGGTTTACTCTGCTCTCCCGCTACAGTTAATGTTGGTTTACTCTGCTCTCCCGCTACAGTTAATGTTTGTTTACTCTGCTCTCCCGCTACAGTTAATGTTGGTTTACTCTGCTCTCCCGCTACAGTTAATGTTGGTTTACTCTGCTCTCCCGCTACAGTTAATGTTGGTTTACTCTGCTCTCCCGCTACAGTTAATGTTGGTTTACTCTGCTCACCCGTTACAGTTAATGTTGGTTTACTCTGCTCACCCGCTACAGTTAATGTTGGTTTACTCTGCTCTCCTGCTACAGTTAATGTTGGTTTACTCTGCTCTCCCGCTACAGTTAATGTTGGTTTACTCTGCTCTCCCGCTACAGTTAATGTTGGTTTACTCTGCTCACCCGCTACAGTTAATGTTGGTTTACTCTGCTCTTCCGCTACAGTTAATGTTGGTTTACTCTGCTCACCCGCTACAGTTAATGTTGGTTTACAGTACTTTGCTCTCCTGCTACAGTTAATGTTGGTCTACTCAGAGAGAATGGGATAGAGAGAGCGAGACTGGGAAAGAGGACAGAGGGAGGAGAGGATCGGGACTGGGAGAGAGAGACTGGGAGAGGGAGGAGAGAGACTGTGATAGGAGAGCGAGAGACCCGAGAGAGGGAGGAGAGGAGAGAGGAGAGAGACTGTGATAGGAGAGCAGAGAGACCGAGAGAGGGAGGAGAGGAGAAAGGTGAGAGACTGTGATAGGAGAGCAGAGAGACCGAGAGAGGGAGGAGAGAGGAGAGAGACTGTGATAGGAGAGCAGAGAGACCGAGAGAGGGAGGAGAGGAGAGAGGAGAGAGACTGTGATAGGAGAGCAGACAGACCGAGAGCGGGAGGAGAGGAGAGAGGAGAGAGACTGTGATAAGAGAGCAGAGAGACCGAGAGAGGGAGGAGAGGAGAGAGGAGAGAGACTGTGATAGGAGAGCAGAGAGACCGAGAGAGGGAGGAGAGGAGAGAGGAGAGAGACTGTGATAGGAGAGCAGAGAGACCGAGAGAGGGAGGAGAGGAGAGAGGAGAGAGACTGTGATAGGAGAGCAGAGAGACTGAGAGAGGGAGGAGAGGAGAGAGGATAGAGACTGTGATAAGAGAGCAGAGAGACCGAGAGAGGGAGGAGAGGAGAGAGGAGAGAGACTGTGATAGGAGAGCAGAGAGACCGAGAGAGGGAGGAGAGGAGAGAGGAGAGAGACTGGGAGCGAGATCTTGGAGAGACTGGGAGAGAGGAGAGGAGAGGAGAGGAGAGGAGAGGAGAGGAGAGGAGAGGAGAGGACAGGAGAGGAGAGGAGAGGAGAGGAGAGGAGAGGAGAGGAGAGGAGAGGAGAGGAGAGGAGAGGAGAGGAGAGAGACTGGGAGAGAGGAAAGGAGGGAGACTGGGAGAGAGGAGAGAGACTGGGAGAGAGGAGAGGAGAGAGAGTAGAGAGACTGGGAGAGAGGAGAGGAGAGAGGAGAGGAGAGAGGCTGGGAGAGAGGAGAGAGACTGAGAGAGAGGAGAGGAGAGAGACTGGGAGAGAGGAGAGGAGAGAGTAGAGAGACTGGGAGAGAGGAGAGAAACTGGGAGAGAGGAGAGGAGAGGAGAGGGGCTGGGAGAGAGGAGAAAGACTGGGAGAGAGGAAAGGAGAGAGGCTGGGAGAGAGGAGAGAGACTGGGAGAGAGGAAAGGAGGGAGACTGGGAGAGAGGAAAGGAGGGAGACTGGGAGAGAGGAGAGAGACTGGTAGAGAGGAGAGAGACTGGGAGAGAGGAGAGAGACTGGGAGAGAGGAGAGGAGAGGAGAGAGGAGAGGAGAGAGGCTGGGAGAGAGGAGAGAGACTGGGAGAGAGGAGAGGAGGGAGACTGCTAGAGAGGGAGGAAAGAGAGAGAATCCTTCCTTCTCTCTTCTATGAATATTTGATGGGGTGATGACTGAAGCCAGCGCGGTGAATTCTGAACGAGTGTGACAGCTGCAACTGCTCAGAGATGAGAGGGTTACTGTGGAGACCAGCAACAGGAAGAGCAGGGGGATTTGGGGAAAAACAGAACAAACACAGACCTGCAGACTAAACACTGTTTTCATCCTGGCTAAACACCTACTCAGAGACAGAGAGGGGGAAAGAGGGAGAGAAAGAGAGAGAGAGGTCCAGTTCCAAAAAGGGTCCAGTTGCCAGGACCACGAATACAAATTCCATCTAGACATCATTGCCCTAGAGCACACAAAAAACTATACATATCTTGGCCTAAACATCAGCGCAACAGGTAACTTCCACAAAGCTGTGAATGATCTGAGAGACAAGGCAAGAAGGGCATTCTATGCCATCAAAAGGAACATAAATTTCAACATACCAATTAGAATCCGGCTAAAAATACTTCAATCAATTATAGAGCCCATTGCACTTACTGGTTATGAGGTCTGGAGTCCGCTCACCAACCAATTAGGCCGATACCCACTAATTATCAAAATCCAGAAAAGAGATGTTAAATTCTGCAACCACCTAAAAGGAAGCGATTCCCAAACCTTCCATAACAATGGCATCACCTACAGAGAAGTTAACCTGGAGAAGAGTCCCCTAAGCAATCTGCTCCTGGGGCTCTGTTCACAAACACAAACACAAACACACCCCACAGAGATATGAACCTGGAGAAGAGTCCCCTAAACAAGCTGGTACTGGGGTTCTGTTCACAAACACAAACAGACCCCACAGAGAGATGAACCTGGAGAAGAGTCCCCTAAACAAGCTGGTCCTGGGGTTCTGTTCACAAACACAAACACACCCCACAGAGCCCCAGGACAGCAATACAATTAGAACCAACCAAATCATGAGAAAACAAAAAGACAATTACTTGACACATTGGAAATATCTTTTTTTTAAAAACAGAGCAAACTAGAATACTATTTGGCCCTTAACAGAGAGTACACAGTGGCAGAATACCTGAACACTGTGACTGACCCAAGCTTAAGGAATGCTTTGACTATGTACAGACTCAGTAAGTATAGCCTTGCTATTGAGAAAGACTACCGAACGCAGACCTGGCTCTCAAGAGAAGACAAGCTAGTTCTATGTGAGAATGCTGTTCATCGACTACAGCTCGGCATTCAACACCATAGTACCCTCCAAGCTCGTCATCAAGCTCGAGACCCTGGGTCTCGACCCCGCCATGTGCAACTGGGTACTGGACTTCCTGACGGGCCGCCCCCAGGTGGTGAGGGTTGGCAACAACATCTCCTCCCCGCTGATCCTCAACACTGGGGCCCCACAAGGGTGCGTTCTGAGCCCTCTCCTGTACTCCCTGTTCACCCACGACTGCGTGGCCAACTCAATCATCAAGTTTGCGGACGACACAACAGTGGTAGGCTTGATTACCAACAACGACGAGACGGCCTACAGGGAGGAGGTGAGGGCCCTCGGAGTGTGGTGTCAGGAAAATAACCTCACACTCAACGTCAACAAAACTAAGGAGATGATTGTGGACTTCAGGAAACAGCAGAGGGAACACCCCCCTATCCACATCGATGGAACAGTAGTGGAGAGGGTAGCAAGTTTTAAGTTCCTCGGCATACACATCACAGACAAACTGAATTGGTCCACTCACACAGACAGCATCGTGAAGAAGGCGCAGCAGCGCCTCTTCAACCTCAGGAGGCTGAAGAAATTTGGCTTGTCACCAAAAGCACTCACAAACTTCTACAGATGCACAATCGAGAGCATCCTGGCGGGCTGTATCACCGCCTGGTATGGCAACTGCACCGCCCTCAACCGTAAGGCTCTCCAGAGGGTAGTGAGGTCTGCACAACGCATCACCGGGGGCAAACTACCTGCCCTCCAGGACACCTACACCACCCGATGTCACAGGAAGGCCATAAAGATCATCAAGGACATCAACCACCCGAGCCACTGCCTGTTCACCCCGCTATCATCCAGAAGGCGAGGTCAGTACAGGTGCATCAAAGCTGGGACCGAGAGACTGAAAAACAGCTTCTATCTCAAGGCCATCAGACTGTTAAACAGCCACCACTAACACCGAGTGGCTGCTGCCAACACACTGACACTGACTCAACTCCAGCCACTTTAATAATGGGAATTGATGGGAAATGATGTAAATATATCACTAGCCACTTTAAACAATGCTACCTTATATAATGTTACTTACCCTACATTATTCATCTCATATGCATACGTATATACCGTACTCTATATCATCGACTGTATCCTTATGTAATACATGTATCACTAGCCACTTTAAACTATGCCACTTTGTTTACATACTCATCTCATTTGTACATACTGTACTCGATACCATCTACTGTATCTTGCCTATGCTGCTCTGTACCATCACTCATTCATATATCCTTATGTACATATTCTTTATCCCCTTACACTGTGTACAAGACAGTAGTTTTGGAATTGTTAGTTAGATTACTTGTTATTACTGCATTGTCGGAACTAGAAGCACAAGCATTTCGCTACACTCGCATTAACATCTGCTAACCATGTGTATGTGACAAATAAAAATTTGATTTGATTTGAAAAAAAAAGCTATGTGCACACGGCCCCAAAAATGAGGTGGAAACTGAGCTGCAGTTCCTAACCTCCTGCCAAATGGATGACCATATTATAAACACATTTTTCTCTCAGATCACATAGACCCACAAAGAATTAGAAAACAAATACAATTTTGATAAACTCCCGTATCTATTGGGTGAAATACCACAGTGTGCCATCACAGCAACAAGATTTGTGACCTGTTGCCACAAGAAAAGGGCAACCAGTGAAGAACAAACCATTGTAAAAACATATTTATGCTTATTTATTTTCCCTTTTGTACTTTGACTATTTGCAACACTGTATATAGTCTTTATTCTTTTGGAACTTTTGGGAGTGTAATGTTTACTGTACATTTTTTTATTGTTTATTTCACTTTGGCAATGTTAACATATGTTTCCCATGCCAATAAAGCCTGTTAAATTGAAATTGAAATTGAGAGATAGAGCAAGATACAGACATGGTGTGACAATCTGTGATAGTGTGTTAGGGTTGACGGAAGACAGGGAGACAGCAGCCTATGGTTCTATGTTACTACAGCCTACTACAACATACACTCATGCACACACAAGCTTTCATACACGCGCACACACGTGCAGACACACGCACAGACACACGCACAGACTCACACACACATGCCTCAAATGGGCACATTGAAATATTGATGGAGGCTCTTTCCTTGACTTGATGAAAAATCACCCTGTGATAAATGTTTCATCGGTCACGATGCATCACCTCCCGTTTCTAAAAGATACAGCAATAGCTGAGGATACACAAACACAGAATGTCTGAGAAAAATAGAAAGCCTAAGTCTACGACAGAGATTCATCTCTGTCTCTCCCTCGCTCTCTCCTTCTCTCTCCTTCTCTCTCTTTCTCTCTCTCATTTTCTCTCGCCTTCTCTCTCCTTCTCTCTCCCTCGCTCTCCTTCTTTCTCCTTCTCTCTCCTTCTCTCTACTTCTCTCTCCTTGCTCTCTCCTTCTCTCTCCTTCTTTCTCATTCTCTCTCCTTCTCTCTCCTCTGCTAGTTATAAACATATTACCTGTGATTTTTGTTTAGGTGGATATAGCATTAATACATTCCCGGTCATAATAGTTCTTCAAGATTTTGGGTAGTTTTTATGACAGGGCATAAACTGAGGTTGGGCTGTGCTACAAATCAAATCAAATAAAAGTTTAATTGTCACGTGCGCCGAATACAACAGGTGTAGGTAGACCTTACAGTAAAATGCTTACTTACAGGCTCTAACCAATGTGTGTGTGTGTGTGTGTGTGTGTGTGTGTGTGTGTGTGTGTGTGTGTGTGTGTGTGTGTGTGTGTGTGTGTGTGTGTGTGTGTGTGTGTGTGTGTGTGTGTGTGTGTAGGTAAGTAAAGAAATAAAACAACAGTAAAAAGACATTTGAAAATAAGAGTAGCAAGGCTATATACAGACACCGGTTAGTCAGGCTTATTGAGGTAGTATGTACATGTAGGTATGATTAAAGTGACTATGCATATATGACGAAAAGAGAGTAGCAGTAGCGTAAAAAGAGGGGTTGGCGGATGGTGGGACACAATGCAGAATGCCCGGTTAGCCAATGTGCGGGGGAACTGGTTGGTCGGGCCATTTGAGGTAGTATTTACATGAATGTATGGTTAAAGTGACTTTGCATATATGACAAACAGAGAGTAGCAGCAGCGTAAATGGTACCGCTTGCCATGCGATAGTAGAGAGAACAGTCTATGACTGGGGTGGCTGTGGGGGTTTTGACCATTTTTAGGACAAAGCTCTAAAGCTGACTAATGACTGACCAAATCCTTCCTTCTATTCAAGCAACATTCTGACATACTGTATGTGTTAGACATGAACTTAACACTAACCCACTCTACTGTATGTGTTAGACATGAACTTAACACTAACCCACTCTACTGTATGTGTTAGACATGAACTTAACACTAACCCACTCTACTGTATGTGTCAGACATGAACTTAACACTAACCCCCTCTACTGTATGTGTCAGACATGAACTTAACACTAACCCACTCTACTGTATGTGTTAGACATGAACTTAACACTAACCCACTCTACTGTATGTGTTAGACATGAACTTAACACTAACCCACTCTACTGTATGTGTTAGACATGAATTTAACACTAACCCACTCTACTGTATGTGTCAGACATGAACTTAACACTAACCCACCCTACTGTATGTGTTAGACATGAACTTAACACTAACCCACTCTACTGTATGTGTTAGACATGAACTTAACACTAACCCACTCTACTGTATGTGTTAGACATGAATTTAACACTAACCCACTCTACTGTATGTGTCAGACATGAACATAACACTAACCCACCCTACTGTATGTGTTAGACATGAACTTAACACTAACCCACTCTACTGTAACACTAACCCACTCTACTGTATGTGTCAGACATGAACTTAACACTAACCCACCCTACTGTATGTGTTAGACATGAACTTAACACTAACCCACCCTACTGTATGTGTCAGACATGAACTTAACACTAACCCACCCTACTGTATGTGTCAGACATGAACTTAACACTAACCCACCCTACTGTATGTGTCAGACATGAATTTAACACTAACCCACTCTACTGTATGTGTTAGACATGAACTTAACACTAACCCACTCTACTGTATGTGTTAGACATGAACTTAACACTAACCCACTCTACTGTATGTGTTAGACATGAACTTAACACTAACCCACCCTACTGTATGTGTTAGACATGAACTTAACACTAACCCACTCTACTGTATGTGTTAGACATGAACTTAACACTAACCCACTCTACTGTATGTGTTAGACATGAACTTAACACTAACCCACCCTATTGTATGTGTTAGACATGAACTTAACACTAACCCACTCTACTGTATGTGTCAGACATGAACTTAACACTAACCCACCCTACTGTATGTGTCAGACATGAACTTGACACCTATGCATGTTTGTACCAGTAGGTAGACTAAGTTACAAGGAAATTGTGAATACCTATTTACCTAAATTAGCATTTTTGTGCTTTATATCCAAATAATCTTCAAGTAATGTCATTGCGTTACACAATACATGTTTAGATGCTTTAGGGTGATTTGGACATGAAGTGTGAAAATGCTAATATACAGTGTCTTCAGAAGTGTTTCACACCCCTTGACTTTTTCCACATTTTGTTGTGTTTCAAGGTGGGATTAAAATGGATTTAATTGTCTTTTTTTATCAACAATCTACACAAAATACTCTAAGTAGTAAATTAATTGAAGAAAGTTTGTAAAAAAAACTTGTGAAATATAAAACAATAATATATCTTGATTACATAAATATTCAACCCCCTGAGTCATTCATTACATGTTAGAATCACCTTTGGCAGTGATTACAGCTGTGATTCTTTCTGCTGATGTCTCTAAGAGCTTTGAACACCTGGATTGTACAGTATTTGCCCATGAGTCTTAAAAAAAAAAATTAAAATTGGTTGTTGATCATTGCTAGGCAGACGTTTTCAAGTCTTGCCATACATTTCCAACCTGATTTAAGTGAAATCTGTAACTAGGCCATTCAGGAACATTCAGTGGCATCTTGGTAAGCAACTCCAGTGTATATTTGGCCTGTTTTAGTTTATTGTTCTGCTGAAAGGTGAATTTGTCTCCCAGCGTCTGCTGAAAAGCAGACTGAACCAGGTTCTCCTCTAGGATTTAGCCTGTGCTTAGCTCTATTACGTTTCTATTTCTCTGAAAAACTCCCTTGCCAATGACAAGCATACCAATAACATGATACAGCCACCACCATGCTTGAAAATATGAGGTACTCAGTGAGGTGTTGTGTTGGATTTGGCCCTTTGCATTCAGGACATAAAGTTAATTGCTTTGCCACATTTTTTGCAGTTTTACTTTAGTACCTTATTGCAAACAGGATGCATGTTTTCGAATATGACAATTTTGTACAGGCTTCCTTCTTTTCACTCTGTCATTTAGGTTAGTATTGTGAAGTAACTACAATGTTGTTGATCAATTCCCAGTTTTCTCCTATCACAGCCATTAAACTCTGTAACATTTTAAAGTCACCATTGTCCTTGTGAAATCCCTGAGCAGTTTCCCTCCTCTCCGGCAACTGAGTTAGGAAAGACACCTGTATCTTTGTAGTGACTGGGTGTACTGATACACCATCGACACTTCAATTAATAACTTCACCATGCTCAATGGGATATTTTTACCCATCTACCAATAGGTGCACTTCTTCGTGAGGCATTGGAAAACTTAACAAAGGGGTTGTATATTTATTGACTCAAGACATTTCAGCTTTTCATTTGTAATTAATTGTCACGCATACTCCCGTTCCCTCTCTCCGGTGCTCGACCTCGGCGGTCTACTAACGACCAGTTCTGGCAACACACATTACTCACACCGTCTCCCCATCATCTGGGTGCTCCACACTCTATTCTGCAGTGGACTGCGCTGGGAAGTCCTGACGGAGATGTCGGGATGACAGCATATCCTTGGACGCTCTCATTGCGATGGCCATCCGTCTGGATAACCTTCTTCAGGGGTGACGGTGTCCACCTCGCCTCCCTCCTTTGGGTGTCCTGAGGCAGAGCCTGAACCCATGGAGGTAGGGGCCACACACCTCTCTGCGGCATCGCTGGAGACTGGCCAAGGCTTTCGACTCTGTCAATCACCACATCCTCATCGGCAGACTCGACAGCCTTGGTTTCTCAAATGATTGCCTCGCCTGGTTCACCAACTACTTCTCTGATAGAGTTCAGTGTGTCAAATCGGAGGGTCTGCTGTCCGGACCTCTGGCAGTCTCTATGGGGGTGCCACAGGGTTCAATTCTTGGACCGACTCTCTTCTCTGTATACATCAATGAGGTCGCTCTTGCTGCTGGTGAGTCTCTGATCCACCTCTACGCAGACGACACCATTCTGTATACTTCTGGCCCTTCTTTGGACACTGTGTTAACAACCCTCCAGGCAAGCTTCAATGCCATACAACTCTCCTTCCGTGGCCTCCAATTGCTCTTAAATACAAGTAAAACTAAATGCTTCAGCTTCAGCATTGTCCGGTGCGTCCCAACCCGGGGTCCACAAGAGTCCACTACCCCAGGGTAGGCGTGAGTATTCCATTATCATAGTTTTCCGCCAAACACTTTCTGGTTCCCATGTCACTGGCTGGCTGACCCTCAAGTGTTGTCTCTATAGCTCTAGTGGACTCCGGTGGCGCTGGGAACTTCATGAACTTAACTTCATACTTGCTCTCCTTTCCCTGTCCAAGCCCTGGATACCCGACCATTGGGATCCGGCACAATTACGCATATCACAGCACCACTTACCCTCACAGTGGGAACCATACACCAAGAAAGCCTTCCCTTCATCATCACCACCATACAAATTCATCCTCGGCCTCTCGTGACTCCAACTTCATAACCCCACCATCTCCTGGTTGAGGATGAGAATCACCGCCTGGGGACCAAGATCCCGGAGGACCTGCTTTCCCACGCCCTGTGGTCCCACGTTGGTGGAGGATCCTGTGAGTGCACTCCAGCCTATGAATCTATTGTCCCGACTCGTTGGCCCTGTGTGTTGGGATGAAGATGTGGACATCCACCAGGCTCTAGAGAGGGTACCTGCTCCTGCTACCGTCCCTCTAGAGTGCATCTATGCCCCACAGGTGTCAGAGATCAAATGTTGACCTGAGCACAAACATCTCTTGCTGCTGGAAACCCAGGTATCACTCACACCATCCAATCCCTCCGATAAATATTGGTGGCCCACCTTGGCGCAGGACGTCTGACGTTGCCAACTCTTGCATCGTATTTATCCAATCCAAATCTCCCCGGCACTCTCCAGCATTGAAACTACTTCCCCTTCTCGTGCCTCAGCGGCTTTAGTCACATCTGTCAATAGACTTTGTAGTTGATTTCCCCCTTTCTGAGGGTATACCACTATTATGGTTGTTGTTGACAGATTCTCTAAATCCTGCCATTTTATCCCTCCCTCTGGTCTACCTACCACTCTCTAGGTCACTGAGGCACTATTCCAGTAGGTCTTCCGGCAATATGGCCTTCCGGAGGACATTGTTTCCGACCATGGTCCCCAATTCAAATCGCAGGTCTGGAAAGCCTTTATGGAGGTGCTGGGGGCCACAGTCAGTCTCACATCCAGGTACCAACCTCAGTCCAAAGGGCAGGTGGAGAGGACCAACCAGGAGATGAGGAGGTTCCTAAGGAGTCACTGCCAGGACCAGCAGGGGGAGTGGACCCGGATCCTTCCCTGGGCAGAATACACCCAGAAATCACTTTGTTACTCCTCCACCGGGCTGACTCCCTTCCATTACGTCCTGAGATATCAACTGGCCCAGCCTCTGTGGACTCCGAGCCAGACCGAGGCCCCTGCAGTGGACGAGTGTTTCCGAAATACAGAGGAGGTGTGGAACGCCACCCACATGAGGCTCCAGCTCGCTGTCCGCCGTCAGAAGGATCAGGCACACCACCACCGCAGTGAGGCTCCCGTGTTCAATCCTGGTGATCGCGTCTGGCTCTCCACCAGGAACCTCCAGGTCTGCCTTCCCTGCTGGAAGCTGAGCACCTGGTTTTTAGGGCCCTTCAAGGTCCTCCAAAGGATTAATGAGGTAACTTACCATTTACAACTCCCCACCAACTACCGGATCTCACCCTCTTTTCATGTTTCCCTCCTCAGGCCGGTGGTTCCTGGTCCACTTGCTGATCCTGTCCCCTGTGACACCCCTCCGCCTCCCCTGGACATCGATGGGTCCCATGCCTATGCCGTCAGGCCCTAGCTGGACTCATGGGGGTCGTGGGGGTTGGCTTCAGTACCTGGTGCTGGGAGAGGATCGGCCCAGAGGAACCGTACCCCTCCCAGTCCGGCGGCCTGACATCCTGGACCCCAACATTGTCCACAATTTCCATCTCTGCGGTCCGGACCGGCCCACTCCTCGCCCTTGGGGCCATCCTTCTGGGTGGTGTTGTCCTGCTGCTGGAGCCGCATGTCGGGGGGACACTGTCACACCTACTCCCATTCCCTCTCTCTGGCGCTCAACGTTGCCAGTCAACTGACCACAGGTCCTGGCAACCCAAGTTACGCACACCTGGCAACCATTATTACACATACCTGCTCTCCATCGTTATGCACACCTGTACTTCGGTGTGCATAACTGACTTAGGTCAGTGACAAACAATCTCAATGTAATCCATTTTAAATTCAGTCTGGAACACAACAAAACGTAAAGGGGTGTGAATACTTTCTGAAGGCCAGTGGCGGTTGGTGCTGTTTATGATGTGGGAGGCCAATCATTCTTTTTGAGCATGGCCTTATTTCTATACAACATATTCAAAGACTGTCATTCATATTCCATTCACCCAGCTCAATCTAAAATCGATACGTTTAGGTTTAAACATGATACTACAACCCATCATGAGGTTGCTACAACCTAGCCTATGAATGAAAGTTTACAACGTACACTACCGTTCAAAAGTTTGGGGTCACAAGCCTGATCACCAACAACAACAACACAGCCTATAGGGAGGAGGTCAGAGACCTGGTCGTGTGGTGCCAGGACAACAACCTCTCCCTCAATGTGATCAAGACAAAGGAGATGATTGTGGACTACAGGAAAAAGAGGACCGAGCACGTCCCCATTCTCATCGACGGGGCTGCAGTGGAGCAGGTTGAGAGCTTCATGTTCCTCGGTGTCCACATCACCAGCAAACTAACATGGTCCAAGCACACCAAGACAGTCGTGAAGCGACAAAACCTATTCCCCCTCAGGAGACTGAAAAGATTTGGCATGGGTCCTCAGATCCTCAAAAGGTTCTACAGCTGCACGATCATCCTGACCGGTTGCATCACTGCCTGGTATAGCAACTGCTCTGCTTCGGACCGTAAGGCACTACAGAGGGTAGTGCGAACGGCTAAGTACATCTCTGGGGCCAAGCTTCCTGCCATCCAGGACCTCTATACCAGGCGGTGTCAGAGGAAGGCCCTAAATATTGTCAAAGTCTCCAGCCAAGTCTAGGTCCTAGAGGCTTCTAAACAGCTTCTACCCCCAAGCCATAAGACTCCTAAACATCTAGTCAAATGGCTACCCAGACTATTTGCATTGCCCCCCCCCCCCCCCCCCCCCCCCTCCACACCACTCTCTGTTGTCATCTATGCATAATCACTTTAATAACTCTACCTACATGTACAAACTACCTCAATTAACCGGTGTCCCCGCACATTGACTCTGTACCGGCACCCCCCTGTATATATAGTTTGTTTTTACTGCTGCTCTTTATTTACTTGTTACTTTTATCTCTTATTCTTATCCTTATTTTTGGGGGAAACTGCATTGTTGGTTAGGGGCTCGTAAATAAGCATTTCACTGTAAGGTCTACACCTCTTGTATTCGGCGCATGTGACTAATTCAATTGGATTTGATTTGACATAGAAATTTTCTTGTTTTTGAAAGTAAAGCACATTTTTTGTCTATTAAAATAACATCAAATTGATCAGAAATACGTTGTAGACATTGTCAATGTTGTCACGCCCTGGTCTTAGTATTTTGTGTTTTCTGTATTAATTTGGTCAGGCCAGGGTGTGACATGGGTTTTGTATGTGGTGTGTTTTGTCTTGGTTTTTTTTCGTACGTATTGGGATTGTGGCTTAGTGGGGTTTTCTAGGTAAGTCTATGGCTGTCTGGAGTGGTTCTCAATCAGAGGCAGGTGTTTATCATTGTCTCTGATTGGGAACCATATTTAGGCAGCCATATTCTTTGAGTGTTTCGTGGGTGATTGTTCCTGTCTTTGTGTTTGTTTGCACCAGATAGGCTGTTTAGGTTTTTACGTTTGTTGTTCTTGTATTGTTCGTGTTTCTTCTTTATTAAACATGTATCAGAATAACCACGCTGCATTTTGGCATACAGAGGCCCATTATCAGAAAACATCATTCCTGAGTTCCAATGGCACGTTGTGTTAGCTAATCCAAGTTTATCCTTTTAAGAGGCTAATTAATCATCACAGAAACCCTTTTGCAATTATGTTAGCACAGGTGAAAACTGTTGTCCTGATTAAAGAAGCAATAAAACTGGCCTTCTTTAGACTACTTGAGTGTCTGGAGCATCAACATTTGTGGGTTAGAATAGAGGCTCATAATGGCCAGAAACAAATAACTTTTTGATGAACCTAGTGAATCTATTCTTGTTCTGAGAAATGAAGGCTATTCCATGCGAAAAATTGCCAAGACACTGAAGATCTCGTACAACGCTGTGTACTCCTCTCTTCACAGTACAGCACAAACTCTCTAACCAGAATAGAAAGAGGAGTGGGAGGCTTGTTCACACACACACACACACACACACACACACACACACACACACACACACACACACACACACACACACACACACACACCCTCTCTCATCATAGTCAGATAACTGAGAAAATAGACACATTTTTCCTCCCTCGCTTACTAATATGTAATTGACTGCAACTTGATTAATTGGCAGCTTTATGTATGTCTCCTGTGAGCATTGGAGGGCATGTTTCTGTACACAATCATTAATTTCTGTTGAATTGTTCTCCATCAGCCACCAGGGATTTTATCGGTCTCATTTATAGTCCTTCATCCTTCTCAATGAGCTAGAAACCCATTAGAGCCTGGGTGAAACTTGGCTGAACGATTCGGAAAGCAACAATTCTATTGACATTGTCTGCTCTGTACCTTTGGTAGATACCCCAAGTCTAATTTTGAATTAAAACATTTAAAATTCAAGTAATATCCCCTGGCCACAAGCAGAGATGCCCTCTCCCAGCCCCAGCTGTGGGTGAGCACAATACCAAAGGCCACACAGAAGACTGCAGCTAACAAATGTTGTTCCATTCCAGAGAGGTTCCTTGCTTTCTGGGATACTTGGGACGTACTGTACCTACCCCTTTGAAGTAGAAAATGGTTAAAGTAAGGGTTTAGGTTAGGGTTATCATTATGATTAAGGTTAGAGTTAGGGTTTAGGCTAGGGACATCCCAAGGATCCCAGACAGCACTAACCATCCAGAGAAAGGCTTAGTGTACCAATAAGGAAGGGCTGTTGACAATGACGGTTCCCTGAATATCTGCTGTAAGCGCAATAGCATTATAACAACTTAACCTTCGCTTTATCACAAAACACAGTTAATGTTATGCTTATACCAGGTGTTGGATAAGGAGGAGAATTGAAACGATAAGATGCAAATCATCCTTTTCATGCGATAAGGGACCAACACTGCCCTGAGACTCTGTGACTGAGAAATGTTATTTCAGGTAACCATTTGTATGTCCAGTTCTAGAGTTGTGCACTATTTGTCTTCTGTCCCAGTGCCTGTATCAGAAATGGCCTCTGGGTGGTGACAAGCTACAAGTGGATGAGGAAGTTGTTTCCCAGGTGTAGATTAATAGTAATTCTCCACCTGACAGAGACATCCAATAGGAGCTGGGGTCGTAGCCCACTGGGCAAAAACTGGTTGAATCAATGTGTTAATCTTGAATCAACATGGACAACTGATTGGATCTGAAAACAGCCACCAACGTAAAGGGCATTTTTTCCATCAAACTTTTAACCTGAGTCCAATGATGTTGTTGATTTCACATTAAATTCACTTTAGTTCAAAACTCAACCAAATGTAAATCAAAGCTAGACGTCAGTGTGAGGCAGAGACCCCCGTCCCTACAGGAGGCCTTTTGCCTTTTGGTAGGCAGTCATTGTAAATGAGAATTTGTTCTTAACTGACTTGCCTAGTTAAATAAAGGTTAAATAACAATAAATAAAATTAAAAGACTGTGGGAGGGGAAGGTATAGTCCCAAATGGACCCATCAACTTCCTGACCTCCCCTCCCCTTTCTCCCACCCCTGCCATCACCTCTCTCCCAGAACCCCTCTCTGCCCAAGCCTAACAACAGAGGGGGGTGATAGCAAGGAAGGTTGTTAAGTTGGTATGCTGCTATGGCATAGCACAGCAGACAGTTGTTGCGACCCTCTGTCCCTCTGTCCTAAACAACCCTCAGTGTCTTCCACAGGTTGTTAAAAACAGTTGAGGAAGGGAGGACATAGTGAAAACACTGAGTCAGGTGCCTAGCAACATCTTGTCTTCAGGGTGGGCCATGTGAAGCACACCACACAGTGGAGAACAAATGCATATGAATTCATTTTCACTCGTTTGTAATGTCACTGGAGTGATTTTCACCACTGAGAAAAGCAGCTGCTAAAACATTCTGTGTAGAGAGTTGTCTTAGTAACCACCACTGGTGTATATTCAACATCTTGGAATAAGATAAAGTTGTGTCGCTATAAATCCACACAGGAGATTATATTCATGTCAGACAATAATCCTGACATTGTGAGCCTATTTCATCTATCAGCTAAGGATGAGTAATTGCTGGATCATTCATCACTCAGACACTCACATCCCCATGGGACATTATAGAAGCATCATGGGAGATATCATTGTAAAACTCTGGTCTTCACCAAAACCAGAAACCAGCAGACAATTATTGTGCATCATCATAATACATAATACAGTTGACAAAACTGGAACCATATTGACACTGTATCACAGAACTAGGAAGGCTAGTTGGCATGGCATGTCCACACAGTCACTGAGCTGGCAAATGTTGGCATGACATGGGCTGTGATAGGAGCTCGGGGTATAGAGCTGTGTGTGTGTGTGTGTGTGTGTGTGTGTGTGTGTGTGTGTGTGTGTGTGTGTGTGTGTGTGTGTGTGTGCATGTGTGTGTGCATGTGTGTGTGCATGTGTGTGTGTGTGTATCACAGAAGTAGGAAGGCTAGTTGGCATGGCATGTCCACACAGTCACTGAGCTGGCAAATGTTGGCATGGCATGGGCTGTGATAGGAGCTCGGGGTATAGAGCTGTGTGTGTGTGTGTGTGTGTGTGTGTGTGTGTGTGTGTGTGTGTGTGTGTGTGTGTGTGTGTGTGTGTGTGTGTGTGTGTGCGTGCGTGCGCGTGTGTGCGTGTGTGTGTGTGTGTGTGTGTGTGTGTGTGTGTGTGTGTGTGTGCGTGCGTGCGCGTGTGTGCGTCGGTGTGTGCGTGTGTGTGTGCGTGTGTGTGCCCTGCATGGCTTGGCATTTACAGTGTTGGTGTAATGACTGCGTGATTGACTGGCTCCACAATAGGGACTCATGTTCTGAACACATACATCTCATCCAGGAGTCAGGACACCCCCCGGCGGGACGGCTAGCTGCTAGCTGCAACTGGATTACTGTTCCCCTGGGCACAGACCCAGATTAAAGGGTTACATTAAACAGCATGAATAAAAGATTGAAATTATTCTCTTTGGAGCGTGCCCAGCGGACATGGGTTTTTAGATGGGTTTGCTTTGCGTGGCATGGCGCCTGCTGCTACTGGGGTGATGTGGTGGTGATGCTGCTATTTGATGTTTATTTTTGAAAAAGAGGCTACTTGTTTGCATATAAGGTTTTTAAAACGTTCAAGGGCAATAGAAATTACAAGTTTGATTAATGACAATGACACAGTGCATCCAAATAGGACACGCAGTTTGGACTTACCTTTATGCAGACATTCAAGGTCGCCACACTGTTCAGCTCATTATATTACTAAACCCTGACGCCTCGTTCTCCTTGAAGAGACAAATCCATGAGAAGTAAAAAGCCAGCACCTGTAACACGTTGTTAAGGAAGAGGCGAAGAGCTTAATGTTATTATCATTTAATGGGGACATTTGGGCCTTGGTCAACATCATTTTGCTTAAACCTTAAGAAGAGGGATGTCTGGGGCGGCTTTTATGATTTTAATCTTTCTAATTGGCTGTTTGGTTCGTACACTAATGTAATGAAAGAGGATGTGCCATCTTAATCAACTCAAGGGAACGTACAGTGGTGAGGCGATTGGGTGTGTCCCCGGTGGTTCAACTCCCCCACTATTTCATTCCCAACTCTCCGCTCACTTAACCAAATGAATAGTCCGCTAGCATGTCGTCACGACAACGATATTTCACACGTTTTTTACCAGCTTCATAAATATTACAGTCATTTCCTTCTCTTCCCCGCCGCACTCGGCTAATTATTTATTTATAAACATTCGCAGTTTAAGCTATGTTTTCCAGTTATTTTACGGCGCTTCATACCCGCTGTTGCCAAGGCCGAAAAATATCCACCACAGGACACATAAAAGTGATTTAACTTGAGAGCTGTGGCCCGTAAAATAATTTGATTTATTACAAACACTGGAGTTTCGGGAGATAAAATCCTCATCCTCGCCATCTCGATCAGGGATTTATTGAACTGTGTTCTATTGATCTGTGATTTATTATTCAGAAAGAAGCAATTTGGGCCAATGCAAGCGGAACAAGCCCAGGCTCAGATTCAGATAATGAGCCCCACATAATCAATCACAGATAATCCTTGATTCTCTCAAATGATTAACACCTGGTACATTCTCTACCTCCTCCTCCCATCCATCCTGGGGGCTCAATGAAACAGCGGTCTAATGACCAGACAGCTCCATGCAGTTGGCCAGGAATAAAAGAGCTCTTCTGGGGTCCCATGGGACAGTGAGGTGAGGGGGTTAGAGACCTTCTGTGGTTTGTGGTTGAAGGTACTGCCTGTTTCATAAAAAACACTCAAAAGGAGACCCATTAGGGTATTGTGATGCTGCAGCAAATACTTGGCTCATGACTGCCTTCCTCCCTCTCTGTTTTGTCTCCTCTCCTTCTTCCTTTTCTGTGTTAAAGGCTTATTTAGTGAGTGTGAAGCCCTGTTAAACTGTGGAATGTGTAGTAGCGTGTGTTAAAACTATTTTCCTTTATTTTCTGTAGGCATTACACACATTTTTGCATCTCAATCATAAAAACAGAACTTTCAAAGGGAATGTAAGGGGAAGGCATACACACCGTAACCTCCCAAACACACATGCTGCAGGTCAATAGGGATGGCTGGGGTGTACTATGGAGCACAGCTGGCGAGTGAGTCAGGAAATTAGGTCAGGTGAGAGGGTGGTCTGGCGTTTCTCCACTACACCACAATGTTAAAAAGTATGTAATCAGGGAAAGTAATCTAGTTAATGACAAAAAAATAAACATGTTTTATTGTCACATACACCAGATAGGTGCAGTGAAATGTGTTGTTTTACAGGGTCAGCCATAGTAGTACAGAAGCCTTGGAGCAAATTAGGGTTAAGTACCTTGCTCAAGGGTACAGGCAGATTTTTAATCTTGTCGGCTCGGGTATTCAAACCAGCGATCTTTCGGTTACCAGCCCAATGCTAGGCTACCTGCCGCCCCAAATGAACAGAACCCCACCTCTCACAACCTCTAACATCACGCTACATCTCAGAGGAGTCCCCCCGGACACCCCCAAATGACATATGACCTGCCTGCTCTGTCAGGTAACCTCTGGAGGGGGCGGGATTTACAGACTAACAGCCTCACCTTAATGAATCACTGATAACAGACACTTCACTGACCTCAGACCTCAAGAGTTATGAAACATATCCCTCAGAAAGGAGACCTCTATTCCTGTCACAATGTGATAATGCATGAAAGATTATACATTGAAATCATGTATGGTAATGCATGAATGTTTTTCATGACTTAGTGTTTTGTACAGTGCATCTGAAAGTAATTGGATGTTCCTACACCAGGCCTTACCTCTGAAAATGTGATAATAGAGCTCTGATATGATATTTGGATTAGTCCTGATTGAATCAAGAGCTAACATCAGTTATAAGACTTGATATCTCTTCACTGAATCAGTATTGAACATGTGTGATGATCTTTCCAGTGTGCATGTCAAGGAATCTCACGCTCCCTCTATACAACAAACTCAGCTCTCATGTTACTTGTTGTCCTATTGACATACTCTAGTCTATTTCATCCTCCTTGTGGAGTTTTGACCATCTCCTTGGACTGTCTCAGTGCACACAGAATTGCAGCGATCAATCTATTGAAGACAACATACCACAAATATTTTGTCGTTTCACAGTGTTACTCCATGTTGATAACTCCCTCCACCACTATCACTAACTTAACATTCATTTGTCAAAGTTCACTCCATCTACCTCATTTCTGACCTGCTTGTTCTTTATCAGTGGGACATTGTGCACCTGGACACTGGGCACCGGGGGGGGGGGGGGTCGTCATAGGTCAAAGTTTGAAACGAAGTGATAGACACATAAACGTCCCCCGTCTCCCCTCCTCTCTTTTTCCTGCCGAGGGGAGACGGAGGAATGTCATTTTTCAGCCCTGTGGTCTGACGTTCCAATTTGAGTTTGCAGTGCAAACATGACCCCTGTGTGATAGATGCTGTTTACACAGACCCACAGGACCAAGGTGACTGTAATGTAGTGGCCAGAGGGAGAGAGAAAGGGATATGAAGGGGTGATTTCTAGGGGAATGAGAAGAATCAAGCCAGAGAAAGAGAAGAGATGAGGGGGAGGCTGGGAATGTTTGGAGGCCATTCTTATCTCTGTGAATGAAGAGAATCCCCAGACAGCGGAAGACGTGCGGTGGAGAGGAAGGAACGACAAATCCATCGGCAGGTTCGATTCTCCCCTCGCCTGGGGGGATAAAGGAGCTTTTGGGCTGTGGGCCGGGGGGACTCCCCTGGTGACCTATAGAATTCACCCCTGCACTTTGAGCTCCAGGGGCCTGGGGAACCACTCTTAAACCCCCATACCCCTCTCACCCTTCCCCCTCCCTCCTTCCCACCTCTCTCCTTTCAGATGGGGGGAGGTTGTATGTGGGTGTACCTGGAGGAGTTGGGCCTGAATGAGGCTGGTAGCCGGTAAGGCTTGGTAAGGGAAGGGAAGCCTATAAGCCTCAGGGTTTACCAAAAGGCACAGAAGATTGGAGTTAACACAAAGTGAGATGGATGAATAGGGAAATGCTCCCCTTAGACCGTTGCTTGATAAAATACTTAGAACTTCCATCAATACTTGGCTATGATGAAGATTCTGTATATTGATTACAGTACATATTGAAGGTGGTGTTTATTGTTTGAGTAAGCATAGTACTGATGTTAATGTGTTTTGACAGTTTGCCTTCTTGATGATGGTAATTGACCAATACAGTAATCTTAACATATTTGAGGATATACAGAAAATAGTATATTTTTGCATTAGTTGAAGAAGCCTTTGGGTTGAATTGCCGTTGATGTTTGTGATTGGGACAGAAACAATAACGCCTCGGGAAAGAGGCAAAGGGAGGGACAGATATAGGGAAGGTAATCAGGCAGGTGATGAAGTCCAGGTGAGTCTGATGAGGCGCTGGTGTGCGTAACGAGGATAACAGGTGTGCGTAATAATGAGCAGCTTGGTGACCTCGAGCGCCAGAGAGGGAGTATACGTGACATGTTTGTCATCAATTAGTAATTAGTGTGTGCTTCCTGTGTGTGTGCCCAGTCTCCATGAGTACAGCGTTTCAGGAAAAAATATAAAAATCATCATCATCAGAGGGGCCTACCTTTCTGAGATAATGCACTTTTCTCTCCATCTATCGCAATACTTTCTACAGTATCTCTCCCATCTCTCTCCAGCTATCACAATACTTTCTACAGTATCTCTCTCCATCTATCACAATACTTTCTACAGTATCTCTCCCATCTCTCTCCAGCTATCACAGTACTTTCTACGGTATCTCTCCCATCTCTCTCCAGCTATCACAATACTTTCTACAGTATCTATCTCCATCTATCGCAATACTTTCTACAGTATCTCTCCCATCTCTCTCCAGCTATCACAATACTTTCTACAGTATCTCTCTCCATCTATCGCAATACTTTCTACAGTATCTCCCCCATCACTCTCCAGCTATCGAAATACTTTCTACAGTATCTCTCCCATCTCTCTCCAGCTATCACAATACTTTCTACAGTATCTCTCTCCATCTATCGCAATACTTTCTACAGTATCTCTCCCATCTCTCTCCATCTATCGCAATACTTTCTACAGTATCTCTCCCATCTCTCTCCAGCTATCGAAATACTTTCTACAGTATCTCTCCCATCTCTCTCCAGCTATCACAATACTTTCTACAGTATCTCTCTACATCTATCGCAATACTTTCTACAGTATCTCTCCCATCTCTCTCCAGCTATCGAAATACTTTCTACAGTTTCCTTTGCTTTTTCTTTTTCATCATCATCATCATCATCATCATCATACTGAACCAATCAAGACTGATGACTACAGTCTGCTGCTCTCTATATCCAGGAAAGTTTCTGCCATCCAGACTCCAGGCAGTGGTGGTGTATATATGTTCAGGTGGATTAGGGATTGGGATGGAAGGGATGGCATTTGACGAAGTGATTGGTAACTGACTGGACAGCCATGATCAGTGTAGGGAAGATTTAACAGTCTCCTGAACACGTTAGGTCATTTCAGATGTTAAATAAGACTGGAAGATAGGGACGAGAAGATGGCAATGCTGAACGGTTGGTCAGTGATGCAGTGGACACACACATACACACGTGCTGAGTCAATGGGTTCCTGTAGCGTGTAATTGTCATCTGTCCACTCTGGCCCTTCTGGCTGGACTGGGCAGGTGGGTTGGGACATGTATGAGTGACACCCACAGCCACTCTGTGGACAGGACCATATGGCCATGTAGCAGAACAATCCATACAACACCTTCTGAGTCCTTTACAAATACACAGACAGACAAACAGAGACAGAGAGACACAGAGAGAGAGACAGAGAGAGAGAGAGAGAGAGACAGAGAGAGAGAGAGAGAGACCGTGTGTGTGTGTGAGAGAGCGAGCGAGAGAGAGAGAGAGAGAGAGAGAGAGAGAGACAGAGAGACAGAGAGACAGAGATACAGAGAGAGGGGCCTACCTTTCTGAGATAATGTACTTCTCTCTCCATCTATCGCAATACTTTCTACAGTATCTCTCTCCATCTATCGCAATACTTTCTACAGTATCTCTCTCCATCTATCACAATACTTTCTACAGTATCTCTCTCCATCTATCACAATACTTTCTACAGTTTCCTTAGCTTTTTCTTCTTCTGTGTGTCTCTCACAATAACCATCCTCTCCTCCAGGAAACAGAAACAGGACAACCAATGTAAAAGTTATATCCATTAATACTACTAGACAAAACCGTTCTGAAGGCCTTCAAAGCTCCACATCTCAGGGTGTATTTCAGCCTCACCAGTCATGCAGAGGGAGTATCCAGACTGCAGAAGGAGAGAAAGTGAGAGAGTTTTGCTGGCTGGTCATTTAGCATGGTCTCTAGTTGATAAATGACCTCGTCTTATTGACTGTGGATTATGTGTGTTTGAGGGATGGAATCAGAGCTCCACAGTTACAGCACTGAGGAATGAGCTCTGGAGAACAGACCTGTGTAAATGACTTTAAGCCTGGGAGCAGGACAGCGTTATCATTAACTAGATCACGATACCATCAGAATACGAACACTGAGACCTACCAGACACAGACATGGCCATTACTGAACATGGGACGTGATGCTACAGACATTCTGTTTCACCATACTATCTTCCTTTCTGATTATCTCTGTCTCCCCTCTGTCTCTCAATCCCTCTCTCTGTTCCTCTCTCTCAAGCCCCCCCACACTCAATTCAATTGAATTCGAGGGGCTTTATTGGCAGTAGATAATATACAAAAATGAAATAAACAATCAAAATGTTCAGTAAACATTACACTCACAGAAGTTCCAAAAGAATAAAGACATTTCAAATGTCCTATTAAGTGTATATACAGTGTTGTAACGATGTGCAAATGGTTAAAGTACAAAAGGGGAAATAAATAAACATAAATATGGGTTCTATTTACAGTGGTGTTTGTTCTTCACTGGTTGCCCTTTTCTTGTGGCAACAGGTCACAAATCTTGCTACATTGATGGCACACAGTGGTATTTCACCCAGTAGATATGGGAGTTTATCAAAACTGGGTCAGTTTTCAAATTCTTTGTGGGTCTGTGTAATCTGAGGGACATATGTGTCTCTAAAATGGTCATCCATTTGGCAGGAGGTTAGGAAGTGCAGCTCAGTTTCCACCTCATTTCGTGGGCAGTGTTTACATAGCCTGTCTTCTCTTGAGAGCCAGGTCTGCCTTTAGCAAGGCTATGCTCACTGAGTCTGTACAATAGTCAAAGCTTTCCTTAAGTTTGGGTAAGTCACGGTGGTCGGGTATTCTGCCACTGTGTACTCTCTGTTTAGGGCAAAATAGTTTGCTCTGTTTTTTTGTTAATACTTTCCAATGTGTCAAGTAATTCTCTTTTAGTTTTCTCATGATTTGGTTGTGTTGCTTTCCTGGGGCTCTGTGGGGTCTATTTGTGTTTGTGAACAGAGCCCCAGGACCAGCTTGCCTAGGTTACTCTTCTCCAGGTTGATCTTTCTCCCCAATTTCGTGGTATCCAATTGTTAGTAATTACTATCTTGTCTCATCGCTACAACTCCCGTACGGGTTCGGGAGAGACGAAGGTCGAAAGCATTGCATCCTCCAAAACACAACCCAGCCTGCTTCTTAACACAGCCAACATCCAACCCGGATGTCGGAGGAAACACCATGCACCTGGCGACCTTGGTTAGCGTGCACTGCGCCCGGCCCACCACAAGAGTCGCTGGTGCGCAATGAGACAAGGATATCCCTACCGGC
Organism: Oncorhynchus clarkii lewisi; assembly: GCF_045791955.1. Lineage (NCBI taxonomy): Eukaryota > Metazoa > Chordata > Actinopteri > Salmoniformes > Salmonidae > Oncorhynchus > Oncorhynchus clarkii. Next base: position 28,444,921 of record NC_092170.1, read on the forward strand.
CAAACCCTCCCTAACCCGGACGACGCTAGGCCAATTGTGCGTCGCCCCACAGACCTCCCAGTCGCAGTCGGCTGCGACAGAGCCTGGGCGCAAACCCAGAGTCTCTGGTGGCACAGCTAGTGCTGTGATGCAGTACCCTTGACCACTGCGCCACCCGAGAGACCCAGATTCATCTTTCTGTAGGTGATGGCTTTGTTATGGAAGGTTTGGGAATCACATCCTTTTAGGTGGTTGCAGAATTTAACGTCTTTCTTCTGGATGTTGATAATTAGTGGGTATCGGCCTAAATCTGCTCTGAATGCATTATTTGGTGTTTTACGTTCTACACTGAGGATATTTTTGCAGAATTCTGCATGCAGAGTCTCAATTTTATGTTTGTCCTATTTAGTAAATTCTTGGTTGGTGAGCAGAGCCCAGACCTCACAACAATAAAGGGAAATGGGTTCTATAACTGATTCAAGTATTTTTAGCCAGATCCTAATTGATATGTCGAATTTTATGTTCCTTTTGATGGCATAGAATGCCCTTCTTGCCTTGTCTCTCAGATTGTTCACAGTTTTGTGGAAGTTACCTGTGGTGCTGATGTTTAGGCTAAGGTATGTATAGTTTTTTTGTGTGCTTTAGGGCAGGGCTGTCTAGATGGAATTTGTATTTGTGGTCCTGGGGACTGGACCTTTTTTGGAACACCATTATTTTGGTCTTACTGAGATTTACTGTCAGGGCCCAGGTCTGGCAGAATCTGTGCAGAAGATCTAGGTGCTGCTGTAGGCCCTCCTTGGTTGGTGACAGTATATTCTAGTAGGGTGAGGTTGGGTGCTGCAGACTGTTCTTGTGCCATCGCCAATTCGTTGATATATATGTTGAAAAGGGTGGGGCTTAAGCTGCATCCCTGTCTCACCTCACGGCCCCGTGGGAAGAAATGTGTGTGTTTCTTTGCCAATTTTAACCGCACACTTATTGTTTCTGTACAATTTGTATAGCAGACCCTCATGCCAAATTGAGTCGAAGGCTTTTTTGAAATCAACAGAGCATGAGAAGACTTTGCCTTTGTTTTGATTTGTTTGTTTGTCAATTAGGGTGTAGGGTGTAGTGTGAATACGTGGTCTGTCGTACGATAATTTGGTAAAAAGGCAATTTGACATTCTCTCTCTCTCTCTCTCTCTCTCTCTCTCTCTCTCTCTCTCTCTCTCTCTCTCTCTCTCCATTCCCTTCAGGGCCCTGTCTGTCTCTCTTCCTCCCTCTGTCCCCCCATCCCCAAATCTGCTGGTCTGTCAGTCTATCTTTCTTTGTAAATAGGCTCATGATAGATGGCATTGTGGATGATTTCATACATGTCATACAACACAATTATGTTAATAATTTCATGAATGGACTTCACACAGAGCCAGTCTGATTAGTATGCAGACGGTTTGGTGCTATTGAAAAGCTGTCATCTTTGTTGGACACCAGGAGGAGACGCTCTTATTAGAGGAGACGTAGAGGGATGTGATGGGACAGTGGTATTAGTTATCTCATCAGAATAACAATTTCTTCATCTTAACAACATCAAGATGGGGTAACTCCTGGCCCATCTGTTTGTCTCTAGCCTTGTAGCAGATCTGTAGGTGCTTACCTCCTCTTGTTGCTATAACATACTAGTGTGGCATGAGATCACTAGTCAGAGGAGTTGGCACATACAGATCTATATGAAATACTAGTGTGGCATGAGATCACTAGTCAGAGGAGTTGGCACATACAAATCTATATTAAATATTAGTGTGGCATGAGATCACTAGTCAGAGGAGTTGGCACATACAAATCTATATTAAATATTAGTGTGGCATGAGATCACTAGTCAGAGGAGTTGGCACATACATATCTATATTAAATACTAGTGTGGCATGAGTTCACTAGTCAGAGGAGTTGGCACATACATATCTATATTAAATACTAGTGTGGCATGAGATCACTAGTCAGAGGAGTTGACACATACAGATCTATTTTAAATACTAGTGTGGCATGAGATCACTAGTCAGACGAGTTGACACATACAGCTAATGTATCTCTGTCTCTGTCAGTTTGTCTATGAGGTATTTCCCTGTCTGACTCTAGAATGATGGGGGGTCTGGGTGGAGGCTGGATGGGGTTAAGGGGTAGTGAGGGTATGGTGGCCAAACAACGTTAGGGGACTTCCTCTCTCTGGATCCCCTGCAATAAGGTCATTGTTTCAGGGGAGAAATGCCGTAAAGCCACCCTTCCTCCTCCCTCCTCCCTCCTCCCTCTTCACCCTGCCACCTCCCTGGTCAGAGGCTACAAGAACTCAGCTGGCAGATCAGCAGGGGAACTCTACTGAATTAGAGTGGGGGTTAACTTCCGAAAAAAGGAAGGTTGGAGTGCAGGTACCAGTCAACGGTACGACCCTCCTTCTATTTAACAAGAGGGCTAAGTAAGTAAGGAGAAATCATGGTGTGCGTCTGTGTGTGAGCACAAGAGGAAAAGAGATGAGCATCTTGTGGTTTGAGGTGATTAAACGCCCACTCCCATCTGTCAACGTAGGTAAGCAGCTTTCTGACACACACTGACACCCCTGGGACCCTCAACACCCTCCATGTGTACTTTGGAGTTATGGGTGGGCTACTGTGGCATATGTTGATGTGTACACATGACGACACATCAACACATGACTTGCCAACACAAACACTTCCTCCTCAATTGGGAGGTTAGTGTGAGGTGCCTGGCAGTTTGTCCTCAGATTCATGACACCAGTGCCGGGTCTTAAAGCACCTGTGTTAGATTACCCCCCTCCACCAGATGGATCATCTCCACACACACACACACACACACACACACACACACACACACACACACACACACACACACACACACACACACACACACACACACACACACACACACACACACACACACACACACACACACACACACACACACACACGTGAAGGGACCTATCTAGAGAGAGGGAGTCAGGAGACAGAACAGCTCAGAGTAGGAGCGTGACATGCATGATTGAATGAATGAAGCATCTGTTCTCCCCTTCGCCTCTGCAATAACAAAGCTTGATTTGAAAATCCCCTGCATAAGCCTCAGAGCACTGCATCCTAAAACGTCAATGACTGGAGCGCTGCCCTGAGCAGTAAAACCCTACAGCCTCTCTTGTTGCCATGTCGATTTGTTTATGAAACATTCCTATTTTACATTCATAACCCCACATTTCCCTTCACATGTCTATCTGATCTGTAACTGAAATTCCATAGATATGTAAACATGAATCACTGACATTCTTGTAAGTCACTAATCTCATTCCAAAGGAATATTTTTGTACAGAGGTACGCGCTATGTCTGTTTATCTTATGTCGTCAACATAATGTTCTTTGAATAGACCACAGTTTATATTCAGTCATAATAAAAAAAACTATTCTGTTGGAATTGAGTGCTTTAAAGAATGACAGTGAGATTTGTCATTGAAGGGTGTGTGTGTGTTTGTGTGACACACACCCCCATCGCCCATCCTACTATCTCTCATCCAGCCTGCATGTGTACTGAGACCAGGGTGAGGACTATTCGCAAATGATCCTGTTTCATGCATTTACCTTATCATCATCAGACATGAGGTAATGAAGGAGGCTAGAGCTGTAGCTTCCATCACTATGTCATTATCAGACATGAGGTAATGTTGGAAGCTTCAGCTGTAGCTTCCATCACTATGTCATCATCAGACATGAGGTAATGATGGAGGCTATAGCTGTAGCTTCCATCACTTTGTCATCATCAGACATGAGGTAATGTTGGAAGCTTCAGCTGTAGCTTCCATCACTACGTCATCATCAGACATGAGGTAATGATGGAGGCTATAGCTGTAGCTTCCATCACTACGTCATCATCAGACATGAGGTAATGATGGAGGCTATAGCTGTAGCTTCCATCACTATGTCATCATCAGACATGAGGTAATGTTGGAAGCTTCAGCTGTAGCTTCCATCACTACGTCATCATCAGACATGAGGTAATGATGGAGGCTATAGCTGTAGCTTCCATCACTTTGTCATCATCAGACATGAGGTAATGATGGAGGCTTCAGCTGTAGCTTCCATCACTATGTCATCATCAGACATGAGGTAATGATGGAGGCTATAGCTGTAGCTTCCATCACTACGTCATCATCAGACATGATGTAATGATGGAGGCTATAGCTGTAGCTTCCATCACTACGTCATCATCAGACATGAGGTAATGATGGAGGCTATAGCTGTAGCTTCCATCACTATGTCATCATCAGACATGAGGTAATGATGGAGGCTATAGCTGTAGCTTCCATCACTATGTCATCATCAGACATGAGGTAATGATGGAGGCTATAGCTGTAGCTTCCATCACTATGTCATCATCAGACATGAGGTAATGATGGAGGCTATAGCTGTAGCTTCCATCACTACGTCATCATCAGACATGAGGTAATGATGGAGGCTATAGCTGTAGTTTCCATCACTACGTCATCATCAGACATGAGGTAATGATGGAGGCTATAGCTGTAGCTTCCATCACTATGTCATCATCAGACATGAGGTAATGATGGAGGCTATAGCTGTAGCTTCCATCACTATGTCATCATCAGACATGAGAGGTAATGATGGAGGCTATAGCTGTAGCCTTCATCACTATGTCATCATCAGACATGAGAGGTAATGATGGAGGCTATAGCTGTAGCTTCCATCACTATGTCATCATCAGACATGAGGTAATGATGGAGGCTATAGCTGTAGCTTCCATCACTATGTCATCATCAGACATGAGAGGTAATGATGGAGGCTATAGCTGTAGCTTCCATCACTATGTCATCATCAGACATGAGAGGTAATGATGGAGGCTATAGCTGTAGCTTCCATCACTATGTCATCATCAGACATGAGGTAATGTTGGAGGCTTCAGCTGTAGCTTCCATCACTATGTCATCATCAGACATGAGGTAATGTTGGAAGCTTCAGCTGTAGCTTCCATCACTATGTCATCATCAGACATGAGGTAATGATGGAGGCTATAGCTGTAGCTTCCATCACTACGTCATCATCAGACATGAGGTAATGATGGAGGCTATAGCTGTAGCTTCCATCACTATGTCATCATCAGACATGAGGTAATGATGGAGGCTATAGCTGTAGCTTCCATCACTACGTCATCATCAGACATGAGGTAATGATGGAGGCTATAGCTGTAGCTTCCATCACTACGTCATCATCAGACATGAGGTAATGATGGAGGCTATAGCTGTAGCTTCCATCACTATGTCATCATCAGACATGAGGTAATGATGGAGGCTATAACTGTAGCTTCCATCACTATGTCATCATCAGACATGAGGTAATGATGGAGGCTATAGCTGTAGCTTCCATCACTATGTCATCATCAGACATGAGGTAATGATGGAGGCTATAGCTGTAGCTTCCATCACTACGTCATCATCAGACATGAGGTAATGATGGAGGCTATAGCTGTAGTTTCCATCACTACGTCATCATCAGACATGAGGTAATGATGGAGGCTATAGCTGTAGCTTCCATCACTATGTCATCATCAGACATGAGGTAATGATGGAGGCTATAGCTGTAGCTTCCATCACTATGTCATCATCAGACATGAGAGGTAATGATGGAGGCTATAGCTGTAGCCTTCATCACTATGTCATCATCAGACATGAGAGGTAATGATGGAGGCTATAGCTGTAGATTATGTCATCATCAGACATGAGAGGTAATGATGGAGGCTATAGCTGTAGCTTCCATCACTATGTCATCATCAGACATGAGGTAATGATGGAGGCTATAGCTGTAGCTTCCATCACCTTATCATCATCAGACATGAGGTAATGAAGGAGGCTATAGCTGTAGCTTCCATCACTATGTCATCATCAGACATGAGAGGTAATGATGGAGGCTATAGCTGTAGCTTCCATCACTATGTCATCATCAGACATGAGAGGTAATGATGGAGGCTATAGCTGTAGCTTCCATCACTATGTCATCATCAGACATGAGGTAATGATGGAGGCTTCAGCTGTAGCTTATGTCACTACGTCATCATCAGACATGAGGTAATGATGGAGGCTATAGCTGTAGCTTCCATCACTATGTCATCATCAGACATGAGGTAATGATGGAGGCTATAGCTGTAGCTTCCATCACTATGTCATCATCAGACATGAGGTAATGATGGAGGCTATAGCTGTAGCTTCCATCACTATGTCATCATCAGACATGAGAGGTAATGATGGAGGCTATAGCTGTAGCTTCCATCACTATGTCATCATCAGACATGAGGTAATGATGGAGGCTATAGCTGTAGCTTCCATCACTATGTCATCATCAGACATGAGGTAATGATGGAGGATATAGCTGTAGCCTTCATCACTATGTCATCATCAGACATGAGGTAATGATGGAGGCTATAGCTGTAGCTTCCATCACTATGTCATCATCAGACATGAGAGGTAATGATGGAGGCTATAGCTGTAGCCTTCATCACTATGTAATAGAAACCATAGTAATGTACACACCATCATTACGGAGGCTGCAGACATGTCAGAGCAGGTAATTGTCCAATATACTTAGATGATACTGTATATTGTACATTTAAACCACATACTCTCTTAGCATTTGTTTTGCTATCTTTAACCTAAAAGGGTTATTCTGCTGTCCCCATAGGAGTGTACATTGTTTGTGTACATTTTTTAACATGTCTGATTCTCTTATATTTCCCATCTGTCAGATCAGGGGCCTCATTTATCCAACTAGCTCTCGCAGTTTCCATGTCAGAATTAGACGTTCATCCATGTTTCTCAAACGTCAAATTTTGAAGTTGAAAATGTTGAAATGTTAGTACACAGAAAAGGTGTGATTTCTCAAACAATCCTACGAGCGTCATATGCACACCGGTAGGAGATAATCATTGATATATACCAATTGTTCTCAGTCTCAGTTGGTTATTTGCATTTCGAAACTTCCCTAATTAATCATGTATGGTCAAAATCACCCCTTTAAAGCCTGTGGGAAATATACAAGTCTGTACCATGAAATACAATGGCGAAACCTAAAAAAGCTGAGCACGTTTTTTGAGGGGACTGAAATAGAGACGTTAGTGTCAGATTGAGTACAACCAAAATGTTTTATTTGGCTTGCTCAGTTGTGATTGGACCAGTAAAAAGAATAACACAGCTACAAAGAGAGGACCATTAGGACAATTCAAGTTGCTTTCGCAATGGCAAATATACTTCAAATGAGTAAGTAAACACTCATCAATAAGCCATCCATCCTCAACAGCTCCCTCCTGGAGGTGTATAGGCCAACGTTGCTGTTCTGCAGAATGAACGAGTCGTGCGTTCCACCTGGCCACCACATTCAGCAGCGTTTTTTTCACCTGCACATTAAGAGTGGAAGCCTTTTCAGGTCACATAGTTGAACTCATTTTGGGATTTGTCTATTGCTCCGTTCGTATTTGGGAACCCATTGATTGCAAAGAAACAGTTCTTGACCTCAACCTGTTCTGCGATGGTGTTTGGAAATGGTATGTTACAGTTCGTTTTGCTGATGATGACTGCATCCAAAACATTGGCTCATTGAGAGATGTGATATGCCGATCGGCAAACTTCGATATGCATATCAAAAAGTGGCCCTTGCCAAAAACCCGTAGATGGACAGACCTTTGATGTGCACCGAAATGCCATGTGTTTGACATTCTAAAGTAGGTCTTAAACCCTCACAAAGATCCTATAAGACTGGTTTTGGGAAAGGATATCTGATGAATCAATCTGTACTTTCTTCCAAAAAAAAGTCCCACCTGTCTCTAAAAATGCACTCTGCGAAATGCAGTGTGTGTAAAATCATTTATCAGAGCAGGATCAGCCATCTTTCGTTCGATTTCCTATTATCTCTGTCTCTTATAGTATTTCAACAATGGTTTCATTTTCACACGTGTTTCTAATAAAACAAATGACTGTACTTTATATGGATTATTATCGTAACAAATGTACTGATGTGGTTAAATTATACATAGCCTGTCAAGATGTTGCATGAATTCACAAAGGAAAAAAATTACATGAAAATTAGATTTTATCATTATTCACAATTTCACACATTATAACATATATTTTCCCCATTCTACGCTTGACAAGTCAGTTCCCTTATTCAGACACTTGGCTTTGTGCTTACACATGGTCATGGCATTGCGCAAATTTATGCACACTCTCAAGCAAATGTTTATATTGATAAATCTCACACTTTGCGTGGAAATGAGTGCAGGCATGGTTTAAGCACAGATTTATTGCCTACGTATGATTGATAAATGAGGCCCCTAGACATCTCTTTTCCCTGTGTTGTAGCTTTAGGTGTTTCTTTAGCTTGATGTGTAGATCTAGACATCTCTTTTCCCTGTGTTCTAGCTTTAGGTTTTTCTTTAGCTTGATGTGTAGATCTAGACATCTCTTTTCCCTGTGTTCTAGCTTTAGGTTTTTCTTCAGCTTGATGTGTATTGCCGCAGGCAGGTTTATATATGACTAGCCCTACACTGCAGGAAATTACAACAGAAGTGTCTCTCTCTCTCTCTCTCTCTCTCTCTCTCTCTCTCTCTCTTTCTCTCTCTCTCTCTCTCTCTCTCTCTCTCTCTTTCTCTCGCTCTCTCTCTCAATTCAAATGACTTTGGCATGGGAGGCATTAGTTTACATTGCCAAAGCAAGTGAAATAGATAATAAACAAAAGTGAAATAAACAATAAAACATTTACATTAAACATTACGCTCAAACAAGTTACAAAATAATAAAGACATTTCAAATGTCATATTATGTCTATAAATTCAGTGTTGTAACAATTTGCAAATGGTTAAAGTACAAAGGGAAAATAAATAAACATAAATATGGGTTGTATTTACAATGGTGTTTGTTCTTCACTGGTTTCCCTTTTCTTGTGGCAACAGGTCACAAATAGATATGGGAGTTTATCAAAATGTGATACTTTGGGTGGTCTGTGTAATCTGAAGGAAATACAGTATGTGTTTCTAATATGGTCATACATTGGGCAGGAGGTTAGAAAGTGCAGCTCAGTTTCCACCTCATTTCGTGGGCAGTGTGCACGTAGCCTGTCTTCTCTTGAGAGTCAGGTCTGCCTATGGCCGCCTTTCACAATAGCAAGGCTATGCTCACTGAGTCTGTACATAGTCAAAGCTTTCCTTAATTTTGGGTCAGTCACAGTGTTCAGGTCTTCTGCCACTGCGTAAGGGAAAGGGAACAGTGGATACCTAGTCAGCTGTACAACTGAATGCACTCAACTGAAATGTGTCTTCCACATTTAACCCAACCCCTCTGAATCAGAGAGGTGTGGCGGGCTGCCATAATCCACATCCACGTCTTTGGCGCCCAGGGAACAGTGTACTCTCTGTTTAGAGCAAAATAGCATTCTACTTTGCTCAGTTTTTTTTGTTAATTCTTTCAAATGTGTGAAGTAATTATCTTTTTGTTTTCTCATGATTTGGTTGGGTCTAGTTGTGTTTCTGTCCTGGGGCTCTGTGGGGTCTGTTTGTGTTTGTGTTTGTGAACAGAGCCCCAGGACCAGCTTGCTGAGGGGACTCTTCTCCAGGTCCATCTCTCTGTAGGTGATTGCTTTGTTTTGGAAGGTTTGGGAATCGCTTCCTTTAAGGTGGTTATAGAATTGAACAGCTCTTTTCTGGATGTTGACAATTAGCTGGCATCTCTCTCTGCCACACAGAGGACAAGACCCAGGCTACTCTCTTCTCCTCTCTCTCATGCTGGCTCCAACCCTCAGCTCGTTACAAAGCAATCAGCCCCCACCACTGATCTTCAAAAGACTGGGCTTATTGTCCTCCTTCTCCACCCTTTGTGCTCCTCCCCTCTCCTCCCTTTACCCAATAAACATTTTCCAGGTTGAAGTTGCCTGTAGCTACAGATCTAGGATCAGTTTAACCTCCCTGAATTTCAACATTTACCATTAGATGTGGTAAACGTACAACTGAGCATAGATTAGTGACTGGGGACAACTTGATCCTTCTCCAGTAAACACTCTCTAATCAGACTGGGCTAATGGTTGGACTCACAACTGTGGGAGACGCTAAAGAGAACCCATCTTTAGCTGATACAGGAAGACAAAGGCCTAACACTGATGGGACAACATTTTATTTTATTTAAAAAAAATGTAACCTTTATTTAAAGATTGTAATGTCCTAGCGAGTTGCGCAGTGGTCTAAGGCACTGCATCTCAGTCCTAGAGGAGTCACTACAGACACACTGGTTCAAATCCAGGCTGTATCACAACCGGCCGTGTTTGGGAGTCCCATAGGGCGGCGCACATTTGTCCCAGCGTAGGCTGTCATTGTAAATAAGAATGTAATAAATCTTCTTAGGGATAGGCGTCCCGTCAACGGAACAGTTGTAAATCATGCAGCGCCTTGTGTCACGATTGCAGATTTTAGAGAAACAACCAATGCTGGAACATTTAACTGTCTTATATCAGCTGAAAGCTTAAATTCTTGTTGATATAACTGCACTGTCCAATTTACAGTAGCTATTACTGCGGAAAAATGCCATGCTATTGTTTGAGGAGAGCTCCTAACAATAAAACACTTTTTCAACATGATAGGTTTGATAAATTCACCTCTGAAGGTGAAATGTGTACTTACATTCTGAACTCTTGCTCTGATTTATCATCCAAAGGGTCCCAGAGATAACATGATGTGTAATTTTGTTAGATAAAATCATTTTTCATATCCTAAAAAGGTCCATATAGCATGTACAATCAATTTTGTATTTCCACTCGAATCTGTGAAAATCTAACCCTAAAAGTTGTTTCAACCAGTCAGAATGTAACCCGACTTCACTATATCATTAGGAGTGTAGTATATCCTATAGAACACCAAATTTGTTCAGAGAGTGAGCTGGTCCTTCATGGCACGTCGATGACACAGGCGGTCTTCACTTTATTGACTGTAACTTTGTCAAATAAGCACCAATCGGGGTCAAACAAAGCTAGCTAGATAGCCATTGAGCTGGGTTTTATGGGAGTATGCAGACACCAAGTAAATGCTAACCTTGTGCGAAAGCAAGCCTTTTCCTTTTGGACAAAAATTATAAGAATTGGGAGAGTTACGAAGTTATGAAAACGGGGTGTTTTGCAAATGTTGAACTTATAACATGGCTACTAATACTGAAAAAACTAAATCAAAGTCCAAGTATACAGATTTGACGATATTCTTGCAGAAAAATGTAATGTGAATGTAAATGTCTCCTTCACGATTTGGCCAAATGTACCTGGGTGACACTAAATGTCATGTAGTTTGCCCATACTTCACGATATCCGTCTGAAACATTGCACATATACTGCTACCATCTTGTGGACACCATCGGAATTACAACCAGAGTGATGGCTAGATTTGGACCTTTCTGTTGTATTTCAAAGATTGTGATAGAAAAAAAAACGTTTGTATTTTTCTTTGTATTTTCTTCTACCAGATCTATTGTGTTATATTCTCCTACATTCAATTCACATTTCCACAAACTTCAAAGTGTTTCCATTCAAATGGTACCAAGAATATGCATATCCTTGCTTCAGGTCCTGTGCTACAGGCAGTTAGATTTGGGTATGTAATTTTAGGCAAAATTGAAAAAAAAGTGGGCTATCCCTGTATTTATTTTAAAGGGGGCGAAATGTGACGGCATGCTGAAACAGACATAACACTCAATTCAATTCAAAGGGCTTTATTGGCATGGAAAACACATGTTTACATTGCCAAAGCAAATGAAATAGATCATAAACAAAAGTGAAATATACAGTCAAAATTGAACAGTAAACATTACACTCACAAAAGTTATCAAGGAATAGAGACATTTCAAATGTCATATTATGGCTATTATGTTGTAACAATGTGCAAATAGTTAAAGTACAAAGGGGAAAAGAAACTCTCAGTCACAGTCACATGAGTTAGCAGTGTTAGCTCTTTATTTGTCTGTATTGCTATGGGTGTTATATGAAGGGGGATGAAGAGATCGGGTGAGAAAGGACCAAGGTATTGTTGACAGGTACTTGCATAGGGGCAAACAGGTAGTTAGTTATACATGAGGAATAAATGATGGAAGTGTGTGTGTGTGTGTGTGTGTGTGTGTGTGTGTGTGTGTGTGGACCTGAAATGTCCTTAGATAAGCCATCTGTGGAGTACTGTATAATAAGTGCTGTAGTGAATATAAGGAAAGGAAGTCAGGACAGATGAGTGACTGTTGTGATGAGGCAGTACTGGGATATAGGAAGCTCTTGTCATGTGTTGAAGTCCACTGTATTCTATTTTTATAATGATTCAGCAGGAGAGCAAGACAAAGCAGAAATAGCATGTCATGAAGTTTCCTGTTTTTAATGAAATTTTTGAATAGTGACTCATTTATTGCATTCATACGCTGTTTTAAAACTGATTCGCCAAAGAATCTCTCTGCTGACCTTGAGTGGACGGTTGGTATTTAGATTATTTTTTTACCAGTGTTGACGGTTTAGTGTTCCTCCATTGAAACCCAATCCATGGCCCATATTACAGAGTCTTGAGTGAAACAGTCGACGGCCGTGTCTCAGGAAGGCAGTGAACCTTTAACATCTTCACTCTGCCTGTTTCCTGCATGGGATTACATCTACTTACAGTATGTTACACACACGTACTGGCATGCACACACACACACACACACACACACTTGACACACAAACACCAATTCAAGGCTACACACAATCTTACATTTCCCCTTGGAGTCCCTCCCCCTAAAACACACACAAACACACTGTCAGGTTAGCAGTCATATGTTATCAGACAAGATTAACACTGTCATTCCTGCCTGTCGCCTCAAGGACGTGTCCAAGAATCCCATAATATAAGGGTGTGTGTGTTTGTGTGTGTGTATGTGTGTGTGTGTGTGTGTGCCTGTGTGCACTATGTGAGTGTGTGTGTGGTTGTCCCATGATCGTGTGTTTGTCTCTCTGACCACTCATCCTACTGAAGAGCTTCCCACGTTTCCCTAGTGGAGTGTAGCCATCTCCGATCCCTGGGCCATCCCACCTCTCAGTACACAAAGAGGCCCTGTGTACCACACCATACGTACCACAGTGGGCCAGGGCTGAGAAACCCCCTAACACACACACACACACACACACACACACACACACACACACATACACACCCACACACACACACACACACACACAGTACTCCAATGAGTTTATTTTTTATTTATTCGTTATTTTACCAGGTAAGTTGACTGAGAACACGTTCTCATTTTCAGCAACGACCTGGGGAATAGTTACAGGGGAGAGGAGGGGGATGAATGAGCCAATTGTAAACTGGGGATTATTAGGTGACCGTGATGGTTTGAGGGCCTGATTGGGAATTTAGCCAGGACACCGGGGTTAACACCCCTACTCTTACAATAAGTGCCATGGGATCTTTAATGAGCTCAGAAAGTCAGGACACCCATTTAACGTCCCATCCAAAAGACGGCACCCTACACAGGGCAGTGTTCCCAATCACTGCCCTGGGGCTTTAGACCAGAGGAAAGAGTGCCTCCTACTGGCCCTCCAACAGCAATGAGTACACACAATACTTCAATGAAAACCAAAAACACACTTCTGTCATTGAAATAGGATGATGATGATGATCAATATAGAGACAGTGATTCAGAGGTGGGATGCAACACCAGGAATATAGGTTGATGACTGACGTCTAGCTTTTCACTGTACTGTCTTCACTTCCACTTTCTTGTTTCCAGGGAAGGAGACGGGCAGTTTTATATCATTACAAATCCTTACTGGATGAACTTATAAGAGAATTAGAAAATCACCCTGGCATGCACGTACACAGACACACACACACACAAAGTTGGACTGAGCGAGAGGGGCAGGGAGGTGGTAGTGGTGGGCGGCACTCCTCAGAGACTTTAAGTAATAAAAGTCGACTGCACTGTGAAAAGGCTCTTTTGTGCCTGTGCTCTGTTTTTCCACGAAGGTAGCATTCCTTCCAAATTGGACAAAAGAATTTTAATGGGGCGGCTAATGGACTGTGATTAGATAGGCAGAGCTAGAGTGTGAGAGAGGGAGAGAGAGGAAGGTAGAGAGAGACAGGAGAGAGGAGAGGTAGCGAGGGAGAGAGAGGGAGGTAGAGAGAGACAGGGGAGAGAGGAGAGGGAAAGAGGGGTAGGACGGGCCCTAGCTGTGCCCTGGGAGTAAGGATGGGGGGCTAAACGCTGCAGCAGGGGGGCTAGAGTTTCACCACAGACTGAGTTGGGTGATAGGGGGCACAGATTACCCACCATTTACCTGCAACCTTTAAGGGGGAAATAGAAGGAAATGAGAGAGAAGGTTAGGCTGCGAGAGAGGGACACATGGGACACCACTCATAGGTACGTGTATCCATACATTTAATGAGAATGGGAAATAGAGCACCTGCTTTTGGCTAATGGAGTCAGAGTAGTATATCGTTTTTACAATTGACTGGGTTGATATCCTACAAACAACCAACATAGACCTAGACTATCACTCAATACTAGAGCCATACACAGACAGTAGCCAATCTAATCTATCCCAGGACCCTGTTTTTCAAAATGTATCTATTTGGATTTTGCCTATCGGATAGGATTAAATGTATAGAATGAATAGAACGGACAAATCATTGACTTGAATGGGGACTCTCGTTCTGGTCATTCTATTTCTATGCATTTTATCTTGTCCGATAGCCGAAATCCGGATAGGTAACTTTTGAAAAACTGGGCCCAGGAAACCACAGACAGCGCACATGAATGGCTGTGTGTGGAACTAATAGCCACAATTACAGGTTAAATGTCACTGTAATAAACATAACGGAGAGGCTCATTCAAGGAAGGCACTCACGGGATTGGTCACACGCCTCTCATTCCCATGGATGAGGTCGCCAGCCTTATCAGGACCTTATCACTCACACCTCTGGGCTCTGCCACAGAACCTGTCAATCCTTTTCTGAGAAACAGTTTCTAGCTTCTGTCCCCCCCTCTCTCCTTCTCTATATCTGTCTCATTGTATCTGAAAGGTCTAGAATGGAGCCTTCAGCAGTAATTGGATAAGATGCTGTAATATTGCTCTTACAGTGCATATATTTTTTTGTTCGATCAATGAGAATGGAAGAATAATAGGATTTATAAAATACGGCTAATACATGCTACAAAGAGACAACCTTATTTTATTTTATTATTTTTCAGTTTTTTACACACATATATACAGTACGAGTCAAAAGCTTGGACACACCTACTCATTCAAGGGTTTTTCTTAATTTTTTATTATTTTATACATTGTAGAATAATAGTGAAGGCATCAAAACTATGAAATAACATATATGGAATCATGTAGTAACCAAAAAAGTGTTAAACAAATCAAAATAAATGTAATATTTGAGATTCTTCAAAGTAGCCAACCTTTGCCTTTTTGACAGCTTATCACACTCTTGGCATTCTCTCAACCAGCTTCATGAGGAATGCTTTTCCAACCGTCTTGAAGGAGTTCCCACATATGCTGAGCACATTTTTGCAAATGTATATATTTTATATATTTACACAAGTATTCAGACCCTTTGCTATGAGACTCCGAAATTGAACTCAGGTGAATCCTGTTTCTATTGATCATCCTTGAGATGTATATATCCATGTTTATTCAATTGACTGGACATGATTTGGAAAGGCACACACCTGTCTATATAAGGACCCACCGCTTACAGTGCATATCAGAGCAAAACCAAGCAATGTGGTCAAAAGAATTGTTCGTAGAGACATGTCTGCAGCATTGAAGGTCCCCAACAACACAGTGGCCTCCATCATCCCTAAATGGAAGAAGTTTGAAACCACCAAGACTCTTCCTAGAGCTGGCTGCCCAGCCAAACTGAGCAATCAGGGGAGAAAAACCCGATGGTCTCTCTGACAGAGCTCCAGAGTTTTCTCTGTGGAGATGGGAGAACATTCCAGAAGGACAGCCATCTCTGCAGCACTCCACCAATCAGGCCATTACGGTAGAGTGGCCAGACGGAAACCACTCCTCAGTAAAAGGCACATGACAGCCTCCTTGGAGTTTGCCAAAATGCACCTAAAGAACTCTCAGGCCATGAGAAACAAAATTCTCTGGTCTGATGAAACCAAGATTGAATTCTTTGACCTGACTGCCAAGCAGAACGTCTGGAGGAAACCTGGCACCATCCCTACGGTGAAGCATGGTGGTGGCAGCATCATGCTGTGTGGATGTTTTTCAGTCGCAGGGACTGGGAGACTAGTCAGGATAAAGGGAAGAATTAACAGAGCGAAGTACAGAGAGGTCATTGATGAAAATCCGCTCCAGAGCGCTCAGGACCTCAGACTGGGGCGAAGATTCACCTTCCAACAGGACAAAGACCCTAAGCACACAGCCAAGACTACGCAGGAGTGGCTTCGGGGCAAGTCTCTGAATGTCCTTGAGTATCCCAGCCAGAGCCCAGGCTTGAACCCAATCAAACATCTCTGGAGATATGTGAAAATAGCTGTGCAGCGGCGCTCCCCATCCAACTTGACAGAGCTTGAGAGGATCTGCAGAGAAGAATGGTAGAAACTCCCCCAAA
The DNA here is from genome assembly GCF_045791955.1 of Oncorhynchus clarkii lewisi. NCBI lineage: Eukaryota > Metazoa > Chordata > Actinopteri > Salmoniformes > Salmonidae > Oncorhynchus > Oncorhynchus clarkii. The sequence continues at coordinate 28,461,550 of NC_092170.1, forward strand.
ACAGGTGTGCCAAGCTTGTAGAGTCATACCCAAGAAGACACAAAGGCTGTAGTCGCTGCCAAAGGAGCTTCAACAAAGTACTGAGTAAAGGGTCTGAATATTTCAGTTTTTAATATATATTCAATTTGCAAACATTTCTAAAAACCTGTTTTTCCTTTGTCATTACAGGGTATTGTGTGCAGATTGATGAGGGGGGGGGGGGGCAATTTAATACATTTTAGAATAAGGCAGTAATGTAACATAATGTGGAAAAAGTCAAGGGGTTTGAATACTTTCCCTAATGCACTGTATAACATTATATTGGTTGCAAGAATTGTGTAAAATAATTTAAATGGAAAAACTGTACATTTTGAATTTAGCGTTGTTTTGTGTATGAGTTCATAAACCATGTGCCATGGAATCCGTACATGGAAAATCTCTTCCCAACTATATTGCCATCTATATGGCACAGCTGTCTATTTGTTGGTCCTTAAATGAAACTGGTATACTTTTTTATCTAGCACAATTTTCTTTTGCCAAGTTTGGTCTTTAATTCAGGGCCGACAGACAGACAAGTTCCTTACTTTCTTCCCCTTCCACTTGCCTCTTCCATTTTTTGCAGTAATGCTGCTATTAGTTGGTTGTAGTTTTAAGTAGAGCAGACATTTCCATATCTTTTAGTTAGCTGCATGTGTGACATAGGTTCACCAGTCCTATCTATCTGTAACGAGTTTCGTCTTCATACGAAGGAGAGTCGGACCAAAATGCAGCGTGTGGTTTACGATCCATGTTTATTAATAATACGAAACACGAATCTCCAATACAATACTACAAAACAAAACGAAACCCTAACAGCCTATATAGTGTGAACACAGGGACACATAGGACAGGAACAATCACCCACAAACACACAGTGAAACCCAGGCTACCTAAATATGGTTCCCAATCAGAGACAATGACGAACACCTGCCTCTGACTGAGAACCATATCAGGCTGAACATAGAAATAGACAAACAAGACATGAAACATAGAATACCCACTCAGATCACACCCTGACCAATCAAAACATAGAAAATACAAAGTAAACTATGGTCAGGGCGTGACAGTACCCCCCCCCCCAAGGTGCGGACTCCGGCCGCAAAACCTGAACCTATAGGGGAGGGTCTGGGTGGGCATCTGTCCGCGGTGGCGGCTCTGGCGCTGGACGTGGACCCCACTCCATGACAGTTTTAATCCCCCTCCTAAACGTCCCTAAATAGGTTACCCACCACAATGATAACATGGGACAGAGGGACAGCTCGGGACAGAGGTAACTCGGGACAGATAGGTAGCTCAGCACTGAGAGGAAGCTCAGCACTGAGAAGAAGCTCAGCACTGAGAAGAAGCCCAGGCAGGTAGTAGAAACTACCAGAACCTGGCTGGCTGGCGGTTTCAGCAGATCCTGGTCGACTAGCAGATCTGGGAGAATCTGGTCGACTGGCGGATCTGGGAGAATCTGGTCGACTGGCGGATCTGGGAGAATCTGGTCGACTGGCGGATCTGGGAGAATCTGGTCGACTGGCGGATCTGGGAGAATCTGGTCGACTGGCGGATCTGGGAGAATCTGGTCGACTGGCGGATCTGGGAGAATCTGGTCGACTGGCGGATCTGGGAGAATCTGGTCGACTGGCGGATCTGGGAGAATCTGGTCGACTGGCGGATCTGGAAGAGTCTGGACGACTGGCAGATCTGGAAGAGTCTGGTCGACTGGCAGATCTGGAAGAGTCTGGTCGACTGGCAGATCTGGAAGAGTCTGGTCGACTGGCAGATCTGGAAGAGTCTGGTCGACTGGCAGATCTGGAAGAGTCTGGACGACTGGCAGATCTGGAAGAGTCTGGACGACTGGCAGATCTGGAAGAATCTGGACGACTGGCAGATCTGGAAGAATCTGGACGACTGGCAGATCTGGAAGAGTCTGGACGACTGGCCGATCTGGAAGAGTCTGGTCGACTGACAGCTCTGTCTGCTCCATGCTGACTGGCTGCTCCATGCTGACTGGCAGCTCTGGCTGCTCCATGCTGACTGGCTGCTCCATGCTGACTGGCAGCTCTGGCTGCTCCATGCTGACTGGCTGCTCTGGCTGCTCCATGCTGACTGGCTGCTCTGGCTGCTCCATGCTGACTGGCTGCTCTGGCTGCTCCATGCTGACTGGCTGCTCCCTGCTGACTGGCGGCCCTGGCTGCTCCATGCTGACTGGCGGCCCTGGCTGCTCCATGCTGACTGGCGGCCCTGGCTGCTCCATGCTGACTGGCGGCCCTGGCTGCTCCATGCTGACTGGCGGCCCTGGCTGCTCCATGCTAACTGGCAGCTCTGGCGGCTCCTTGCAGACTGGCAGCTCTGGCGGCTCCTTGCAGACTGGCAGCTTTGGCGGCATCCTGCAGACAGGCAGCTCTGGCGGCTCCTTGCAGACTGGCAGCTCCATGCAGACTGGCAGCTCTATGCAGACTGGCAGCTCCTTGCAGACTGGCAGCTCCTTGCAGACTGGCAGCTCCTTGCAGACTGGCAGCTCTAAGCTAACTGGCAGTTCTAAGCTAACTGGCAGCTCTATGCTAACTGGCAGTTCTGAACAGGCGGGAGACTCCGGCAGCGCTGTAGAGGCGGAAAGCTCTGACAGCGCTAAACAGGCGGGAGACTCCGACAGCGCTGGAGAGGAGGAGGGCTCCGCCAGCGCTGGACAGGCGAGGCGCACTGTAGGCTTGATGCGTGGTACTGGCACTGGTGGTACTGGGCCAAGGACACGCACAGGAAGCCTGGTGCGGGGAGCTGCTACCGGAGGGCTGGGGTGTGGAGGTGGTACTGGAAAAACCGGACCGTGCAGGCGCACTGGAGCTCTTGAGCACCGAGCCTGCCCAACCTTACCTGGTTGAATGCTCACGGTCGCCCTGCCAGTGCGGCGAGGTGGAATAGCCCGCACTGGGCTATGCAGGCGAACCGGAGACACCGAGCGCAAGGCTGGTGCCATGTAAGCCGGCCCAAGGAGACGCACTGGGGACCAGCTGCGTAGAGCCGGCTTCATGGCATTAGGCTCGACGCTCAATCTAGCCCGGCCGACACGCTGAGCTGGAATATACCGCACCGGGCTATGCACCCGCACTGGAGACACCGTGCGCACCACTGCATAACACGGTGCCTGTCCGGTCTCTCTAGCCCCCCGGTAAGCACAGGGAGTCTGCTCAGGTCTCCTACCTGGCATAGCCATACTCCCTGTTAGCCCCCCCCCCAAGAAATTTTTGGGGCTGCCTCTCAGGCTTCCATCCGCTACGTCGTGCTGCCTCCTCGTATCTGCGCCTCTCAGCTTTCGCCGCCTCCAGTTCTTCTTTGGGGCGGCGATATTCTCCTGGCTGAGCCCAGGGTCCTCTTCCTTCTAATTCGTCCTCCCATGTCCATACCTCCTCTTTGGGCTGCTCCTGTTGTTTCTTCTCCCGCTGCACCTTAGTGCGGCTACACTCCCCTGGTTTAGCCCAGGGTCCTCTCCCGTCGAGGATTTCCTCCCATGTCCAGAAATCCTTATTGCGCTTCTCCTCGCGCTGCTCCTGCCTGTTGACACGCTGCTTGGTCCGTTGGTGGTGGGTGATTCTGTAACGAGTTTCGTCTTCATACGAAGGAGAGTCGGACCAAAATGCAGCGTGTGGTTTACGATCCATGTTGATTAATAATACGAAACACGAATCTCCAATACAATACTACAAAACAAAACGAAACCCTAACAGCCTATATAGTGTGAACACAGGGACACATAGGACAGGAACAATCACCCACAAACACACAGTGAAACCCAGGCTACCTAAATATGGTTCCCAATCAGAGACAATGACGAACACCTGCCTCTGACTGAGAACCATATCAGGCTGAACATAGAAATAGACAAACAAGACATGAAACATAGAATACCCACTCAGATCACACCCTGACCAGTCAAAACATAGAAAATACAAAGTAAACTATGGTCAGGGCGTGACACTATCACATAATTTACAAAGATTATACAGTTCTTAAACATTTTCCCCCCCAAAAAATATATACGTATATATATATATATATATATATTAATCAATTAGTATATTTGAGTTTAACCATAATATTTGTTGCAATATTTGTTCCATCTTTTCAGGAGGATTAAACTGAATTTGTTTTAAAAAAAACGTTATTTTAAAATAGCAATATTTTGGAGATGATTGCATTTTCAAATTACCGAAAGTCAGAGGTTGTAATCTAAATAAAAGGGAAAAGGACATTCTTGAACATGGGGTGAGACTGAAGCCTTTAGTGACAGTCTAATGTTTTAATATTTCATTATTTCAAATTCAGATTCATTATATAAATAGGCCCGTTTAATTTTGTCTGGTTTACCGTTCCAAATAAAATGGAATATTTTTATACACATTTTAAAAAAACAAGTAGCTAGGTGTAGGCAAGGCCATAAGCAAATAGACATGACTACAGGTATTTTCCCTTCCATGATAGCAAGATCTTATCTATTTTTGCTAACTTTCTAAGAACATGTATTCTAGTGAGATCATTTCTTTCCTTCAGGATATGTACACCGAGTATGTCCACTTCACCGTCAGACTAGTTTATTGGTAAACTACACGGTAATGTAAAAGTGATATTGTTTAGTGATCCAATGCATAATACAGAACAAATAATTTGGTTGAAATCCAGAAAGGATAGAAAAATGATCTAGATCCTCCCTGAGTCTGTGGATGATTCCCTATTGTGGATTAAAAGAAAACATGAATCATCAGTGGACCTTTGTTATTAAGCCCTGGGTTTCTTGTCATGTATTGTCATGTTGTGTCTTGTTTCTGTCCTTTCCCTTCACCCTGTCTCCCTCTGCTGGTCGTTATTAGGTTACCTTTTCTCCCCCTCTTTCCCCCAGCTGTTCCTTGTCTCCTCCTAACTACCTCGTCACCCCTTTTCCCACCTGTTCCCTTTTTCCCTCTGATTAGTCCTCTATATCTCTCTCTGTTTTTGTTCCTGTCTTTGTCGGATTCTCGTTTGTGTTACTCATGCCTGAACCAGACTATCGTCGTGTTTGCTGCAACCTTGTCCTGTCCTGTCGGAATCTGCCTGTTCATCTAACCTTGTCCTGTCCTGTCGGAATCTGCCTGTCCATCTGAGCCTACGTGTGTTTCGTCATTAAAGTAACTCTGTTTTGTTAATTCGCTTTTGGGTCCTCATTCACGCACCATAACAGAAGAATCCGACCAAGAATGGACCCAGCGACTTCGGATCCTCTCCACTCTGCCGTCGAGATCCAGGGAGCGATGCTAGGCAGACACGAGCAGGAATTGTCTGCTGCTCGACATGCCGTTGAGACCCTGGCCACCCAAGTCTCCAACCTCACAGAACAGGTTCACCATCTCCGCCTCGATCCACTGGCCACTTCCAGGGCTTTCGAATCTCCGGAGCCCAGAATCAATAACCCGCCGTGTTACTCTGGGGAGCCCACTGAATGCCGCTCGTTCCTCACCCAGTGTGATATTGTGTTTTCTCTCCAGCCCAACACTTACTCCAGGAGCACTGCTCGTGTCGCCTACGTCATATCTCTCCTTACTGGACGGGCTCGTGAGTGGGGCACGGCAATCTGGGAGGCAAGGGCTGAGTGTACTAACCAGTATCAGGACTTTAAGGAGGAGATGATACGGGTTTTTGATCGATCTGTTTTTGGGGAGGAGGCTTCCAGGGCCCTGTCTTCCCTATGTCAAGGTAATCGATCCATAACAGACTACTCTATTGAGTTTCGCACTCTTGCTGCCTCCAGTGGCTGGAACGAGCCGGCTTTGCTCGCTCGTTTTCTGGAGGGTCTCCGCGCAGAGGTAAAGGATGAGATTCTCTCCCGGGAGGTTCCTTCCAGCGTGGATTCCTTGATTGAACTCGCTATTCGCATTGAGCGACGGGTTGATCTTCGTCACCGAGCTCGTGGAAAGGAGCTCGCGTTCTCCGTTGCCCCCCTCTCCGCATCACTACCATCTTCCTCTGCCGGCTCGGGTGCTGAGCCTATGCAGCTGGGAGGTATCCACATCTCGACTAAGGAGAGGGAACGGAGAATCACCAACCGCCTCTGTCTCTATTGCGGTTCTGCTGGTCATTTTGTCACTTCATGTCCAGTAAAAGCCAGAGCTCATCAGTAAGCGGAGGGCTACTGGTGAGCGCTACTACTCCTGTCTCTCCTTCAAGATCCTGCACTACCTTGTCGGTCCATCTACGCTGGACCGGTTCGTCAGCTTCCTGCAGTGCCTTAATAGACTCTGGGGCGGAGGGCTGTTTTATGGACGAGACCTGGGCTCGGGAACATGACATTCCTCTCAGACAGTTAAGGGAGCCCACGGCCTTGTTCGCCTTGGATGGTAGTCCTCTCCCCAGGATTCAGCGTGAGACGCTACCTTTAACCCTCACTGTCTCTGGTAATCATAGCGAAACCATTTCTTTTTTAATTTTTCGTTCACCTTTTACACCTGTTGTTTTGGGCCATCCCTGGCTAGTTTGTCATAATCCTTCTATTAATTGGTCTAGTAATTCTATCCTCTCCTGGAACGTCTCTTGTCATGTGAAATGTTTAATGTCTGCTATCCCTCCTGTTTCCTCTGTCTCTTCTTCACAGGAGGAGCCTGGTGATTTGACAGGGGTGCCGGAGGAATATCACGATCTGCGCACGGTGTTCAGTCGGTCCAGGGCCACCTCTCTTCCTCCACACCGGTCGTATGATTGTAGTATTGATCTCCTTCCGGGAACCACTCCCCCCCGGGGTAGACTATACTCTCTGTCGGCTCCCGAACGTAAGGCTCTCGAAGATTATTTGTCTGTAGCTCTTGCCGCCGGTACCATAGTCCCCTCCTCCTCTCCCGCCGGAGCGGGGTTTTTTTTTGTTAAGAAGAAGGACGGGTCCCTGCGCCCCTGCATAGATTATCGAGGGCTGAATGACATAACAGTGAAGAATCGTTATCCGCTTCCTCTTATGTCTTCAGCCTTCGAGATCCTGCAGGGAGCCAGGTTTTTCACTAAGTTGGACCTTCGTAACGCTTACCATCTCGTGCGCATCAGGGAGGGGGACGAGTGGAAGACGGCGTTTAACACTCCGTTAGGGCACTTTGAATACCGGGTTCTTCCTTTCGGCCTCGCTAACGCTCCAGCTGTCTTTCAGGCATTAGTCAATGATGTCCTGAGAGACATGCTGAACATCTTTGTTTTCGTTTACCTTGACGATATCCTGATTTTTTCACCGTCACTCCAGATTCATGTTCAGCACGTTCGACGTGTCCTCCAGCGCCTTTTAGAGAATTGTCTTTTTGTGAAGGCTGAGAAGTGCACTTTTCATGCCTCCTCCGTCACATTTCTCGGTTCTGTTATTTCCGCTGAAGGCATTAAGATGGATCCCGCTAAGGTCCAGGCTGTCATTGATTGGCCCGTCCCTAAGTCACGCGTCGAGCTGCAGCGCTTTCTCGGCTTCGCGAACTTCTATCGTCGTTTCATCCGTAATTTCGGTCAGGTGGCAGCTCCTCTCACAGCCCTTACTTCTGTCAAGACGTGCTTTAAGTGGTCCGTTTCCGCCCAGGGAGCTTTTGATCTCCTCAAGAATCGTTTTACATCCGCTCCTATCCTTGTTACACCTGACGTCTCTAGACAGTTCGTGGTCGAGGTTGACGCGTCAGAGGTGGGCGTGGGAGCCATTCTTTCTCAGCGCTCCCTCTCTGACGACAAGGTCCACCCTTGCGCGTATTTTTCTCATCGCCTGTCGCCGTCGGAACGTAACTATGATGTGGGAAACCGCGAACTGCTCGCCATCCGCTTAGCCCTAGGCGAATGGCGACAGTGGTTGGAGGGGGCGACCGTTCCTTTTGTCGTTTGGACTGACCATAGGAACCTTGAGTACATCCGTTCTGCCAAACGACTTAATGCGCGTCAGGCGCGCTGGGCGCTGTTTTTCGCTCGTTTCGAGTTCGTGATTTCTTATCGTCCGGGCTCTAAGAACACCAAGCCTGATGCTTTATCTCGTCTCTTCAGTTCTTCAGTAGCCTCCACTGACCCCGAGGGGATTCTCCCTGAGGGGCGTGTTGTCGGGTTGACTGTCTGGGGAATTGAGAGGCAGGTAAAGCAAGCACTCACTCAAACTCCGTCGCCGCGCGCTTGTCCCAGGAACCTTCTTTTCGTTCCCGTTCCTACTCGTCTGGCCGTTCTTCAGTGGGCTCACTCTGCCAAGTTAGCCGGCCACCCTGGCGTTCGGGGTACGCTTGCTTCCATTCGCCAGCGTTTTTGGTGGCCCACCCGGGAGCATGACACGCGTCGCTTCGTGGCTGCTTGTTCGGTCTGCGCGCAGACTAAGTCCGGTAACTCCCCTCCTGCCGGCCGTCTCAGGCCGCTTCCCATTCCCTCTCGACCGTGGTCTCACATCGCCTTAGATTTTGTCACCGGACTGCCTTCGTCAGCGGGGAAGACTGTTATTCTTACGGTTGTCGACAGGTTCTCTAAGGCGGCTCATTTTATTCCCCTTGCTAAGCTTCCTTCTGCTAAAGAGACGGCACAAATCATCATCGAGAATGTTTTCAGAATTCATGGCCTTCCGTCAGACGTCGTTTCGGACAGAGGTCCGCAATTCACGTCTCAATTTTGGAGGGAGTTTTGCCGTTTGATTGGGGCTTCCGTCAGTCTCTCTTCCGGCTTTCACCCCCAGTCTAACGGTCAAGCAGAACGGGCCAATCAGACTATTGGTCGCATCTTACGCAGTCTTTCTTTTCGCAACCCTGCGTCTTGGTCAGAACAGCTCCCCTGGGCAGAATACGCCCACAACTCGCTTCCTTCGTCTGCGACCGGGCTATCTCCTTTTCAGAGTAGCCTCGGGTACCAGCCTCCGCTGTTCTCATCTCAGTTCGCCGAGTCCAGCGTTCCCTCCGCTCAGGCTTTTGTCCAACGTTGCGAGCGCACCTGGAAGAGGGTCAGGTCTGCACTTTGCCGTTATAGGGCGCAGACTGTGAGGGCTGCTAATAAGCATAGAACTAAGAGTCCTAGATATTGTCGCGGTCAGAGAGTTTGGCTCTCCACTCAGAACCTTCCCCTTAAGACCGCTTCTCGCAAGTTGACCCCGCGGTTCATTGGTCCGTTCCGTATTTCCCAGATCATCAATCCTGTCGCAGTTCGACTTCTTCTTCCGCGATATCTTCGTCGCGTCCACCCGGTCTTCCATGTCTCCTGTGTCAAGCCCGTTCTTCGCGCCCCCACTCGTCTTCCCCCCCCCCCCCCCCCCATCCTTGTCGAGGGCGCACCCATCTACAGGGTCCGTAGGATTTTGGACATGCGTCCTCGGGGCCGTGGTCATCAGTACCTAGTAGATTGGGAGGGGTACGGTCCTGAGGAGAGGAGTTGGGTTCCCTCTCGGGACGTGCTGGACCGTGCGCTGATCGATGATTTCCTCCGTTGCCGCCAGGTTTCCTCCTCGAGTGCGCCAGGAGGCGCTCGGTGAGTGGGGGGGTACTGTCATGTATTGTCATGTTGTGTCTTGTTTCTGTCCTTTCCCTTCACCCTGTCTCCCTCTGCTGGTCGTTATTAGGTTACCTTTTCTCCCCCTCTTTCCCCCAGCTGTTCCTTGTCTCCTCCTAACTACCTCGTCACCCCTTTTCCCACCTGTTCCCTTTTTCCCTCTGATTAGTCCTCTATATCTCTCTCTGTTTTTGTTCCTGTCTTTGTCGGATTCTCGTTTGTGTTACTCATGCCTGAACCAGACTATCGTCGTGTTTGCTGCAACCTTGTCCTGTCCTGTCGGAATCTGCCTGTTCATCTAACCTTGTCCTGTCCTGTCGGAATCTGCCTGTCCATCTGAGCCTACGTGTGTTTCGTCATTAAAGTAACTCTGTTTTGTTAATTCGCTTTTGGGTCCTCATTCACGCACCATAACATTTCTAGCCCCTTGATATTATTGTTGGATCTGATTTTAACCCATATATATATATATATATATAAATCTTACTATTTTACACCTAGAGTTAATATACATAACTTTAACCCATTTTATAGGAGATTCTCCAAAATTGAAATATTCCAGGCATTTATATATAAATTCCAGTCGTACTTTATCAAAAGCCTTTTCAAAGTCAGCTATGATTACCAGTCCTGGTTTCCCAGATGTATCATATTGGTCTATTGTTTCCAGTTCTTGTCTTATATTATCTCCAATGTAAAAAACATGCCTGATTAGGATGAATAATATCCAACAGTACCTTTTTAATTCTATGCGCTATGCATTTTGCTAGAATTCACAACACTGAAGAGTGAGGGGCCTTAAAAAAGTATGGACTGGATCTTTATATATACCACTTTGGTCCTGTTTCAGTAATTAAATCAGACCTTCTTGTTATACTATACTTTTTTCACCATTTACCATGATGAGAGTTTCAATTATATTTATCATAATATATGTTCATAAACTTACCATTAAAAAGTACAAAAATGATTGAGTGTCCATATAACTGATTGGGTCCCATCCTTTATAAAGAGCACACAGTGCCACCCACAGAACAGAAGCAGATTAACTGACAAAACATTTCCATTGCCCTCACATCGATTGTTTTTTTGCAACTCTGCCTAGAAGGCCAGCATCCCAGAGTCGCCTCTTCACTGTTGACGTTGAGCCAGGTTGTGCTGTTCTGTGAAGGGAGTAGTGCACAGCGTTGTACGAGATCTTCAGTTTCTTGCCAATTTCTCACATGGAATAACCTTCATTTCTCAGAACAAGAATAGACTGACGAGTTTCAGAAGAAACCTCTTTGTTTCTGGCCATTTTGAGCCTGTAATCGAACCGACAAACGCTGATGCTCCAGATACTCAACTAGTCTAAAGAAGGCCAGTTTTATTGCTTGTTTAATCAGAAAAACAGTTGTCAGCTGTGCTAACATAATTGCAAAAGGATTTTCTAGTGATCAATTAGCTTTTTTAAATTATAAACTTGGATTAGCTAACACAACGTGCCATTGGAACACAGGAGTGATGGTTGCTGGTAATGGGCCTCTGTACGCCTATGTAGATATTCCATTAAAAATCAGCCGTTTCCATCTACAACACACATTTACAACATTAACAATGTCTACGCTGTATTTCTGATCAATTTGATGTTATTTTAATGGACAAAAAATGTGCTTTTCTTTCAAAAACAATGACATTTCTAAGTGACCCCAAACTTTTGAACAGTAGTGTAACTTTTGAACGGTAGTGTATATTTAAAAAATCTTGCATAACTTAATTTATTTCCACAATTAACTAATAATATGCGTAATAATTAGAGGCAACCTTATTTGTTGCAAGCTACCAACTACACTCTGATGACTTGTTTTTCATCCTAAACTAAAAACATACCTCGTTCCGAGTTCCTAAAAGCGCAAGCTTCCTCTCCATGAGTTCCATGAAATAAATGGGTTTTTCTGTCCTGAATATTGCAAATTTCTTTATTGTTTTTTCTCTGTCAAGGAGCAAGCACCGCCATCTAACCAGACTATCTCTCACTACCTTCCCATTTCAGTGGAATGAAATGACTTCCACTAGCCCCTTCCTCCTCCTCCAAACACACACACACACACACACACACACACACACACACACACACACACACACACACACACACACACACACACACACACACACACACACACACACACACACACACACACACACACACACAGTCATTCTACTCTAAATTGGATGGAGACACTGTCATGCGATATTTACATAAGTAATAATGGGCTGGTGTTCCTGAGGGTAGTCAGTCAACAGAGTGGCTCCTATCTCACTGCACGGCCTGCTGGGTAATTGCTATTTTGGCACTGAAGAGCTACCTGGGCCTTGTCTCCCTGTGTGTGTGTGTTTGTATGTATGTGTGTGTGTGTGTTTGTTTGTTTGTGAGACAGAGTATGTTTGCAAGTGTGTGTATGAGTGAGTGTTATTTTCGAGAAAGTGTCTCCTTAGACCTGAACCAACCCCTGTTCCATTTTCAGCACATTTCTGGAAGGCTATTGTGTTTAGGTCCAGTGGGGACAGCATCTGTCCACCAGAACTCTTGAGTTTGGTTTTGGAGCTGGAATCATGTTTGCTGTTTGCACATTCTTTTCCATAGTGCAAGGGTGTAAATATGGGTGTGTGTATGCATTCTAGTTGACGAGATTCTATGTGTTTTTGGGTGGGTGTCGATTTGAATATGTTTATTTACTGGCTTGCCCGTGTGTGTGAATATGTTTATTGTGATGATGTCTGTGCAGGTGTTTTTCATGCTGGTTTGAGAGAGGGAGAGATGTTGTGTGTGTGTGCCCTCCCAAGGTGCTGTAGACAGCTCTTTCATCCTCTGTGTAACTCAATAAGCCCTGACTGCTGGCATGGTGCTGTGGGACGCCATGGCAACACCTAGTCAATTTAAATCACCTCTGGTCATTACCATGCGCAGCACCATCTTACCTTCCCACCTGACTAACCTACTTCTGGTTCCACACACACCCTCAGGACGAGAAAGATGGTCACGTTTCAGATACTTTCAGGCAGCAGGCTTGCTTCCACCACCACCATTCCTAGAAGTCATCTCTGATCTGATTAGCCAGGTTTCCACAACATGACCTTCACCATGTCCTCTCTACTTATATCCAAGTAGAGGGGACAGATTACAACTATCAAGCAAGTGAAAAATCTTCATCCAGTTCCATTGGTAGCAGAGTTGACATTAACTCTGTTACCAAATCACTCTGTCTGTCCTGCCAACCATACTCAGCTGTGTCATACGTGTCATGGCAAGAGGTGTTCACATTTTCTGTCCATGTCTGCTCTCCTTGTGAGTGAGCACCGTTAAAACTCAATTTCCAAGGTTCCCAGAGGAAAATGATCTGGGAAAGTCTAATGAACCGCTAATCCCGGATCCTCTGTCCTCTCTTCTGATTCCCTGGGAGAGAGCTGGATCTCTGGGATAGGAAGAGAGATGGATCTCTGGGATAGGAAGAGAGGTGGATCTCTGGGATAGGAAGAGAGCTGGATCTCTGGGATAGGAAGAGAGCTGGATCTCTGGGATAGGAAGAGAGCTGGATCTCTGGGATATGAAGAGAGCTGGATCTCTGGGATAGGAAGAGAGCTGGATCTCTGGGATAGGAAGATATCTGGATCTCTGGGATATGAAGAGAGCTGGATCTCTGGGATAGGAAGAGAGCTGGATCTCTGGGATAGGAAGAGAGCTGGATCTCTGGGATAGGAAGAGAGCTGGATATCTGGGATAGGAAGAGAGCTGGATCTCTGGGATAGGAAGAGAGCTGGATCTCTGGGATAGGAAGAGAGCTGGATCTATGGGATAAGAAGAGAGGTGGATCTCTGGGATAGGAAGAGAGCTGGATCTCTGGGATAGGAAGAGAGCTGGATCTCTGGGATAGGAAGAGAGCTGGATCTCTGGGATAGGAAGATAGATGGATCTCTGGGATAGGAAGAGAGCTGGATCTCTGGGATAGGCAGAGAGCTGGATCTCTGGGATAGGAAGAGAGCTGGATCTCTGGGATAGGAAGAGAGCTGGATCTCTGGGATATGAAGAGAGCTGGATCTCTGGGATAGGAAGAGAGCTGGATCCTGGATCTCTGGGATAGGAAGATAACTGGATCTCTGGGATAGGAAGAGAGCTGGATCTCTGGGATAGGAAGAGAACTGGATCTCTGGGATATGAAGAGAGCTGGATCTCTGGGATAGGAAGAGAGCTGGATCCTGGATCTCTGGGATAGGAAGATAACTGGATCTCTGGGATAGGAAGAGAGATTTATATCTGGGATAGGAAGAGAGCTGGATCTCTGGGATAGGAAGAGAGCTGGATCTCTGGGATAGGAAGAGAGCTGGATCTCTGGGATAGGAAGAGAGTTGGATCTCTGGGATAGGAAGAGAGCTTTATCTCTGGGATAGGAAGAGAGCTGGATCTCTGGGATAGGAAGAGAGATGGATCTCTGGGATAGGAAGAGATGTGGATCTCTGGGATAGGAAGAGAGCTGGATCTCTGGGATAGGAAGAGAGATGGATCTCTGGGATAGGAAGAGAGCTGGATCTCTGGGATAGGAAGAGAGCTGGATCTCTGGGATATGAAGAGAGCTGGATCTCTGGGATAGGAAGAGAGCTGGATCCTGGATCTCTGTGATAGGAAGATAACTGGATCTCTGGGATAGGAAGAGAGCTGGATCTCTGGGATAGGAAGAGAGCTGGATCTCTGGGATATGAAGAGAGCTGGATCTCTGGGATAGGAAGAGAGCTGGATCCTGGATCTCTGGGATAGGAAGATAACTGGATCTCTGGGATAGGAAGAGAGCTGGATCTCTGGGATAGGAAGAGAGCTGGATCTCTGGGATAGGAAGAGAGCTGGATCTCTGGGATAGGAAGAGAGCTGGATCTCTGGGATAGGAAGAGAGCTGGATCTCTGGGATAGGAAGAGAGCTGGATCTCTGGGATAGGAAGAGAGCTGGATCTCTGGGATAGGAAGAGAGCTGGATCTCTGGGATAGGAAGATAACTGAATCTCTGGGATAGAAAGAGAGCTGGATCTCTGGGATAGGAAGAGAGCTGGATCTCTGGGATAGGAAGAGAGCTGGATCTCTGGATCTCTGGGATAGGAAGAGAGCTGGATCTCTGGGATAGGAAGAGAGCTGGATCTCTGGGATAGGAAGAGAGCTGGATCTCTGGGATAGGAAGAGAGCTGGATCTCTGGATCTCTGGGATAGGAAGAGAGCTGTGCAGCGTCTGACACCAGGCCATAAAAAGACTTACAGATGCCTTAAATCATTTCCCCCAGAGAGGTTATTTCCTGCTGCCACTGCCAAATGTCTCTTTTTCATGTCATCTTTTACATAAAGCTTGAAAATCTGCCCAAAGTTAAGGCTGATTTGTAGTTGTGTGTTGATACTTTAAGCGTTGAGTGAATGTGCTGTAATGACATTTAAACACGTCCCTGACAGGAACTTTATCTCACGCTGACACCAGATTTACCGGGTCATTAACCCGCTCTTAACACCACAAAGTGTTACTTCTGCAACAAAATGGGACAGATTAGTTAGATCTTCCATGCGGGTGGATTTGAAATGGAGACACATCAGATGTGTAGCCTACACAACAGAGAGTGATGGAGACTTCACTTCTCCATATGGAGGGTTCATACTGTGATATATACAAAAAAACAATGACAAAGACAAAAAATATTTATATATTGTAAGGTGCCTAAGTACTTGAAGTCTATTTAAGATGACAAAATGGCCCCTCCAGGCCTCACGGACGAGTCTGGCGAACGTACACACAGTCCTGTTAGGGTGTGACCAAAGGCCTGTGGTGGCTCAAATTGACCGCTGACCACTAGGCAGGGGGGAGAGGGGGGTGTCAGGGGTGGGGAAAGGCTAGATCACACTGCACCGGTTGGGGGGAGAGGGTGGGTAGTAATTGGAGACACATTGAATAGCAGCTTAGAATGTTAAGTGTTAGCCATTGTATGGATACAATGTTTTTGGTATCGTAAGCTTCTTTTTGCAGAAGAAATACATCAAACAGATCACAAGTTTGTGGTTTGCTGGACAACAACAGGCAACAAGTAAGGATAGTAAATGTGGAATTGGTGTTCCAGAGTCAAACTGTCTCCATGCTTCAGTTTAAACAGACATTGTCAGACTGAAATCCACAGAACCGGTATTTGATGTCTTGTGTGACTGTGAAGATGTGATTAAATCCATCCCTGCAGCAAGTGAGACATGTTGCGTGAGCTACAGAGATGAGAGCATCTTATCCTGTCTCGGTTACTGACACACTGCTGGGTTGGTGGTTTATGCTCTCTCTCCTTCTGCTTCTTTCATCTTCTCATCCTCTTCCCTCCTCTTCTCCAAATCTCACACACCTTGACCCTTGGGGGTCAGCTCTCCACAGGGCTCAGGGCTTCAGTCCTGCTTCAGTAAGGTAGGCTTAGCCTGGAATCAGCTAAGACTATGACCAAATCTGTTTTAGCCCAGGGAGAGGGGGATTTTGGAGGGGCGGGTTGCTCAGTTGACAATTAAAGGAAACTGCAACACACAAACAAAGGGAACACACACAGCAGCGGCTGTGAGTGTGTGAGTTGAGATTTGTTTGTGTGTGTGTGTGTCTGATTGGCACACAATGCAGATGTGTGGGCAGTAGGTGCCATCTGGAGAAAACAGAGTGGGATGAGGAGGGACGAAGGAGGAGGAAGGGTGGGCTGCCACTTTAGAAAAAGCGCCTTATCGTTTGATGAGAGGATAAAGGAAATGATCAGAGTGTAATCAATCAACAAACCTGTGACACAAATGAACGAAGACAAGAAGCCCCCACTCACTCACTCACTCACCCCTCCCTCCCCCACCTCGTCTCAGCAGTGGCCCCGCCCGTTCGTCAATAGGCCCCTTCGTTGGCAGCAACCACGAACTTCGCCACCATTGGTCGAGCTTGTGAAAAGACTCCAGGTTTTATGGTTGCGTGGCTTGTCGTTAGGGGAAAATGGAAAACCGCCATTCAGGTCATGACGGGTGTCGGACAATCAATGTTGGAACTTAGTAAGTGACCAATCTCGAGGAACGCCAGATGCTATGCCGAGTTCATGTGGATCGGGATGTTTTCACCGGAGCAACCATATCCCCACAAAGACACAGTATGGCCTCCCTGGAGACCTCTGACCACCCCCACACACACACACCATAAGTCCAATATTCACCCACCCTCCACCCCATCCCTATCCAACACAGTCACCTTCCTTCCCCCGATCTAATGCCATTTCCTTGAGTAGTCCAAGAGTAGCCCTAAATAGCAGCCCTTACTGCCTGGTAATGGCAAAAACAAACAAAAGGTACTGGACCTATCAAAACACAGGGACAAAGACTGCTTTATAGAGAGTGAGATCACCCACAATGTAAAAACTCATGAGCGTTTCTGAAGCTGCCATTCCAAACTTTATGGAACTCTGGGGGTGGTATTAGCCTATAGTTTCAAAAACTGAAAATATTGTATCAAAACAAATCAGACTACTGCATAAATGAGTCATTTAGTGAACAACTAGTGGGATTGATGAGCAGGTATAGGTCTGCCTGTGCTGTGTTCTTAAAGATTTCCCCAAAAGTGAAATGAATGATGATATAGGCCTGATAGCCTCGGTGAGGACAGGAAAGTGATGATGTACCTTATATAGCCCTATAGTTCAATCATAGTCTATGGTGCCAGACCAGAGTGTGCCAAGCTGTCATCAAGGGAAAGAGTGGCTTCTTTGAAGGAACTAAAATATTAAATATATTATGATTTGTTTAACACTTTTTTGGTTACTACATGATTCCATATGTTTTATTTCATAGTTTTGTCTACAATGTAGAAAATAATAATACAAATTAAGAAAATCCCTGTAATGAGTAGGTGTGGCCATCCTTTTGACTCGTACTGTAAATGGAGAGTGTGATTTAGGCCCAGATAGGGCCTACTAACTAGACTGGCTGATGTGACCTATGTGACTCTCCCAAGGAGAGCTGTGACCACACTGGTCTGGAAAGGAGGCCGTTTGATAATGCACTATTCGCTCAGAAATTGTGCAACGGGTTTGATTGGTTCGCTCAACAACAAAAAAACCTCCGGGTTGAGACCTCTCATTGTTTGGATTTGAAAATCCAACCGTTGTAATGGAAGGGGAGGGGGGCACTCGGGGACTGTGTGTGGCTGTGCATGTGGGTGTTTGAGTGAGAAAGAGACAGAGAGCCAACATGTAAAAGCACAGCCCTGTGCCGACAACATCAAAGGACCATTCCAAACTCTGAAGTCAGAAGGACTTTGAGAGTTAGGTGTTAGCCAGACTACCTACGAACCTCATCCCCAAGCTAAATGTGCATAGGCAGAAGTGTAGCCTACAGTTTACACATCCAAGCGGGATTTTGAGCACTTACAAATACATAACATATCTTTGGAATTGCACTTTTTTTTTGAAGGACGTAACACATCATACAAAAGGGATGACATAGTTCACAATTGTGCAACATTGTCAGTGACCCATTTTGCAGAATTGTGGACATGTCTTGGACCCCAGTCCGACTCCAGTCACACATTTGATGACTTGAGACTTGACTTGATAGAAAATAAAATAACTTGAGACTTGACTTGATAGAAAATAAAATAACTTGAGACTTGACTTGATAGAAAATAAAATAACTTGAGACTTGACTTGATAGAAAATAAAATAACTTGAGACTTGACTTGATAGAAAATAAAATAACTTGAGACTTGACTTGGACTTGGAGCCTAAAGACTCGGGACTCAACTTTGATTTGAGACTGAAGACTTGAAATTATCTGACCAGGTTTTGTAATGTTTTGTCACTCATTTTGTGGCAGAGTCTATGTGGACTAATCTACACGCAGCCAGAGACAGTACCCGCAGCATCGCAACAGATTGGCTAGTGAAACGCACACTCGGCAATCTGATTGGACCACTGAACTGTCAATCAACACAGGTCGGGTGCACAATGCACAGATTGCTGATTTGCTGTGCAGCTATAGGATCGCGTGCAGCGCGAACATCAAATTGTAGGAAGAGAGGATTGCCATAATAAATAAATACGCAACCCGCAAATATTTCTGGTGATCAACAATATTAACTGTTTACCTTGTAAACTCATCAGCAATGAATCAACAATTACTAGGATATGTCTAGTACTTTGGTATGTAACAATTGCTTGATATTGATAATTTACTTATGAAGCTTGCTTTTAGAATTTGTTCAAATCAAATATCACTGTGGCGAAGACGCACCATAGGCGGTGCTTTCCAAACCCGCCGGTAGAGAGGGCTTTTTATCTCTTGTTGAAATATTTTGTTATGCATGCATATGCCCCACGTGGTAAATCTATACTCCATCTAATACTACAATAATTGCTAGTGTTTCATCATTACATTACCTTACTGTTTATTGGAACACGTAGACATTTCTGTTTCATGTTTGATAGGCCTACGATACAGTTTCATTTTATAGCCAACCATTGCTTACCCAGCTTTTGAGTGGGCGCGATGTTTATAGTGCACATGAACATTCGCAAGACTCGTGAGGTAGAAGTTATGTTTATTCAATTCAATGTCCTTTGTTCATATTTCCCGGGTTAGGTCGGAGTTTCGTGTGTCTCTGTCATTTTTTGTTGTTGGTAAAAGAAGCGCGCGTTTCTTAGTGCGCATAGAAATAGGCTAAGTGGCCTTCGCTCCACGCTTTGGAGTCAGAACGTTGAAAGAGAGATAATGATTGTACCATGTTTGCATGGTGTTGGAATATCATTAATAATCATTACGTCTGATAAAGACAAATGTACCCAATGTAACAATGGATGTTGGAATAGCCTTTTACATTGTAGAACCAGTTTATTGGTTGTACTTTCCAAATGGGTAATTGTATGATATTGGGGGCCATGTGCTTATTATGTAGGCCTGCCTGTTTGAGCTCCTGTTAGACAGATTCGATATGGTTTCTCAGCTAGGGCAGGTTAAGTCTGATACAGAGGCTATTTCTTTTGGGCTATTGCCTGTGTATATTTGGTAAATCTACTTGTATATTTTGTATGATATGGCGCTTTCACCATGTGATCACCAAGACCTGTAAATAAGTCTACATTCTGAGCACGTCAACCTACCTGCCTTGCCTTCTGCTGATGTCATGCCTTTATACTACAATGTCCATATTTTACAATTACATAGGGTAATAAAAACATGTTGTAGACAAAATAATGAAAATGACTTTCCTGTAGCCTCGATAAATATACAAAGATTTGTAGTTGAAAAAGTATTTTCATTTATAGATATTTGTTTTTCTTGACTTGAGACTTGGCTTGAAAACTTCTGGCTAGACTCGACTTCACTTGCTCTTAGAATGCACGTCTTGGACTTGACTCGATTCTTGACCCGTTCTGCTATGGACTCAACTTGAGACTCAGACCTTGTGACTTGATATTTGCTTGTGACTCGAATGATAGCGACTTGGTCCTACCTCAGCCATTTTGGGTACTGAGCACTACTTTCAAAACTACTGGCTGAAAATATACAAAACCTCTGTAGGGCCACGTTAAATGGAAGAGCCACGATGAGGAAGAACTAGGGGTAGCCTGCTGGCCCTTTTTCTGTATGTATTAGTGAGGTGATGCGAGAACTACCCAACTCCTCGACGACGATGGCCCTGTGCGGCTCACTGAAGCCTGCCTGGAGGTAGCAAAACCTGGCTCATCCCGCGGGAGCAGGGAGAAATATCCAGCCCGCGTAGGAGGACGTGAGGGAGAGGGTGAAAAAAAAAAGACAGACAGACAGGCTGAACCAAAAGGGTGGACACTTGGGATTTTCCCAAACCGAATAATACCATCATTGTTTGAGAAAAACCCCAAAAGGAAAACAGTAGGCTCATTGATTTCTTTCTATACATTTCATACTCTGCAGACCTGTAGGTGATAACTGTTAACAAACATTCTAATATCACAACTCGGATGGAACCCCAGATGTATCAGACCTAATTCCTATACAACCTAGATGCAATGCTGTTAGAGTAACGACGATAATCCAATAACACGGGATTCGTGCCCGTCATTCATAACACAATTGTTTTGCACAATTTTCCAAAGTGGAATTTCGTGTTATGTTATCGGGTCATGCTCTTACTTGTTCCATAATCCAATAGATACTGACTATCTGTGATTGTATCCGCTAGGTGGCGACCTTGGTCTTAAGCGTTTCACCTTGGACAGCGATGCGCATCACTGGAGACGACATTCATAATTCACTTTATGAGAAAAATGACAAATATCTGCCTATACATGACAATGACGAGTCCTAAGAAATAATTAAGATTTTCTATGATTCTTTGAGCAAAGCACTTTTGAGACACTGGTGTTATAGCCTAGACCTAATAAGGAGAATGTTGAAAAATTAAACAAAAATCAAAATGTATTAAACGTTTTGGCGAATTTCATCTTCATTATTAATTACAACGTAAATACATTATCTTGGAAGTTTATTGCTTCTCTTTAACAATAAAAATAGCGGTGTCCGCATGACAGAAATTCACTAAATATTACAGTAACTCCTGGCCCTTTACACAGTCCCATTTTGGCCCTACCGGTGTCCATTCATGGCTGAGGGGTAGGGGGACAGTTAATGATTATTTGCCCCTGTTTTCCCGACCACTGAGTTTCTTATTTGGATTGACTGCCGCGTCAGAGCGCGCAGACTCACCTCCCGGCTGTTTTCGGAGCTTCGCTCTATCCCTGCTTCAAACACATATTCCACAGGGAGAGAGAGAGAGAGCAAGACCTGTGAGGAGCGGAACGAACGACCAGAAAAAACGACAAATGGCACTCATGGCTGGGATTTTGTTTACGGCGACCTCTGTGCTGCTTGGAATTTCTACATGTGTTTCTTCGGCACGGATTTACCCCCCAAACGAAGGTAAGACTTGGAATAAGGAGCCCCGTTTTGGACTTTTTCTCCGCTATTTTATACTCCGTCCACTTCATGTGTGAGACGGACCACAATCCCGGTGTCCCGTAGCTATTCTGGACTCGTGGACCAGCAGCACTCAACGAATTGGCCAACACTATTAATTTGCTCAACATCATGTGCCATTAATCTCTGACATTGCATTAGGCTTTCCATATGCGTCAAACCCATCGAACGTTTTGTGTCATAGACTACTAGGTTATCTCTTTACCCAAGTTGCTGAAAGCGCTTTGCAAAAAGCGTATGAAGTCTATATGGGGCTCTAGCAGGGTCTGAGTGGAGTGCTGTTACATCTTACTGCAGTCTCTGTTAATTAGTCGATAGCCAACTTCTTCAGCAAAATTAGTTTTTTCTTGAGCCATATAGGCTACAAAGACACGATGTTATACACAAATCAGTATTGCTTTGGAGGGCATGTATGTGTCTGGTTTTGTGCAAGGCCGTTGTGCAAAAGCCAGCCTTACAAAATGAGCCATGTAATTTTAGTTCATAACCTTGTATTGCAGTCGCAGTTCTGTAAAATTATCCTCATTCAATTAACAAGTGGTGTTTGCGCATGTTCTATGTCAAAACGCATTAACTTCAAAGCAATACTAAAATAATTACCAAGTCATTTCAGATAAAGGACAACATCTTAAATTAAATCCACTTTAAAAAAATGTTAACTCGCTGCATATTTAAGCGCTTACATTTGTGATTTTCTTCACTGCGCAGTGAGAGGATTTCCGTGAGAAATATAAGGGACTATTGAAATCTCATTACGGATTATTTTTTATTTCTCACTGAAGCAAGTTGATTTAGACGTCCGTGCTCCTCATCGTAGAACCTCAGGACCCGAGTTAATAAAACAGACGCACGGAGTCTCCAACATGTATTGGAGAGTCGCATTCACTGGGTTACAATGACAATACCCATGGTTCTTTATACAAAATATAAAATCCCTGTAAAATTGGATCCCTTTATGTTTTTAATCATCACATATCCCCCTGGAAAAATCTATCAAATTACGCATTTGAGTAATGCAAACATATTACATCGTTTATGGGTGTAGGTGTGTGTGGAATGGGCCTATAGATACGTCATTACATATTGATCATTAGCTTACTTCTGACAGGTTTTCGTTGAGCAGATTGCACATAGTTGTTTTCCTCGGCAAACTGCTTAATAACTATCCAACTATGGCAACAAAACGGTGGCTGTTCCAGACTGTATATTATCACTGTAGACAAGGTTACACACATTCCGTGTTATGAACGGTCTATAACTGCTCACTTCTCTTTCTATGTTTTTCAGTGACGTTACTGGACTCCAGATCCGTAGCGGGGGAGTTGGGCTGGGTCGCCAACCCAACAGAAGGAGGGGTAAGTGCCCCTTGTTAAGACGCGAGTCCCCCGTTGAGTCAAAATGGAGAGACGATGTCCTCTATAGCCCACCGGCCCCCTCCGCCCTTCTCTCCCTCTACTCGCAGGATTTGGTTAGATTCGAGTCCGATACTGCAGCGGGCGTCGGGTTTCCTGAATAGACGGCTGATTGAATCGCTCTTTGTGGAGAAACGCTATATCCTTTTCCCCCATTGAGGCGCGGGGGAAGAGGAACTTGGCAGCACAGAAAGGGCCCTCTGGAATGGATAAATGAAGGGAAGTGGCAGCGGGTTTCAGTCCTCACAGTAGGATTGGATTGGGCCATAAAGCAATAGGGAATGTGATCGGACTAAATGCATGATCCCGCGGTCTAATTGGGATATATATAGTTGCGCTGATAAGGTACAGAGTGCGACTGTTTCGGGAATGTCAGTGTTAGGCCCTTCGGTGCGCGCGGCTGGGGCCGGTCTGGCACACACTCCCCTGTCCGTTGTTCCCTGAGCCGAAGCAGCAACAGCACTGGCGTTTGAATAATTACATGGAACCATCTTATATGTGTTGTTGTATTTATAGACTAAACCAACAAGGTGGCCCAAAGTAGAGCAACACATGCTATCCATTACGTTCTTCTTTCTATTCAGGCATCTTCTGGCATATCAATTATATTTTAATGATACAGTTTATGGTATGCTATAGACCCACAAAATAAACGTTGCCGGTTTGTGTCAGCCTTCTCTCCAACTCTTGTTTTATTCACCATTGGGTTGAGTTGCTGTTCAATGAATGTGGCTCGTGTGTGCTGCTGTTGGGTGCTATCCGTTCCTTCTTCAGCGGGTTCCTCCGTGGCGGATGGATTGACAGGGTGCTGGCAGCGCCGACAGGCCTGCATTCACGCTCTCATTACGACCAATTACCCTCATTCTCCCTCTCCTCCGCTATCGGGGAAAGGTGCGGCCTTATCTGCCTAGCCGGTTGATTTCCACAATAAAGGGCCAAGCAGAAAGAAGAAAGCTGTTGAATAAAGCAGCGGGGTGATGGACACTTTCTCGAATCGGAACCTCAGCCATGTTTAGCGTTATCTCCCCTACTCAAATAAATAGGGCTTTAAACGAGATTAGTTATGACAACGCCTTGAATCAAATTCAGCACAGCATACATCCTTCCCCCTAGTAATAGCTCTGTTAGGACTCGTTTCTCTAAATAGAATATAGTCCTAACCAGATACAAGCAGAAGGCTGGCTTGTCTGCTCTTGTTTTTAAATGCAGTCAATTTCACAACTTTTTAAAACCTCATTGTGAAATGTTAAAGGCCCGGTGCAGTCAAAAATTAGATTTCCCTGTGTTTTTATTATTATTATAATAATTTAAAAAAAAAACTATTTCCAGACTAAGATGTCAAATAATACTGTTATATTTCGAAAATGATGATCATGCCCTTTTAGTGTAAGAGTTATTTGAAAAGACCACCTGAAAATGTCAGCCTGTTTTGGTGGGATGGAGTTTTAGCCTGCCTGTTGACATCACCAGGTGGTAAATTAGTTAATAGACCAATAAGAAAGAGTTCCAAACTTCTCTGCCAATAACAGCTAGTTTTCAGTTTCCCCTCCCCACTCAGACCAATCCCACACAGTCCTAGCAAAATTCTTGCTTGAGAAATGTCTCTTTGCTAACAAGCAATTTTTTGTTTTTTTTTGTCCATTTTAATTTAAAACAATCACAGTAAGGTACTTAATTGTTACCCCGAAATGATTATATATTCATGTCATCTACAAGACCCTGCTAGGTAAAGTCCCCCCTTATCTCAGCTCGCTGGTCACCATAGCATCACCCACCTGTAGCACGCGCTCCAGCAGGTATATCTCTCTGGTCACCCCCAAAACCAATTCTTTTTTTGGCCGGCTCTCCTTCCAGTTCTCTGCTGCCAATGACTGGAACGAACTACAAAAATCTCTGAAACTGAAAACACTTATCTCCCTCACTAGCTTTAAGCACCAACTGTCAGAGCAGCTCACAGATTACTGCACCTGTACATAGCCCACCTATAATTTAGCCCCAACTACCTCTTTCCATACTGTATTTATTTTATTTATTTATTTTGCTCCTTTGCACCCCATTATTTTTATTTTCTACTTTGCACATTCTTCCACTGCAAATCTACCATTCCAGTGTTTTACCTGCTATATTGTATTTACTTTGCCACCATGGCCTTTTTTTTGCCTTTACTTCCATTTTCTCACCTCATTTGCTCACATCGTATATAGACTTGTTTATACTGTATTATTGACTGTATGTTTGTTTTACTCTATGTGTAACTCTGTGTCGTTGTATGTGTCGAACTGCTTTGCTTTATCTTGGCCAGGTCGCAATTGTAAATTAGAACTTGTTCTCAACTTGCCTACCTGCTTAAATAAAGGTGAAATAAAATAAATAAATAAATATATTGGCCCTTTAAAAGCACACACCATAATGCCCCCAACGCCTTTCAAAACACCATATACCCCATGCTCTTTAGTAGCTGGGACTTTATCATAAGTAAAACAAACATTGTTCCTATAATAATAAGCCAGCCAGTCATCGATAACGTAATCCATGCACCTCATGAGTTCATTCTAAAAACACCCGGTCCACATGTGTGCTGTCCAAACCCTCTCCCTCTCCAAAATAAGTTGTAGGCCTACAGAAGGAACACAGACACCCCTTTTCCATTGGGTTTTTGTTCAGAGCCCCTACAGACGTAAGGCCTATCCATTAGCTCATACACAAGATTCTTTCAATATCTCTTCACCCTCACTCTGTATTTCTCTCCATTTGGTGACCTTTAAATGAATCATGGAGTTATGGGGATTTACATTGAGGTCATCATTATTTGACATTAAAATAATAATTTTAATGGTGCATGTTCCCCAAGGATTTGGTTGGTTTCCTTTTATGTGGAGATAAAACGTACTAGTCAGGCTTGAATACAGTACAGTAGGCCTATGTGTACTTATTTCTGATTGTACCGGTAGTAGTTTCATTATAACAGGCCTTGCTGTTTATATTAGGCGTTGTCATGCATTTATTATTACGTTTGGTTTTAAATACTTGACCTACTGAGACGCAGACATTAAGTCCCCGTTCTGCTATGGTCTTTCTCAATGTATGTCTGCAAGTTAAGGTTTATATGTGGCCTACCATTTTACAGATTTTTCCTAATGTTTGTCAGATGTTTTCCTAACATTTCCTCTGTCTCCTCAGTGGGAGGAGGTGAGCATCATGGATGAGAAGAACATTCCCATCAGGACGTACCAGGTGTGTAACGTCATGGAACCCAACCAGAACAACTGGCTTAGAACGGACTGGATCCCCCGGGTTGGCGCCCAGCGTGTCTACATCGAGATCAAGTTCACCCTGCGTGACTGTAACAGCCTCCCTGGTGTCATGGGAACCTGCAAGGAGACCTTCAACCTCTACTACTACGAGTCCAACAACGACAAGGAGCGCTACATCCGAGAGAACCAGTTTGGCAAGATCGACACGGTGGCGGCCGACGAGAGCTTCACCCAGGTGGACATCGGAGACCGCATCATGAAGTTGAATACGGAGGTCAGGGACGTGGGAGCCTTGACCCGGAAGGGTTTCTACCTGGCCTTCCAGGACGTGGGAGCCTGCATCGCCCTGGTGTCTGTCAGGGTGTTCTATAAGAAGTGTCCCCTGGCTGTAAGGAACCTGGCCCAGTTCCCTGACACCACCACCGGGGCTGACACCTCCTCACTGGTAGAAGTCAGAGGATCCTGCGTAAATGATTCAGAGGAGCGTGACGTTCCCAAAATGTACTGCGGGGCGGACGGAGAGTGGCTGGTGCCCATCGGGAACTGCCTGTGTAACCCAGGATTTGAGGAGAGAAACCTTGAATGTCAGGGTAAGTTAAGGAGAGAAAGCTTCTGTCTGCCTCTGATATATATATATTCCTCTAGTCACGGGCAGCAGCTGTTCTCTGTGGTTATTTATATTCTTCTCTATCGTTCTCTCTTCATTCACTTTCCATCTCTATCTCCATATAGTAGTCTGCTTCTTTATCATATCTCCCTCCTCTCTCTGTCTGTCTCTGTGTTTCACTCCCTCCATGTATTCTACTCTCTTTATCTCTCTCTCTCTCTCTCTCTCTCTCTCTCTCTCTCTCTCTCTCTCTCTCTCTCTCTCTCTCTCTCTCTCTCTCTCCCTCTCTCCCTCTTCCCCTCCCTGCGTCTCTCCTACATGATATCAGGCTGGTTAATAGAAGAGGTGATGATTGTAAATGGCGTAATTATCCAGTCCATTGGGATGTGTTAGTTAGGTCAGGGGTACATGCCTGCTATTGGGATGTGTTAGTTAGGCCAGGGTACAGGCCTGTTATTGGGATGTGGTAGTTAGGCCAGGGGAACAGGCCTGCTATAGGGATGTGGTAGTTAGGTCAGGGGTACAGGCCTGCTATTGGGATGTGTTAGTTAGGCCAGGGTACAGGCCTGTTATTGGGATGTGGTAGTTAGGTCAGGGGAACAGGCCTGCTATAGGGATGTGGTAGTTAGGTCAGGGGTACAGGCCTGCTATTGGGATGTGTTAGTTAGGCCAGGGTACAGGCCTGTTATTGGGATGTGGTAGTTAGGCCAGGGGAACAGGCCTGCTATAGGGATGTGGTAGTTAGGCCAGGGCGACAGGCCTGCTATTGGGATGTGTTAGTTAGGCCAGGGTAAAAGGCCTGCTATTGGGATGTGGTAGTTAGGCCAGGGTAACAGGCCTGCTATTGGGATGTGTTAGTTAGGCCAGGGGAACAGGCCTGCTATTGGGATGTGTTAGTTAGGCCAGGGGAACAGGCCTGCTATTTGGATGTGGTAGTTAGGCTAGGGTAACAGGCCTGCTATTGGGATGTGGTAGTTAGGCCAGGGTACAGGCCTGCTATAGGGATGTGGTAGTTAGGTCAGGGGAACAGGCCTGCTATTGGGATGTGGTAGTTAGGCCAGGGTACAGGCCTGCTATAGGGATGTGGTAGTTAGGTCAGGGGTACAGGCCTGCTAAAGGGATGTGGTAGTTAGGTCAGGGGTACAGGCCTGCTATTGGGATGTGGTAGTTAGGCCAGGGGAACAGGCCTGCTATAGGGATGTGGTAGTTAGGCCAGGGGAACAGGCCTGCTATTGGGATGCGGTAGTTAGGCCAGGTTACAGGCCTGCTATAGGGATGTGGTAGTTAGGTCAGGGGTACAGGCCTGCTAAAGGGATGTGGTAGTTAGGTCAGGGGTACAGGGCTGCTATTGGGATGTGGTAGTTAGGCCAGGGTAACAGGCCTGCTATTGGGATGTGTTAGTTAGGCCAGGGTAACAGGCCTGCTATTGGGATGTGGTAGTTAGGCCAGGGTAACAGGCCTGCTATTGGGATGTGGTAGTTAGGCCAGGGTAACAGGCCTGCTATTGGGATGTGTTAGTTAGGCCAGGGGCACAGGCCTGCTATTGGGATGTGGTAGTTAGGCCAGGGTAACAGGCCTGCTATTGGGATGTGGTAGTTAGGCCAGGGGCACAGGCCTGCTATAGGGATGTGGTAGTTGGGTCAGGGGTACAGGCCTGCTATTGGGATGTGTTAGTTAGGCCAGGGGAACAGGCCTGCTATTGGGATGTGGTAGTTAGGTCAGGGGTACAGGTCTGCTATAGGGATGTGGTAGTTGGGTCAGGGGTACAGGCCTGCTATTGGGATGTGTTAGTTAGGCCAGGGGAACAGGCCTGCTATTGGGATGTGTTAGTTAGGCCAGGAGAACAGGCCTGCTATAGGGATGTGGTAGTTAGGCCAGGGGAACAGGCCTGCTATTGGGATGTGTTAGTTAGGTCAGGGTATATGCCTGCTATTGGGGTGTGTTAATTAGGCCAGGGGAACAGGCCTGCTATTGGGATGTGTTAGTTAGACCAGGGGAACAGGCCTGCTATTGGGATGTGGTAGTTAGGCCAGGGGAACAGGCCTGCTATTGGGATGTGGTAGTTAGGCCAGGGTACAGGCCTGCTATTGGGATGTGTTAGTTAGGCCAGGGTACAGGCCTGCTATTGGGATGTGTTAGTTAGGCCAGGGGAACAGGCCTGCTATAGGGATGTTGTAGTTAGGTCAGGGGTACAGGCCTGCTATTGGGATGTGTTAGTTAGGCCAGGGGTACAGGCCTGCTATTGGGATGTGGTAGTTAGGCCAGGGTAACAGGCCTGCTATTGGAATGTGGTAGTTAGGCCAGGGCGACAGGCCTGCTATTGGGATGTGGTAGTTAGGCCAGGGCGACAGGCCTGCTATTGGGATGTGTTAGTTAGGCCAGGGCGACAGGCCTGCTATTGGGATGTGTTAGTTAGGCCAGGGGAACAGGTCTGCTATTGGGATGTGTTAGTTAGGCCAGGGGTACAGGCCTGCCATTGGGATGTGGTAGTTAGGCCAGGGTAACAGGCCTGCTATTGGGATGTGGTAGTTAGGCCAGGGTACAGGCCTGCTATTGGGATGTGTTAGTTAGGCCAGGGTAACAGGCCTGCTATTGGGATGTGGTAGTTAGGTCAGGGTAACAGGCCTGCTATTGGGATGTGTTAGTTAGGCCAGGGTAACAGGTCTGCTATTTGGATGTGGTAGTTAGGCCAGGGCGACAGGCCTGCTATTGGGATGTGTTAGTTAGGCCAGGGGTACAGGCCTGCCATTGGGATGTGTTAGTTAGGCCAGGGTACAGGCCTGTTATTGGGATGTGTTAGTTAGGCCAGGGTAAAAGGCCTGCTATTGGGATGTGTTAGTTAGGCCAGGGTACAGGCCTGCTATTGGGATGTGTTAGTTAGGCCAGGGTACAGGCCTGCTATTGGGATGTGTTAGTTAGGCCAGGGTAACAGGCCTGCTATTGGGATGTGGTAGTTAGGCCAGGGTAAGAGGCCTGCTATTGGGATGTGGTAGTTAGGCCAGGGTACAGGCCTGCTATTGGGATGTGTTAGTTAGGCCAGGGTAACAGGCCTGCTATTGGGATGTGGTAGTTAGGCCAGGGGAACAGGCCTGCTATTGGGATGTGTTAGTTAGGCCAGGGGAACAGGCCTGCTATAGGGATGTGGTAGTTAGGCCAGAGTAACAGGCCTGCTATTGGGATGTGGTAGTTAGGCCAGGGTACAGGCCTGCTATTGGGGTGTGGTAGTGAGGCCAGGGGAACAGGCCTGCTATTGGGATGTGTTAGTTAGGCCAGGGTAACAGGCCTGCTATTGGGATGTGGTAGTTAGGCCAGGGTAACAGGCCTGCTATTGGGATGTGTTAGTTAGGCCAGGGTAACAGGCCTGCTATTGGGATGTGGTAGTGAGGCCAGGGGAACAGGCCTGCTATTGGGATGTGTTAGTTAGGCCAGGGTAACAGGCCTGCTATTGGGATGTGGTAGTTAGGCCAGGGTAACAGGCCTGCCGTTGGGATGTGTTAGTTAGGCCAGGGTAACAGGCCTGCTATTGGGATGTGTTAGTTAGGCCAGGGTAACAGGCCTGCTATTGGCATGTGTTAGTTTGCCAGGGTAAAAGGCCTGCTATTGGGATGTGTTAGTTAGGCCAGGGTACAGGCCTGCTATTGGGATGTGTTAGTTAGGCCAGGGTACAGGCCTGCTATTGGGATGTGTTAGTTAGGCCAGGGTAACAGGCCTGCTATTGGGATGTGGTAGTTAGGCCAGGGTAACAGGCCTGCTATTGGGATGTGGTAGTTAGGCCAGGGTACAGGCCTGCTATTGGGATGTGTTAGTTAGGCCAGGGTAACAGGCCTGCTATTGGGATGTGGTAGTTAGGCCAGGGGAACAGGCCTGCTATTGGGATGTGTTAGTTAGGCCAGTGGAACAGGCCTGCTATAGGGATGTGGTAGTTAGGCCAGGGTAACAGGCCTGCTATTGGGATGTGGTAGTTAGGCCAGGGTACAGGCCTGCTATTGGGGTGTGGTAGTGAGGCCAGGGGAACAGGCCTGCTATAGGGATGTGTTAGTTAGGCCAGGGTAACAGGCCTGCTAGTGGGATGTGGTAGTTAGGTCAGGGGTAAAGGCCTGCTATTGGGATGTGTTAGTTAGGCCAGGGTAACAGGCCTGCTATTGGGATGTGGTAGTGAGGCCAGGGGAACAGGCCTGCTATTGGGATGTGTTAGTTAGGCCAGGGTAACAGGCCTGCTATTGGGATGTGGTAGTTAGGCCAGGGTAACAGGCCTGCCGTTGGGATGTGTTAGTTAGGCCAGGGTAACAGGCCTGCTATTGGGATGTGTTAGTTAGGCCAGGGTAACAGGCCTGCTATTGGCATGTGTTAGTTTGCCAGGGGTACATGCCTGCTATTGGGATGTGTTAGTTTGCCAGGGGTACAGGCCTGCTATTGGGATGTGTTAGTTAGGCCAGGGTACAGGCCTGCTATTGGGATGTGGTAGTTAGGCCAGGGGTACAGGCCTGCTATTGGGATGTGGTAGTTAGGCCAGGGTACAGGCCTGCTATTGGGATGTGGTAGTTAGGCCAGGGTACAGGCCTGCTATAGGGATGTGGTAGTTAGGCCAAGGTGACAGGCCTGCTATTGGGATGTGGTAGTTAGGCCAGGGGTACAGGCCTGCTATTGTGATGTGGTAGTTAGGCCAGGGTACAGGCCTGCTATAGGGATGTGGTAGTTAGGCCAGGGCGACAGGCCTGCTATTGGGATGTGGTAGTTAGGCCAGGGGTACAGGCCTGCTATTGGGATGTGGTAGTTAGGCCAGGGTACAGGCCTGCTATAGGGATGTGGTAGTTAGGCCTGGGCGACACGCCTGCTATTGGGATGTGGTAGTTAGGCCAGGGGAACAGGCCTGCTATTGGGATGTGTTAGTTAGGCCAGGGTACAGTTCTGCTATTGGGATGTGGTAGCTAGGCCAGGGTACAGGCCTGCTATAGGGATGTGGTAGTTAGGCCAGGGCGACAGGCCTGCTATTGGGATGTGTTAGTTAGGCCAGGGTAACAGGCCTGCTATTGGGATGTGGTAGTTAGGCCAGGGAAACAGGCCTGCTATTGGGATGTGGTAGTTAGGCCAGGGTAACAGGCCTGCTATTGGGATGTGTTAGTTAGGCCAGGGTAACAGGCCTGCTATTGGGATGTGTTAGTTAGGCCAGGGTAACAGGCCTGCTATTGGGATGTGGTAGTTTTGCCAGGGGCACAGGCCTGCTATTGGGATGTGTTAGTTAGGCCAGGGGAACAGGCCTGCTATTTGGATGTGGTAGTTAGGCCAGGGGAACAGGCCTGCTATTGGGATGTGGTAGTTAGGCCAGGATACAGGCCTGCTATAGGGATGTGGTAGTTAGGTCAGGGGAACAGGCCTGCTATTGGGATGTGGTAGTTAGGCCAGGGTACAGGCCTGCTATAGGGATTTGGTAGTTAGGTCAGGGGTACAGGCCTGCTAAAGGGATGTGGTAGTTAGGTCAGGGGTACAGGCCTGCTATTGGGATGTGGTAGTTAGGCCAGGGGAACAGGCCTGCTATAGGGATGTGGTAGTTAGGCCAGGGGAACAGGCCTGCTATTGGGATGCGGTAGTTAGGCCAGGGTACAGGCCTGCTATAGGGATGTGGTAGTTAGGTCAGGGGTACAGGCCTGCTAAAGGGATGTGGTAGTTAGTTCAGGGGTAGAGGCCTGCTATTGGGATGTGGTAGTTAGGCCAGGGTAACAGGCCTGCTATTGGGATGTGTTAGTTAGGCCAGGGTAACAGGCCTGCTATTGGGATGTGGTAGTTAGGCCAGGGTACAGGCCTGCTATTGGGATGTGGTAGTTAGGCCAGGGGAACAGGCCTGCTATTGGGATGTGGTAGTTAGGCCAGGGTAACAGGCCTGCTATTGGGATGTGGTAGTTAGGCCAGGGTACAGGCCTGCTATTGGGGTGTGGTAGTTAGGCCAGGGTAACAGGCCTGCTATTGGGATGTGTTAGTTAGGCCAGGGGTACAGGCCTGCTATTGGGATGTGGTAGTTAGGCCAGGGTAACAGGCCTGCTATTGGGATGTGGTATTTAGGCCAGGGTAACAGGCCTGCTATTGGGATGTGTTAGTTAGGCCAGGTTAACAGGCCTGCTATTGGGATGTGGTAGTTGGGTCAGGGGTACAGGCCTGCTATTGGGATGTGTTATTTAGGCCAGGGGCACAGGCCTGCTATAGGGATGTGGTAGTTGGGTCAGGGGTACAGGCCTGCTATTGGGATGTGTTAGTTAGACCCGGGGAACAGGCCTGCTATTGGGGTGTGGTAGTTAGGTCAGGGGTACAGGCCTGCTATAGGGATGTGGTAGTTAGGTCAGGGGTACAGGCCTGCTATAGGGATGTGGTAGTTAGGTCAGGGGAACAGGCCTGCTATTGGGATGTGTTATTTAGGCCAGGGTACAGGCCTGCTATAGGGATGTGGTAGTTGGGTCAGGGGTACAGGCCTGCTATTGGGATGTGTTAGTTAGGCCAGGGGAACAGGCCTGCTATTGGGATGTGGTAGTTAGGCCAGGATACAGGCCTGCTATAGGGATGTGGTAGTTAGGTCAGGGGAACAGGCCTGCTATTGGGATGTGGTAGTTAGGCCAGGGTACAGGCCTGCTATAGGGATTTGGTAGTTAGGTCAGGGGTACAGGCCTGCTATAGGGATGTGGTAGTTAGGTCAGGGGTACAGGCCTGCTAAAGGGATGTGGTAGTTAGTTCAGGGGTAGAGGCCTGCTATTGGGATGTGGTAGTTAGGCCAGGGTAACAGGCCTGCTATTGGGATGTGTTAGTTAGGCCAGGGTAACAGGCCTGCTATTGGGATGTGGTAGTTAGGCCAGGGTACAGGCCTGCTATTGGGGTGTGGTAGTTAGGCCAGGGGAACAGGCCTGCTATTGGGATGTGGTAGTTAGGCCAGGGTAACAGGCCTGCTATTGGGATGTGGTAGTTAGGCCAGGGTACAGGCCTGCTATTGGGGTGTGGTAGTTAGGCCAGGGTAACAGGCCTGCTATTGGGATGTGTTAGTTAGGCCAGGGGTACAGGCCTGCTATTGGGATGTGGTAGTTAGGCCAGGGTAACAGGCCTGCTATTGGGATGTGGTATTTAGGCCAGGGTAACAGGCCTGCTATTGGGATGTGTTAGTTAGGCCAGGTTAACAGGCCTGCTATTGGGATGTGGTAGTTAGGCCAGGGTACAGGCCTGCTATTGGGATGTGGTAGTTAGGCCAGGGTAACAGGCCTGCTATTGGGATGTGGTAGTTAGGCCAGGGTAACAGGCCTGCTATTGGGATGTGTTAGTTAGGCCAGGGGCACAGGCCTGCTATTGGGATGTGGTAGTTAGGCCAGGGTAACAGGCCTGCTATTGGGATGTGTTAGTTAGGCCAGGGGCACAGGCCTGCTATAGGGATGTGGTAGTTGGGTCAGGGTTACAGGCCTGCTATTGGGATGTGTTAGTTAGACCCGGGGAACAGGCCTGCTATTGGGGTGTGGTAGTTAGGTCAGGGGTACAGGCCTGCTATAGGGATGTGGTAGTTAGGTCAGGGGTACAGGCCTGCTATAGGGATGTGGTAGTTAGGTCAGGGGAACAGGCCTGCTATTGGGATGTGTTATTTAGGCCAGGGTACAGGCCTGCTATAGGGATGTGGTAGTTGGGTCAGGGGTACAGGCCTGCTATTGGGATGTGTTAGTTAGGCCAGGGGAACAGGCCTGCTATTGGGATGTGTTAGTTAGGCCAGGGGAACAGGCCTGCTATAGGGATGTGGTAGTTAGGCCAGGGGAACAGGCCTGCTATTGGGATGTGTTAGTTAGGTCAGGGTATATGCCTGCTATTGGGGTGTGTTAATTAGGCCAGGGGAACAGGCCTGCTATTGGGATGTGTTAGTTAGACCAGGGGAACAGGCCTGCTATTGGGATGTGGTAGTTAGGCCAGGGTACAGGCCTGCTATTGGGATGTGTTAGTTAGGCCAGGGTACAGGCCTGCTATTGGGATGTGTTAGTTAGGCCAGGGGAACAGGCCTGCTATAGGGATGTGGTAGTTAGGTCAGGGGTACAGGCCTGCTATTGGGATGTGTTAGTTAGGCCAGGGGTACAGGCCTGCTATTGGGATGTGGTAGTTAGGCCAGGGTAACAGGCCTGCTATTGGGATGTGGTAGTTAGGCCAGGGTAACAGGCCTGCTATTGGGATGTGTTAGTTAGGCCAGGGGTACAGGCCTGCCATTGGGATGTGGTAGTTAGGCCAGGGTAACAGGCCTGCTATTGGGATGTGGTAGTTAGGCCAGGGTACAGGCCTGCTATTGGGATGTGTTAGTTAGGCCAGGGTAACAGGCCTGCTATTGGGATGTGTTAGTCAGGCCAGGGGTACAGGCCTGCTATTGGGATGTGGTAGTTAGGCCAGGGGAACAGGCCTGCTATTGGGATGTGTTAGTTAGGCCATGGTACAGGCCTGCTATTGGGATGTGGTAGTTAGGCCAGGGTACAGGCCTGCTATAGGGATGTGGTAGTTAGGCCAGGGCGACAGGCCTGCTATTGGGATGTGTTAGTTATGCCAGGGTAACAGGCCTGCTATTGTGATGTGGTAGTTAGGCCAGGGGAACAGGCCTGCTATAGGGATGTGGTAGTTAGGCCAGGGCGACAGGCCTGCTATTGGGATGTGTTAGTTAGGCCAGGGGTACAGGCCTGCTATTGGGATGTGGTAGTTAGGTCAGGGGTACAGGCCTGCTATTGGGATGTGGTAGTTAGGCCAGGGTAACAGGCCTGCTATTGGGATGTGGTAGTTAGGCTAGGGTAACAGGCCTGCTATAGGGATGTGGTAGTTAGGGCAGGGGAACAGGCCTGCTATAGGGATGTGGTAGTTAGGCCAGGGCGACAGGCCTGCTATTGGGATGTGGTAGTTAGGCCAGGGTAACAGGCCTGCTATTGGGATGTGTTAGTTAGGCCAGGGGAACAGGTCTGCTATTGGGATGTGTTAGTTAGGCCAGGGGTACAGGCCTGCCATTGGGATGTGGTAGTTAGGCCAGTGTAACAGGCCTGCTATTGGGATGTGGTAGTTAGGCCAGGGTACAGGCCTGCTATTGGGATGTGTTAGTTAGGCCAGGGTAACAGGCCTGCTATTGGGATGTGTTAGTTAGGCCAGGGGTACAGGCCTGCTATTGGGATGTGGTAGTTAGGCCAGGGGAACAGGCCTGCTATTGGGATGTGTTAGTTAGGCCAGGGTACAGGCCTGCTATTGGGATGTGGTAGTTAGGCCAGGGTACAGACCTGCTATAGGGATGTGGTAGTTAGGCCAGGGCGACAGGCCTGCTATTGGGATGTGTTAGTTAGGCCAGGGTAACAGGCCTGCTATTGGGATGTGGTAGTTAGGCCAGGGGAACAGGCCTGCTATAGGGATGTGGTAGTTAGGCCAGGGCGACAGGCCTGCTATTGGGATGTGTTAGTTAGGCCAGGGGTACAGGCCTGCTATTGGGATGTGGTAGTTAGGCCAGGGTAACAGGCCTGCTATTGGGATGTGTTAGTTAGGCCAGGGTAACAGGCCTGCTATCGGGATGTGGTAGTTAGGCCAGGGTAACAGGCCTGCTATTGGGATGTGTTAGTTAGGCCAGAGTAACAGGCCTGCTATAGGGATGTGGTAGTTAGGGCAGGGGAACAGGCCTGCTATAGGGATGTGGTAGTTAGGCCAGGGCGACAGGCCTGCTATTGGGATGTGGTAGTTAGGCCAGGGTAACAGGCCTGCTATTGGGATGTGTTAGTTAGGCCAGGGGAACAGGTCTGCTATTGGGATGTGTTAGTTAGGCCAGGGGTACAGGCCTGCCATTGGGATGTGGTAGTTAGGCCAGGGTACAGGCCTGCTATGTCAAATCGATGTCAAATCAAATCAAATCAAATCAAATTTATTTGTCACATACACATGGTTAGCAGATGTTAATGCGAGTGTAGCGAAATGCTTGTGCTTCTAGTTCCGACAATGCAGTAATAACCAACAAGTAATCTAACTAACAATTCCAAAACTACTGTCTTGTACACAGTGTGAGGGGATAAAGAATATGTACATAAGGATATATGAATGAGTGATGGTACAGAGCAGCATAGGCAGATACAGTAGATTGTATCGAGTACAGTATATACATATGAGATGAGTATGTAAACAAAGTGGCATAGTTAAAGTGGCTAGTGATACATGTATTACATAAGGATACAGTCGATGATATAGAGTACAGTAAATACGTATGCCTATGAGATGAATAATGTAGGGTAAGTAACATTATATAAGGTAGCATTGTTTAAAGTGGCTAGTGATATATTTACATCATTTCCCATCAATTCCCATTATTAAAGTGGCTGGAGTTGAGTCAGTGTCAGTGTGTTGGCAGCAGCCACTCAATGTTAGTGGTGGCTGTTTAACAGTCTGATAGCCTTGAGATAGAAGCTGTTTTTCAGTCTCTCGGTCCCAGCTTTGATGCACCTGTACTGACCTCGCCTTCTGGATGATAGCGGGGTGAACAGGCAGTGGCTCGGGTGGTTGATGTCCTTGATGATCTTTATGGCCTTCCTGTGACATCGGGTGGTGTAGGTGTCCTGGAGGGCAGGTAGTTTGCCCCCGGTGATGCGTTGTGCAGACCTCACTACCCTCTGGAGAGCCTTACGGTTGAGGGCGGAGCAGTTGCCGTACCAGGCGGTGATACAGCCCGCCAGGATGCTCTCGATTGTGCATCTGTAGAAGTTTGTGAGTGCTTTTGGTGACAAGCCGAATTTCTTCAGCCTCCTGAGGTTGAAGAGGCGCTGCTGCGCCTTCTTCACAATGCTGTCTGTGTGAGTGGACCAATTCAGTTTGTCTGTGATGTGTATGCCGAGGAACTTAAAACTTGCTACCCTCTCCACTACTGTTCCATCGATGTGGATAGGGGGGTGTTCCCTCTGCTGTTTCCTGAAGTCCACAATCATCTCCTTAGTTTTGTTGACGTTGAGTGTGAGGTTATTTTCCTGACACCACACTCCGAGGGCCCTCACCTCCTCACCGTAGGCCGTCTCGTCGTTGTTGGTAATCAAGCCTACCACTGTTGTGTCGTCCGCAAACTTGATGATTGAGTTGGAGGCGTGCGTGGCCACACAGTCGTGGGTGAACAGGGAGTACAGGAGAGGGCTCAGAACGCACCCTTGTGGGGCCCCAGTGTTGAGGATCAGCGGGGAGGAGATGTTGTTGCCTACCCTCACCACCTGGGGGCGGCCCGTCAGGAAGTCCAGTACCCAGTTGCACAGGGCGGGGTCGAGACCCAGGGTCTCGAGCTTGATGACGAGCTTGGAGGGTACTATGGTGTTGAATGCCGAGCTGTAGTCAATGAACAGCATTCTCACATAGGTATTCCTCTTGTCCAGATGGGTTAGGGCAGTGTGCAGTGTGGTTGAGATTGCATCGTCTGTGGACCTATTTGGGCGGTAAGCAAATTGGAGTGGGTCTAGGGTGTCAGGTAGGGTGGAGGTGATATGGTCCTTGACTAGTCTCTCAAAGCACTTCATGATGACGGAAGTGAGTGCTACGGGGCGGTAGTCGTTTAGCTCAGTTACCTTAGCTTTCTTGGGAACAGGAACAATGGTGGCCCTCTTGAAGCATGTGGGAACAGCAGACTGGTATAGGGATTGATTGAATATGTCCGTAAACACACCGGCCAGCTGGTCTGCGCATGCTCTGAGGGCGCGGCTGGGGATGCCGTCTGGGCCTGCAGCCTTGCGAGGGTTAACACGTTTAAATGTCTTACTCACCTCGGCTGCAGTGAAGGAGAGACCGCAAGTTTTCGTTGCAGGCCGTGTCAGTGGCACTGTATTGTCCTCAAAGCGGGCAAAAAAGTTATTTAGTCTGCCTGGGAGCAGGACATCCTGGTCCGTGACTGGGCTGGATTTCTTCCTGTAGTCCGTGATTGACTGTAGACCCTGCCACATGCCTCTTGTGTCTGAGCCGTTGAATTGAGATTCTACTTTGTCTCTGTACTGACGCTTAGCTTGTTTGATAGCCTTGCGGAGGGAATAGCTGCACTGTTTGTATTCGGTCATGTTACCAGACACCTTGCCCTGATTAAAAGCAGTGGTTCGAGCTTTCAGTTTCACACGAATGCTGCCATCAATCCACGATTTCTGGTTAGGGAATGTTTTAATCGTTGCTATGGGAATGACATCTTCAACGCACGTTCTAATGAACTCGCACACCGAATCAGCGTATTCGTCAATGTTGTTGTCTGACGCAATACGAAACATGTCCCAGTCCACGTGATGGAAGCAGTCTTGGAGTGTGGAGTCAGCTTGGTCGGACCAGCGTTGGACAGACCTCAGCGTGGGAGCCTCTTGTTTTAGTTTCTGTCTGTAGGCAGGGATCAACAAAATGGAGTCGTGGTCAGCTTTTCCGAAAGGGGGGCGGGGCAGGGCCTTATATGCGTCGCGGAAGTTAGAGTAACAATGATCCAAGGTCTTTCCACCCCTGGTTGCGCAATCGATATGCTGATAAAATTTGGGGAGTCTTGTTTTCAGATTAGCCTTGTTAAAATCCCCAGCTACAATGAATGCAGCCTCCGGATAAATGGTTTCCAGTTTGCAAAGAGTCAAATAAAGTTCATTCAGAGCCAACGATGTGTCTGCTTGGGGGGGGATATATACGGCTGTGATTATAATCGAAGAGAATTCTCTTGGTAGATAATGCGGTCTACATTTGATTGTGAGGAATTCTAAATCAGGTGAACAGAAGGATTTGAGTTCCTGTATGTTTCTTTCATCACACCATGTCACGTTAGTCATAAGGCATACGCCCCCGCCCCTCTTTTTACCAGAAAGATGTTTTTTCCTGTCTGCGCGATGCGTGGAGAAACCTGTTGGCTGCACCGCTTCGGATAGCGTCTCTCCAGTAAGCCACGTTTCCGTGAAGCAAAGAACGTTACAGTCTCTGATGTCCCTCTGGAATGCTACCCTTGCTCGGATTTCATCAACCTTGTTGTCAAGAGACTGGACATTGGCAAGAAGAATGCTAGGGAATGGTGCACGATGTGCCCGTCTCCGGAGTCTGACCAGAAGACCGCCTCGTTTCCCTCTTTTTCGGAGTCGTTTTTTTGGGTCGCTGCATGGGATCCACTCCGTTGTCCTGTTTGTAAGGCAGAGCACAGGATCCGCGTCGCGAAAAGCGTATTCTTGGTCGTACTGATGGTGAGTTGACGCTGATCTTATATTCAGTAGTTCTTCTCGACTGTATGTGATGAAACCTAAGATGACCTGGGGTACTAATGTAAGAAATAACACGTAAAAAAACAAAAAACTGCATAGTTTCCTAGGAACGCGAAGCGAGGCGGCCATCTCTGTCGGCGCCGGAAGTCTAGGCGATGTGGTAGTTAGGCCAGGGCGACAGGCCTGCTATTGGGATGTGTTAGTTATGCCAGGGTAACAGGCCTGCTATTGTGATGTGGTAGTTAGGCCAGGGGAACAGGCCTGCTATAGGGATGTGGTAGTTAGGCCAGGGCGACAGGCCTGCTATTGGGATGTGTTAGTTAGGCCAGGGGTACAGGCCTGCTATTGGGATGTGGTAGTTAGGTCAGGGGTACAGGCCTGCTATTGGGATGTGGTAGTTAGGCCAGGGTAACAGGCCTGCTATTGGGATGTGGTAGTTAGGCCAGGGTAACAGGCCTGCTATAGGGATGTGG
Organism: Oncorhynchus clarkii lewisi; assembly: GCF_045791955.1. NCBI lineage: Eukaryota > Metazoa > Chordata > Actinopteri > Salmoniformes > Salmonidae > Oncorhynchus > Oncorhynchus clarkii. The sequence goes on from NC_092170.1 coordinate 28,501,988, forward strand.
TAGTTAGGGCAGGGGAACAGGCCTGCTATAGGGATGTGGTAGTTAGGCCAGGGCGACAGGCCTGCTATTGGGATGTGGTAGTTAGGCCAGGGTAACAGGCCTGCTATTGGGATGTGTTAGTTAGGCCAGGGGAACAGGTCTGCTATTGGGATGTGTTAGTTAGGCCAGGGGTACAGGCCTGCCATTGGGATGTGGTAGTTAGGCCAGTGTAACAGGCCTGCTATTGGGATGTGGTAGTTAGGCCAGGGTACAGGCCTGCTATTGGGATGTGTTAGTTAGGCCAGGGTAACAGGCCTGCTATTGGGATGTGTTAGTTAGGCCAGGGGTACAGGCCTGCTATTGGGATGTGGTAGTTATGCCAGGGGAACAGGCCTGCTATTGGGATGTGTTAGTTAGGCCAGGGTACAGGCCTGCTATTGGGATGTGGTAGTTAGGCCAGGGTACAGACCTGCTATAGGGATGTGGTAGTTAGGCCAGGGCGACAGGCCTGCTATTGGGATGTGTTAGTTAGGCCAGGGTAACAGGCCTGCTATTGGGATGTGGTAGTTAGGCCAGGGGAACAGGCCTGCTATAGGGATGTGGTAGTTAGGCCAGGGCGACAGGCCTGCTATTGGGATGTGTTAGTTAGGCCAGGGGTACAGGCCTGCTATTGGGATGTGGTAGTTAGGTCAGGGGTACAGGCCTGCTATTGGGATGTGGTAGTTAGGCCAGGGTAACAGGCCTGCTATTGGGATGTGTTAGTTAGGCCAGGGTAACAGGCCTGCTATAGGGATGTGGTAGTTAGGCCAGGGTAACAGGCCTGCTATTGGGATGTGTTAGTTAGGCCAGGGGCACAGGCCTGCTATTGGGGTGTGGTAGTTAGGTCAGGGGTACAGGCCTGCTATAGGGATGTGGTAGTTAGGTCAGGGGTACAGGCCTGCTATAGGGATGTGGTAGTTAGGTCAGGGGAACAGGCCTGCTATTGGGATGTGTTAGTTAGGCCAGGGGAACAGGCCTGCTATTGGGATGTGTTAGTTAGGCCAGGGGAACAGGCCTGCTATAGGGATGTGGTAGTTAGGCCAGGGGAACAGGCCTGCTATTGGGATGTGTTAGTTAGGTCAGGGTATATGCCTGCTATTGGGGTGTGTTAATTAGGCCAGGGGAACAGGCCTGCTATTGGGATGTGTTAGTTAGACCAGGGGAACAGGCCTGCTATTGGGATGTGGTAGTTAGGCCAGGGAACAGGCCTGCTATTGGGATGTGGTAGTTAGGCCAGGGGAACAGGCCTGCTATTGGGATGTGGTAGTTAGGTCAGGGTATATGCCTGCTATTGGGGTGTGTTAATTAGGCCAGGGGAACAGGCCTGCTATTGGGATGTGTTAGTTAGACCAGGGGAACAGGCCTGCTATTGGGATGTGGTAGTTAGGCCAGGGAACAGGCCTGCTATTGGGATGTGGTAGTTAGGCCAGGGTACAGGCCTGCTATTGGGATGTGTTAGTTAGGCCAGGGTACAGGCCTGCTATTGGGATGTGTTAGTTAGGCCAGGGGAACAGGCCTGCTATAGGGATGTGGTAGTTAGGTCAGGGGTACAGGCCTGCTATTGGGATGTGTTAGTTAGGCCAGGGGTACAGGCCTGCTATTGGGATGTGGTAGTTAGGCCAGGGTAACAGGCCTGCTATTGGGATGTGTTAGTTAGGCCAGAGTAACAGGCCTGCTATAGGGATGTGGTAGTTAGGGCAGGGGAACAGGCCTGCTATAGGGATGTGGTAGTTAGGCCAGGGCGACAGGCCTGCTATTGGGATGTGGTAGTTAGGCCAGGGTAACAGGCCTGCTATTGGGATGTGTTAGTTAGGCCAGGGGTACAGGCCTGCCATTGGGATGTGGTAGTTAGGCCAGGGTACAGGCCTGCTATGTCAAATCGATGTCAAATCAAATCAAATCAAATCAAATTTATTTGTCACATACACATGGTTAGCAGATGTTAATGCGAGTGTAGCGAAATGCTTGTGCTTCTAGTTCCGACAATGCAGTAATAACCAACAAGTAATCTAACTAACAATTCCAAAACTACTGTCTTGTACACAGTGTGAGGGGATAAAGAATATGTACATAAGGATATATGAATGAGTGATGGTACAGAGCAGCATAGGCAGATACAGTAGATTGTATCGAGTACAGTATATACATATGAGATGAGTATGTAAACAAAGTGGCATAGTTAAAGTGGCTAGTGATACATGTATTACATAAGGATACAGTCGATGATATAGAGTACAGTAAATACGTATGCCTATGAGATGAATAATGTAGGGTAAGTAACATTATATAAGGTAGCATTGTTTAAAGTGGCTAGTGATATATTTACATCATTTCCCATCAATTCCCATTATTAAAGTGGCTGGAGTTGAGTCAGTGTCAGTGTGTTGGCAGCAGCCACTCAATGTTAGTGGTGGCTGTTTAACAGTCTGATAGCCTTGAGATAGAAGCTGTTTTTCAGTCTCTCGGTCCCAGCTTTGATGCACCTGTACTGACCTCGCCTTCTGGATGATAGCGGGGTGAACAGGCAGTGGCTCGGGTGGTTGATGTCCTTGATGATCTTTATGGCCTTCCTGTGACATCGGGTGGTGTAGGTGTCCTGGAGGGCAGGTAGTTTGCCCCCGGTGATGCGTTGTGCAGACCTCACTACCCTCTGGAGAGCCTTACGGTTGAGGGCGGAGCAGTTGCCGTACCAGGCGGTGATACAGCCCGCCAGGATGCTCTCGATTGTGCATCTGTAGAAGTTTGTGAGTGCTTTTGGTGACAAGCCGAATTTCTTCAGCCTCCTGAGGTTGAAGAGGCGCTGCTGCGCCTTCTTCACAATGCTGTCTGTGTGAGTGGACCAATTCAGTTTGTCTGTGATGTGTATGCCGAGGAACTTAAAACTTGCTACCCTCTCCACTACTGTTCCATCGATGTGGATAGGGGGGTGTTCCCTCTGCTGTTTCCTGAAGTCCACAATCATCTCCTTAGTTTTGTTGACGTTGAGTGTGAGGTTATTTTCCTGACACCACACTCCGAGGGCCCTCACCTCCTCACCGTAGGCCGTCTCGTCGTTGTTGGTAATCAAGCCTACCACTGTTGTGTCGTCCGCAAACTTGATGATTGAGTTGGAGGCGTGCGTGGCCACACAGTCGTGGGTGAACAGGGAGTACAGGAGAGGGCTCAGAACGCACCCTTGTGGGGCCCCAGTGTTGAGGATCAGCGGGGAGGAGATGTTGTTGCCTACCCTCACCACCTGGGGGCGGCCCGTCAGGAAGTCCAGTACCCAGTTGCACAGGGCGGGGTCGAGACCCAGGGTCTCGAGCTTGATGACGAGCTTGGAGGGTACTATGGTGTTGAATGCCGAGCTGTAGTCAATGAACAGCATTCTCACATAGGTATTCCTCTTGTCCAGATGGGTTAGGGCAGTGTGCAGTGTGGTTGAGATTGCATCGTCTGTGGACCTATTTGGGCGGTAAGCAAATTGGAGTGGGTCTAGGGTGTCAGGTAGGGTGGAGGTGATATGGTCCTTGACTAGTCTCTCAAAGCACTTCATGATGACGGAAGTGAGTGCTACGGGGCGGTAGTCGTTTAGCTCAGTTACCTTAGCTTTCTTGGGAACAGGAACAATGGTGGCCCTCTTGAAGCATGTGGGAACAGCAGACTGGTATAGGGATTGATTGAATATGTCCGTAAACACACCGGCCAGCTGGTCTGCGCATGCTCTGAGGGCGCGGCTGGGGATGCCGTCTGGGCCTGCAGCCTTGCGAGGGTTAACACGTTTAAATGTCTTACTCACCTCGGCTGCAGTGAAGGAGAGACCGCAAGTTTTCGTTGCAGGCCGTGTCAGTGGCACTGTATTGTCCTCAAAGCGGGCAAAAAAGTTATTTAGTCTGCCTGGGAGCAGGACATCCTGGTCCGTGACTGGGCTGGATTTCTTCCTGTAGTCCGTGATTGACTGTAGACCCTGCCACATGCCTCTTGTGTCTGAGCCGTTGAATTGAGATTCTACTTTGTCTCTGTACTGACGCTTAGCTTGTTTGATAGCCTTGCGGAGGGAATAGCTGCACTGTTTGTATTCGGTCATGTTACCAGACACCTTGCCCTGATTAAAAGCAGTGGTTCGAGCTTTCAGTTTCACACGAATGCTGCCATCAATCCACGATTTCTGGTTAGGGAATGTTTTAATCGTTGCTATGGGAATGACATCTTCAACGCACGTTCTAATGAACTCGCACACCGAATCAGCGTATTCGTCAATGTTGTTGTCTGACGCAATACGAAACATGTCCCAGTCCACGTGATGGAAGCAGTCTTGGAGTGTGGAGTCATCTTGGTCGGACCAGCGTTGGACAGACCTCAGCGTGGGAGCCTCTTGTTTTAGTTTCTGTCTGTAGGCAGGGATCAACAAAATGGAGTCGTGGTCAGCTTTTCCGAAAGGGGGGCGGGGCAGGGCCTTATATGCGTCGCGGAAGTTAGAGTAACAATGATCCAAGGTCTTTCCACCCCTGGTTGCGCAATCGATATGCTGATAAAATTTGGGGAGTCTTGTTTTCAGATTAGCCTTGTTAAAATCCCCAGCTACAATGAATGCAGCCTCCGGATAAATGGTTTCCAGTTTGCAAAGAGTCAAATAAAGTTCATTCAGAGCCAACGATGTGTCTGCTTGGGGGGGGATATATACGGCTGTGATTATAATCGAAGAGAATTCTCTTGGTAGATAATGCGGTCTACATTTGATTGTGAGGAATTCTAAATCAGGTGAACAGAAGGATTTGAGTTCCTGTATGTTTCTTTCATCACACCATGTCACGTTAGTCATAAGGCATACGCCCCCGCCCCTCTTTTTACCAGAAAGATGTTTTTTCCTGTCTGCGCGATGCGTGGAGAAACCTGTTGGCTGCACCGCTTCGGATAGCGTCTCTCCAGTAAGCCACGTTTCCGTGAAGCAAAGAACGTTACAGTCTCTGATGTCCCTCTGGAATGCTACCCTTGCTCGGATTTCATCAACCTTGTTGTCAAGAGACTGGACATTGGCAAGAAGAATGCTAGGGAATGGTGCACGATGTGCCCGTCTCCGGAGTCTGACCAGAAGACCGCCTCGTTTCCCTCTTTTTCGGAGTCGTTTTTTTGGGTCGCTGCATGGGATCCACTCCGTTGTCCTGTTTGTAAGGCAGAGCACAGGATCCGCGTCGCGAAAAGCGTATTCTTGGTCGTACTGATGGTGAGTTGACGCTGATCTTATATTCAGTAGTTCTTCTCGACTGTATGTGATGAAACCTAAGATGACCTGGGGTACTAATGTAAGAAATAACACGTAAAAAAACAAAAAACTGCATAGTTTCCTAGGAACGCGAAGCGAGGCGGCCATCTCTGTCGGCGCCGGAAGTCTAGGCGATGTGGTAGTTAGGCCAGGGCGACAGGCCTGCTATTGGGATGTGTTAGTTATGCCAGGGTAACAGGCCTGCTATTGTGATGTGGTAGTTAGGCCAGGGGAACAGGCCTGCTATAGGGATGTGGTAGTTAGGCCAGGGCGACAGGCCTGCTATTGGGATGTGTTAGTTAGGCCAGGGGTACAGGCCTGCTATTGGGATGTGGTAGTTAGGTCAGGGGTACAGGCCTGCTATTGGGATGTGGTAGTTAGGCCAGGGTAACAGGCCTGCTATTGGGATGTGGTAGTTAGGCCAGGGTAACAGGCCTGCTATAGGGATGTGGTAGTTAGGGCAGGGGAACAGGCCTGCTATAGGGATGTGGTAGTTAGGCCAGGGCGACAGGCCTGCTATTGGGATGTGGTAGTTAGGCCAGGGTAACAGGCCTGCTATTGGGATGTGTTAGTTAGGCCAGGGGAACAGGTCTGCTATTGGGATGTGTTAGTTAGGCCAGGGGTACAGGCCTGCCATTGGGATGTGGTAGTTAGGCCAGTGTAACAGGCCTGCTATTGGGATGTGGTAGTTAGGCCAGGGTACAGGCCTGCTATTGGGATGTGTTAGTTAGGCCAGGGTAACAGGCCTGCTATTGGGATGTGTTAGTTAGGCCAGGGGTACAGGCCTGCTATTGGGATGTGGTAGTTAGGCCAGGGGAACAGGCCTGCTATTGGGATGTGTTAGTTAGGCCAGGGTACAGGCCTGCTATTGGGATGTGGTAGTTAGGCCAGGGTACAGACCTGCTATAGGGATGTGGTAGTTAGGCCAGGGCGACAGGCCTGCTATTGGGATGTGTTAGTTAGGCCAGGGTAACAGGCCTGCTATTGGGATGTGGTAGTTAGGCCAGGGGAACAGGCCTGCTATAGGGATGTGGTAGTTAGGCCAGGGCGACAGGCCTGCTATTGGGATGTGTTAGTTAGGCCAGGGGTACAGGCCTGCTATTGGGATGTGGTAGTTAGGTCAGGGGTACAGGCCTGCTATTGGGATGTGGTAGTTAGGCCAGGGTAACAGGCCTGCTATTGGGATGTGTTAGTTAGGCCAGGGTAACAGGCCTGCTATAGGGATGTGGTAGTTAGGCCAGGGTAACAGGCCTGCTATTGGGATGTGTTAGTTAGGCCAGGGGCACAGGCCTGCTATAGGGATGTGGTAGTTGGGTCAGGGGTACAGGCCTGCTATTGGGATGTGTTAGTTAGACCCGGGGAACAGGCCTGCTATTGGGGTGTGGTAGTTAGGTCAGGGGTACAGGCCTGCTATAGGGATGTGGTAGTTAGGTCAGGGGTACAGGCCTGCTATAGGGATGTGGTAGTTAGGTCAGGGGAACAGGCCTGCTATTGGGATGTGTTATTTAGGCCAGGGTACAGGCCTGCTATAGGGATGTGGTAGTTGGGTCAGGGGTACAGGCCTGCTATTGGGATGTGTTAGTTAGGCCAGGGGAACAGGCCTGCTATTGGGATGTGTTAGTTAGGCCAGGGGAACAGGCCTGCTATAGGGATGTGGTAGTTAGGCCAGGGGAACAGGCCTGCTATTGGGATGTGTTAGTTAGGTCAGGGTATATGCCTGCTATTGGGGTGTGTTAATTAGGCCAGGGGAACAGGCCTGCTATTGGGATGTGTTAGTTAGACCAGGGGAACAGTCCTGCTATTGGGATGTGGTAGTTAGGCCAGGGAACAGGCCTGCTATTGGGATGTGGTAGTTAGGCCAGGGTACAGGCCTGCTATTGGGATGTGTTAGTTAGGCCAGGGTACAGGCCTGCTATTGGGATGTGTTAGTTAGGCCAGGGGAACAGGCCTGCTATAGGGATGTGGTAGTTAGGTCAGGGGTACAGGCCTGCTATTGGGATGTGTTAGTTAGGCCAGGGGTACAGGCCTGCTATTGGGATGTGGTAGTTAGGCCAGGGTAACAGGCATGCTATTGGGATGTGGTAGTTAGGCCAGGGTAACAGGCCTGCTATTGGGATGTGTTAGTTAGGCCAGGGGAACAGGCCTGCTATTGGGATGTGTTAGTTAGGCCAGGGGTACAGGCCTGCCATTGGGATGTGGTAGTTAGGCCAGGGTAACAGGCCTGCTATTGGGATGTGGTAGTTAGGCCAGGGTACAGGCCTGCTATTGGGATGTGTTAGTTAGGCCAGGGTAACAGGCCTGCTATTGGGATGTGTTAGTCAGGCCAGGGGTACAGGCCTGCTATTGGGATGTGATAGTTAGGCCAGGGGAACAGGCCTGCTATTGGGATGTGTTAGTTAGGCCAGGGTACAGGCCTGCTATTGGGATGTGGTAGTTAGGCCAGGGTACAGGCCTGCTATAGGGATGTGGTAGTTAGGCCAGGGCGACAGGCCTGCTATTGGGATGTGTTAGTTATGCCAGGGTAACAGGCCTGCTATTGTGATGTGGTAGTTAGGCCAGGGGAACAGGCCTGCTATAGGGATGTGGTAGTTAGGCCAGGGCGACAGGCCTGCTATTGGGATGTGTTAGTTAGGCCAGGGGTACAGGCCTTCTATTGGGATGTGGTAGTTAGGTCAGGGGTACAGGCCTGCTATTGGGATGTGGTAGTTAGGCCAGGGTAACAGGCCTGCTATTGGGATGTGGTAGTTAGGCCAGGGTAACAGGCCTGCTATAGGGATGTGGTAGTTAGGGCAGGGGAACAGGCCTGCTATAGGGATGTGGTAGTTAGGCCAGGGCGACAGGCCTGCTATTGGGATGTGGTAGTTAGGCCAGGGTAACAGGCCTGCTATTGGGATGTGTTAGTTAGGCCAGGGGAACAGGTCTGCTATTGAGATGTGTTAGTTAGGCCAGGGGTACAGGCCTGCCATTGGGATGTGGTAGTTAGGCCAGTGTAACAGGCCTGCTATTGGGATGTGGTAGTTAGGCCAGGGTACAGGCCTGCTATTGGGATGTGTTAGTTAGGCCAGGGTAACAGGCCTGCTATTGGGATGTGTTAGTTAGGCCAGGGGTACAGGCCTGCTATTGGGATGTGGTATTTAGGCCAGGGGAACAGGCCTGCTATTGGGATGTGTTAGTTAGGCCAGGGTACAGGCCTGCTATTGGGATGTGGTAGTTAGGCCAGGGTACAGACCTGCTATAGGGATGTGGTAGTTAGGCCAGGGCGACAGGCCTGCTATTGGGATGTGTTAGTTAGGCCAGGGTAACATGCCTGCTATTGGGATGTGGTAGTTAGGCCAGGGGAACAGGCCTGCTATAGGGATGTGGTAGTTAGGCCAGGGCGACAGGCCTGCTATTGGGATGTGTTAGTTAGGCCAGGGGTACAGGCCTGCTATTGGGATGTGGTAGTTAGGTCAGGGGTACAGGCCTGCTATTGGGATGTGGTAGTTAGGCCAGGGTAACAGGCCTGCTATTGGGATGTGGTAGTTAGGCCAGGGTAACAGGCCTGCTATAGGGATGTGGTAGTTAGGGCAGGGGAACAGGCCTGCTATAGGGATGTGGTAGTTAGGCCAGGGCGACAGGCCTGCTATTGGGATGTGGTAGTTAGGCCAGGGTAACAGGCCTGCTATTGGGATGTGGTAGTTAGGCCAGGGTACAGGCCTGCTATAGGGATGTGGTAGTTAGGGCAGGGGAACAGGCCTGCTACATGGATGTGTTAGTTAGGCCAGGGGAAAGGCCTGCCTGTCTGCAGTGTGTATCTGATGGATAAATTGCTCAGGATAGACCAGTCTAAATAGCTCCCAGTCTTTCTTTCCTCCCAGCCACAATCCCAGTCAGATGATTCCAGTCTCTCTCTCTCTCCTCCCCTACCCACCACACCACCAACCCCAATCCCAGTCAGATGATTCCAGTCTCTCTCTCTCTCCTCCCCTACCCACCACACCACCAGCCCCAATCCCAGTCAGATGATTCACTGTCTCTCTCCTCCCCTACCCACCACACCACCAGCCCCAATCCCAGTCAGATGATTCCCAGTCTCTCTCCTCCCCTACCCACCACACCACCAGCCCCAATCACAGTCAGATGATTCCCAATCTCTCTCTCTCCTCCCCTACCCACCACACCACCAGCCCCAATCCCAGTCAGATGATTCCCAATCTCTCTCTATACCCTTCACACCACCAGCCCCAATCCCAGTCAGATGATTCCCTGTCTCCCTCCTCCCCTACCCACCACACCACCAGCCCCAATCCCAGCCAGATGATTCCCAGTCTCTCCTTTCCTACCCACCACACCACCAGCCCCAATCCAAGTCAGATGATTCCCAGTCTCTCTCTCTCTCCTCCCCTACCCACCATACCACCAGCCCCAATCCCAGTCAGATGATTCCCTGTCTCTCTCCTCCCCTACCCACCACACCACCAGCCCCAATCCCAGTCAGATGATTCTCAGTCTCTCTCTCTACCCACCACACCACCAGCCCCAATCGCAGCCAGATGATTCCTAGTCTCTCCTCCCCTACCCACCACACCACACCACCAGCCCCAATCCCAGTCAGATGATTCTCAGTCTCTCTCTCTACTCACCACACCACCAGCCCCAATCCCAGTCAGATGATTCCCAGTCTCTTTCTCTCCTCCAGACCCCAGCCCCAATCCCAGGAATATGATTCCCAGTCTCTCCCAGTCTCTCTCTCTCTCTCTCCTCCCCTACCCACCACACCACCAGCCCCAATCCCAGTCAGATGATTCCCAATCTCTCTCTCTCTCCTCCCCTACCCACCACACCACCAGCCCCAATCCCAGTCAGATGATTCCCAATCTCTCTCTATACCCACCACACCACCAGCCCCAATCCCAGTCATTTGACAGTCTCTCTCTCTCTCCTCCCATTCCCACCACACCACCAGCCCCAATCCCAGGATGATATTCCCAGTCTCTCTCTCTCTCTCTCCTCAGCCACCCCCCACCCATCCCCACCACAGCCCAAATCCCAGCTAGATGGTTTTCAGAAGGGCCAGTGCTGGCCTGTGAGAGAGAGATAGACAGAAGCCCTCACTTGTCTGGTTTATCATTCTATGCAGATGGACGAGAGCTAGAAAGATACACACACACACACACACACACACACACACACACACACACACACACACACACTCTCACCAATGAAATAGAGCTCAAACAGAGACACATGGCGATGAGGGGGGAAAAATGCTGAAAGTGTTTGTTTTTAGTCTTTAGTCCACCTCAATGATCCCTCTTGTTTAATGTTGTTTGTGTGACTATACTTAGTGAATGTCTTTTGTTATCCATCAGCATCTGAATAAAAACATGGCAATGCAAAAAACTAAATTGTAAAAAGCCAGAATAAATAAAAAATATGTTGAATCTGTTAATACATTTACCAAGGATATATAGACCTACTGTATGTTTTTCTCTTGGTGTGTGACTGCCAAGTTTCTCTCCCGGTGTGGATACCAGTGTGTTGTGTGTGTAGTTCCTGGTGTGTGACTACCAGTGTGTTGTGTGTGTAGTTCCTGGTGTGTGACTACCAGTGTGTTGTGTGTGTAGTTCCTGGTGTGTGACTACCAGTGTGTTGTGTGTGTAGTTCCTGGTGTGTGACTACCAGTGTGTTGTGTGTGTAGTTCCTGGTGTGTGACTACCAGTGTGTTGTGTGTGTAGTTCCTGGTGTGTGACTACCAGTGTGTTGTGTGTGTAGTTCCTGGTGTGTGGCTACCAGTCTGTTGTGTGTGTGGTTCCTGGTGTGTGACTACCAGTGTGTTGTGTGTGTGTGTAGTCAGCCGTCAGCTGCCTCCCCCCAGCCTAAAGGGCAGTGGACTGCTGCAGCGTGGGGTCAGAGGCCGGCCAGGTTGATTAACGGGGACGGGCCACTCTACCTACCTTCATTTATGGGGGAACCTTTAAGCACTATCTCAGGACTAATTGCATGACAAACAGGCCTGGTGATTTAGTGTACTAGGGCTGGCTGGCTCCTTCTGAGGATGGTCGAGGAGGGCGCAATGAGGTACAAATGGCCAAAGATGGTGTGTGTGGGGGATAGGTTGGGGGTCAGGGGGTAGCATTTCAGGGCAAGAATGTTCTTTGGAGTGTAGCCTGTCTCCCCTGTTGGTTTCTGTGGCTGTGTGGATGGCAGGGGCCAGGTTTCTCTCTCCCCTGGGTTGTCTTCAAAGGAGAGAGCAGAGATGGCAGGCTGAAGGAAGGAGAGATGACTGAGGGTAGTCTTTGAAAGATGATGTATCTTTACTGGTGTGAGTCAGCAACATTTAGTTCTCTCTCATACCAAACTCATGGGCAACTGAGTGCCCTTTAGTCTATCTTTGCAATGATTGTCTCTGAGTGTCCTGTCATGTGTTAATGTGTATTTTTGCGATGTGTGTACAGTGCCCTACGTAATTATTGGGGCAGGGACACATGTTTAGTTATTTTGGCAATTTAGATTTGAAATTATACAATGACTACGAGGTTAAAGTACAGACTGTCAGCTTTAATTAAAAGGTATTTTCATCCATATGGGGTGAACGGTTTATAAATGACAGCACTTTCAGTACGTAGTCCCCCCATTTTAGGGGACCAAAAGTATTGGAACAAATTCACTTATGTGTATTAAAGTAGTGAAAAGTAAGTATTTGGTTCCATATTCCTAGCACACAATGATGACATCAAGCTTGGGACTTTACACACTTGTTGGATGCATTTGCTGTTTGTTTTGGTTGTGTTTTAGAATATTTAGTGTCCAATAGAAATGAATGGTAATGTATTATGTCACTTTTATTGTAAATAAGAATATAATATGTTTCTAAACATTTCTACGTTGATGTGGATGCTGCCATTATTGTGGATAGTCCTTAATGAATCGTGAATAATGAAAGTTACAGACACACAAATATCATACCCCCAAGACATGCTAACCTCTCTCTATTACAATAGCAGGGGAGGTTAGCATTTCGGGGGTTATGATATTTGTGCATCTAACTTTCTGTGTCACTGTCCCAATAATTACGGAGGGCATTGCATGCATGTGCTGTGTCATATAACATCAGTGGTACGTGCTCTATCACATCAGAGTTGGGTCAGACACACACTCACGTTCTGCCTGGGTCTCCATGGCTACCAGAGCGTCAGCCCAGGGTCTACCTCAGTGTTTGATGGGTTAAAAGGTGGAGCTCAGTGTCAGCCTTCAAGTGCACTGACGAGGCAGAATACAGGGGGGCTCAACTTCAATATAATCATGTGGACCAAGACACTAAAGAGGGGCTGAGATGGGGGGTTGGGTCTCAAGTCCTCTGTCGGAAAGAGGGTGTGTGTGTGTGTGTGTGTGCGTGTGTCAAGGTTATGGGGGTACCTTGGCCTCTGGTTCCCAGCAGTGGTGAGTGAATGGGACTCCTCCATCATTGTTGAAGCAGTGAGGTTGGGGGGTGTGTGGGTTGGGGGGGGCAGGGAATTGTGAACACTGGCTGAGGGTCAAAGGTCACTAAGTTGTTCATCCATCTTGCTGGTATGCATGACAGGGTCGAGGGCCAGGATTTATTAAGACGTCAGGATCCTGACAGCTGGGTGTTCGGGGGCCACCAGAATGTACACAGAGCACAGGGGCCAAGGGGAGAGAGATGCAGGGGCCAGGGAGGGCCCCATAAGAAGGACCGGGGGTTTGCTTTTGGGCTCCTTTCTTTTCTCTCTCATTCCCTTGTTTCTATGAGCTTGGGTAGTGGGGCAACGCTCTCTGCCGCTAGTCGTCTGTTGAGGGTGACTGCATTGTTGAGGGTGACTGCATTGTTGAGGGGGGATTGTCGGAAGAACGTGTTACAAGTGTTTGCATATGTGAATATGTGTGTATCGATGTGTGAGTCCGTGTGTGTATTGCGTTCATGTGAGTTAATGTGTGTGACTGTGTGTGTTTGTCCGTGTATTGCGTTCATGTGTGCGAGTTTATGTGTGTATGTGTTGGAGGCAGACGCCTTGGGTGGCTGAACCGTGAAGGTGGCAGACTGTTTTGACACCTCTCATTGGGGAGGGATGGGTGGGGAGCAGACTGGGTGTTTAAACCTCTACACCACCTTTACAAATACTACATCAAGTAGAGGGAAGCTCTTTCAAGTCACCCTGCCTGTCCACCCGCCTGTTCTGTTGTAGCAAGATGTGTACTTGCATGGATGAGTGTGTTTGTGTGTATGACCAGATTAGCATCAGAGAGAGGAAGGATTGTGTCCAAAGACTGGATTGTAGTGTTTTGCTCTATTCTCCTAACCTTAACCTGTTGATCCTGACCGTAGACCTTCTCTTGCTCTATTCTCCTAACCTGTTGATCCTGACCGTAGACATTCTCAACTGAAAGTGGTTCACATGATTGAATTATGGGGTATTACATATCACACAGCTTTCCAGTATTGATGTAGTTGTAAGAGATGTAGGCCTCTCTCTGTCTCTGTCTCTCTCTGTCTATATCCTCTCTCTCTGTCTCTCTCTCTTTCTCTCTGTGTCTCTCTGTCTCTGTCTCTCTCTGTTAACATATTTAAATATGCACTAGGGAGCATCATCTAAATTCATCACGTAATTCTATTTATCCCTCTAGTCCCTCTTGACTTTAAATACACAAATACATATTAGGTTTGTATCTGTAGTCTCCCTCTCTCTTCCTTTCTCTCCCTCCCTCTCCCTCTCTCTTCCGCTCCCCTTTCTCTCTATCTTTCTCCCTCTCTTCATGTATTTCTTTGTCACCCCCCCTCTCTCTCTCTCTCTTGCCCTCCTTTCTTCCATTCCTCCCTCTCTCTCCCTTTCTCGCTCCCTCCCTCCCCCTCTCCCCCTCTCTCCCTTTCCCTCCCTCTCCAGGGTTGTTAGTGCTAGTCAGGCTGTCTCTGGTGAAAGCACTGTGGTGAACATTATCGCCTGTCTCTATTCCGACACACAGGCACGCACACACACACACATTCACATACACTAGAATAGAATTGAATGTGCACGTCACTTTTTCTGCCTTTCTAGAGAAGCTCATTTTGTGTTGCTGTAAGGAGAGACGAGAATCTATTACCACCAGGTAGGGGAAAGGAAAAGCATGACAAAGAGGACAAAATGTCTCATGACGGAGGATCCTTTCGCCCCTTATTTTTTTCAGCAATCACGCTAAAATAATTGCTGTACCTTAGAGTCCTCATTTCTTGCTTGTTTAGCTTCACTTATGTAAAACAGCTTGCCCTCCCTCTCCCCCTCCCTCTCCCTTCTCTCCTCCCTCTCCCCCTCCCCCTCCCTCTCCCTTATCTCCTCCCTCTCCCCCTCCCTCTCCTCCTCCCTCTCCCTTCTCTCCTCCCTCTCCCTCTCCCCCTCCTTCTCCTCCTCCCTCTCCCTTCTCTCCTCCCTCTCCCTCTCCTCCTCCCTCTCCCTCTCCCTCTCCTCCTCCCTCTCCCTCTCCCTCTCCTCCTCCCTCTCCCTCTCCCTCTCCTCTTTCCTCCTCCTCCCCCCTCTCCCTCTCCTCCTCCCTCCTCCTCTCCCTCTCCTTCTCCTCCTCCCTCTCCTCCTCCCTCTTACTCTCCCTCTTCCTCTCCCCCTCCCTCTCCTCCTCCCTCTCCCGCTCCCCCTCCCTCTCCCTTATCTCCTTCCTCTCCTCCTCCCTCTCCCTTCTCTCCTCCCTCTCCCCCTCCCTCTCCTCCTCCCTCTCCCTTCTCTCCTCCCTCTCCCTCTCCTCCTCCCTCTCCCTTTCCCCCTCCCTCTCCTCCTCCCTCTCCCCCTCCCTCTCCTCACTCCCCCTCCCCATCCCTCCACCAGATGAATTGTAATTCAGTGATCATTACTGGAGGTGTTGAAGGTTTCTTCCTGCTCGTAGCACGGTCCTGGCTCGACTCTTTCCCCTGCTGTTCCTAACACTCATCGTCCTCTCTCCTCACACCCCATTCAGGCCAGGAAAAAAGTGCTTGTTGAGTGTGACCCAAGCAGGCGGGCAGCGCTCTGACAATACAAACACAACAAACGCAACCGAACGCCACCCGCATAACCCACATGTAACCACACTGTTAAAACTCCATTAATTTTTCAGCAAATATTCAGCTAACAACCGTGAACATTCAGGGGACATTGTGTAAAGAATGGTTTTGGAGCCAGCTCGTTCTCTCTCCACTCCACTCCCTCGTCTTTTTGAAAAGCATCCTCTCTTTGAAGGCCGCGACGGGAAGAGGGAACGATTAAAGTAGTCACGAAGCAAATTAACATGTCAAAAGACCCAGAATAAATACCCCAGGCCGCTCTCTACCCAGACACCCCATCCCTCCCGTCTGCTCTCCCCTCTGCTTCCCTCTCTGTCCTTCCCTCTCTCCGTGGGTGACTTGTTTTTCAGTCTCCTCCTCTTTCTCTCTCACCACTCTTCTACCCCGCTTTCTTTTTCTTCCTTTCTTTCTTTCTCCTTTCTCTCTCTCTCTTATTCTCTCCTGGAAAAGCATGGTTGATGGACAGACAGAAGGCTCTGAGGAGGAGCGAGAGAGAAAGAGAGAGCGAGGGGGAGGGAGAGAGAGACATGGGCTCCAATCAAGAGGGCTCGGGCAGATAATTTGAAAGAGAGTGAATGAGAGAGGGTTTGAGGCTCTGAAAAGAAAAGAGAGCCACTGCCACTTTCATTGACTTGACTGAGGGAGAAATAGTACTTTTGCAAAAAGGAGAGAGAGAAAGAAGGGGGCAGCGAGATGGAGAATAAGATAAAGAAAGGGAGTTAATTGGGAGAGATTTAGTTCCAGTTTGGCAGTCTTCCTTTTTCTCCACTTCATCCATCTCTTCACCATCTCCCCAAAATCCCTCTGATCAAGGGTATTCTAGAACTGATGTTGAGGTGTGTGTGTGTGTGTGTGTGTGTGTGTGTGTGTGTGTGTGTGTGTGTGTGTGTGTGTGTAAGTGATCCATCTCTGTGAAATGTGTATGTGCTTCTGTGTGTATGATTGAGGTACGATCACCCCCTTAACCGTGACTTTTCTCTTAACATTTCAATCATGTAGCGTGAGCAGCACAGCTGAATACAACACCAACATAACCACACATAGATGCTTTGCCTGCCAACTCTCCCTCGGTTTCTCACAATGGAGGCTGATTGCAAACACCTTGACGAGTGTTTCATCTATCTCTCTCTCATTCCCTCCCTCTCTCATTCCATCTCTCTCTCCCTCCGATTTCTATCTTAAGCTCCCTCTATCCTGGCAGGCAGAGGAGGTGGTCTTTTCTTCACTCGTGATCTTCTTCCCGAGCTCAGAACTCCTCTGGGAATGAAAGGCCTGGCTGTGGTAATCAGTTAGGGGTTATGACAAAAAGAGCGCCCAGGAAAAAAAAGGCTTGATCTACTCTGATGGGCCAGAGTCTCGATTCAATGCCCATTTTAATAAGAAAAGGCCTCTTCTAATCACAATATCCGTGCCGCTGGCACACTAGCCTTTCCCCCCTCGGTAAACACACTAACATACGGACACACACACTCATACACCGATGAAACTCTGTGTCAGAGCCAGAACTCAGGAGGTGGGGATAGCGGTATGTATGTGACATGTGTGTGTGTGTGAGGTGTAGCTGGAGGACTGGTCAAATGTAATGTGAGAGGCTGGGTCTGGGAGTGCTAGCACCAGCCAGGGAAGAGGTGTAGCTGGAGGACTGGTGAAATGTAATGTGAGAGGCTGGGTCTGGGAGTGCTAGCACCAGCCAGGGAAGAGGTGTAGCTGGAGGACTGGTGAAATGTAATGTGAGAGGCTGGGTCTGGGAGTGCTAGCACCAGCCAGGGAAGAGGTGTAGCTGGAGGACTGGTCAAATGTAATGTGAGAGGCTGGGTCTGGGAGTGCTAGCACCAGCCAGGGAAGAGGTGTAGCCGGAGGACTTGTGAAATGTAATGTGAGAGGCTGGGTCTGGGAGTGCTAGCACCAGCCAGGGAAGAGGTGTACATTTTCCTGTCGTAGGGGCAGTGGTGTAAAGTACTTAAGTAAAATGTATTTTTTTTGCGTGTCTGTACTTTACTATTTACATTTTTGACAGCTTTTACTTTTACTGCACTACATTCTTCACTAAAATAATCTACTTTTTAATCCATATGTTTTCCATGACACCCAAAAGTACTTGTTACATTTGAAATGCTCGGGCAGGACAGCAACATGGTCCAATAACACTTTGTCATCCCTACTGCCTTGGATCTGGCGGACTTACTAAACACAAATACTGTGCTTGTAAAGGATTTCTGAGTGTTGGAGTGTTCCCCTGTCTAATGTACATTTTCAAAAAGAAAGAAAATCGTGCCGTCTGGTTCGCTTAGTATAAGGAATTTGGTGTATAGAATTTCCTTTTACTTTGAACTTTTACTCAAGTATGACAATTGCGTACTTTTCCCACCACTGTACACAAGTACATTTAAAACTAGATACTTTTAGACTTACTCAAGTAGTATTTTACTGGGTGACTTTCAGTTTTACTATTCAAGTATCTTTACTTTTACTCAAGTATGACAAGGGTTTACTTTTTCCACACGTCTCAAGGATTATAAACCTTGATCCTGCTTGATGCACAACCCTGTCATACTGCAGGAGAAATTTCCCTTGAAGCCTCTCGACAGGGAGGAATGGGAGAGAGGGAGAGAGACGGGGGAGAAGGGGAGAGAGATAGACAGTGAAAAAGAGAGTGAGCGATAGATATATAGAAAAACAGGGATGTATCACTGCTTTGATAAACACCCTGAGATGTGAAAGGTGAAGCAGTGGGTTATGGGCGATCGGTCTTTAAACACACGTTTCCTGGTTAAGTCATGACCCCAGTTAGGAAGTCAATATTACTGCTATTGGTTTCCAGCCTCAGATCAGCCTGCCCTAAGGAGGTAGTGATGAAGGAAGATAGAGACAGAAGGAGAGACAGAGGGAGAGACAGAGAGAATAGAGGGAGAGACAGAGAGAATAGAGGGAGAGAGAATAGAGGCAGAGAGAATGGATGGAGAGACAGACATAATAGATGGAGAGACATACATAATGGATGTAGAGACAGACATAATAGATGGAGAGACAGACATAATAGATGGAGAGACAGACATAATGGATGTAGAGACAGACATAATAGATGGATAGACAGACATAATAGATGGAGAGACAGAGAGAATAGATGGAGAGACAGACATAATAGATGGAGAGACAGACATAATGGATGTAGAGACAGACATAATAGATGGAGAGACAGACATAATAGATGGAGAGACAGACATAATGGATGTAGAGACAGACATAATGGATGTAGAGACAGACATAATAGATGGAGAGACAGACATAATAGATGGAGAGACAGACATAATAGATGGAGAGACAGAGAGAATAGAAGGAGAGAGAATAGAGGGAGAGACAGAGAGAATAGAAGGAGAGAGAATAGAGGGAGAGAGAATGGATGGAGAGACAGACATAATAGATGGAGAGACAGACATAATGGATGTAGAGACAGAAATAATAGATGGAGAGACAGACATAATAGATGGAGAGACAGAGAGAATAGATGGAGAGACAGAGAGAATAGATGGAGAGACAGACATAATAGATGGAGAGACAGAGAGAATAGATGGAGAGACAGAGAGAATAGATGGAGAGACAGAGAGAATAGATGGAGAGACAGAGAGAATAGAGGGAGAGAGAATGGATGTAGAGACAGACATAATCGATGGAGAGACAGAGAGAATAGATGGAGAGACAGAGAGAATAGATGGAGAGACAGAGAATAGATGAAGAGACAGACATAATAGATGAAGAGACAGAGAATAGATGGAGAGGGTGAGAGTATGGTAGTTTAGTGAGATGAAGAAAGAGATCAACAAGACAGATAGATGGCGAGAAACTTGACACACTAATTTCTGGTAGTGCCAATTTTGAAACTTCAAAGCCGGCCATACATTTTCAATTGAACTGTTTTCTGTTCATGTTTGGGGTGTCCCTCTATCACTCTGTAGACGTGTCTGTCTGCACATCAAATGTGTAGCCTAAACGCTACACATTAGCACTGTAACCTGCCCTAACCGCACGCCATTTTCCTACATATCAGGTTACCCATCCTCCTCAGCCCTCCTCACCACCAGGTTCAACCAGCCAGGGGGAAAGCCAAGGGTTAACGATGGGGGCGTTACCATGACAAAGCAGCTGACAGCATTTTTAGCTTCCAGGGGTATTGCTTCCATGTCAACACATGACCTCATTTCTGGATCTGGAGTAGGCCTCTTCTCAGGGACAGGCAGGGGAAGGTCAGTGGGAGCAGCAACAGGTCTAAGAGACATGACAAGAGGTCAGGGGTCTGCAGAGTGACAGTAGTGCTGGGGACTGTGTGATTCTGGGATGGGATGTTTGGAGAATTAGTGACCCTGCAAAGTTGTATGCATACACACAGGCCTGGCGGACACACAAAGGAATGCACTCAGTGTTCACACACACACACTCTCGCTCTCTCTCTCTCACACACACACACACAGACACACACACACACACACACACACACACACACACACACACACACACACACACACACACACACACACACACACACACACACACACACACACACACACACACACACACACACACACTTACAGTGTCAACATAACAGAGTTACACACACACACACACACACACACACAGAGCGCATACACTAACACACAGAGCTCATACGTGCGCACATAAACACACACAGACACACAATAGAAGGTGTTTGGCCCCAGACAGACTGACGGCTGGGAGCTACTAGTGGATTACCTAATCAAACAACCTAAAATACCCTGCATGTGATTAGCAGATATTATTGAGGTTGTAGTGAAATGCTTGTGCTTCTAGCTCCGACAGTGCAGTAATATCTAACTAAATGCTTGTGCTTCAAACTCCGACAGTGCAGTAATATCTAACTAAATGCTTGTGCTTCTAGCTCCGACAGTGCAGTAATATCTAACTAAATGCTTGTGTTTCTAGCTCCGACAGTGCAGTAATATCTAACTAAATGCTTGTGCTTCTAGCTCCGACAGTGCAGTAATATCTAACTAAATGCTTGTGCTTCTAGCTCCGACAGTGCAGTTATATCTAACTAAATGCTTGTGCTTCTAGCTCAGACAGTGCAGTAATATCTAACTAAATGCTTGTGCTTCTAGCTCAGACAGTGCAGTAATATCTAACTAAATGCTTGTGTTTCTAGCTCCGACAGTGCAGTAATATATAACTAAATGCTTGTGCTTCTAGCTCAGACAGTGCAGTAATATCTAACTAACTGCTTGTGCTTCTAGCTCAGACAGTGCAGTAATATCTAACTAAATGCTTGTGCTTCTAGCTCCGACAGTGCAGTAATATCTAACTAAATGCTTGTGCTTCTAGCTCAGACAGTGCAGTAATATCTAACTAAATGCTTGTGCTTCTAGCTCCGACAGTGCAGTAATATCTAACTAAATGCTTGTGCTTCTAGCTCAGACAGTGCAGTAATATCTAACTAAATGCTTGTGCTTCTAGCTCCGACAGTGCAGTAATATCTAACTAAATGCTCGTGCTTCTAGCTCCGACAGTGCAGTAATATCTAACTAAATGCTTGTGCTTCTAGCTCCGACAGTGCAGTAATATCTAACTAAATGCTTGTGCTTCTAGCTCAGACAGTGCAGTAATATCTAACTAAATGCTTGTGCTTCTAGCTCCGACAGTACAGTAATATCTAACAAGTAATATCTAACAAATTAACATAAACCCAATACAACATAAACCCAATACAACTTGAACCCAATACAACATAAACCCAATACAACAAACCCAATACACACAAATCTGAGTAGGAATGAGTTAAGACTATATATATACCTATGGTAGAGCGATGTTAGAGCAGAACAGACTAAGATACAGTAGAATAGTATAGAATACAGTATATACATATGAGATGAGAAATGCCAGATATGTAAACATTATCAAAGTGACTAGTGTTCCATTCCTTAAAGTGGCCAGTGATTTCTAGTCTATGCCTGTAGGCAGCAGCCTCTAATGTGCTAGTGGTGGCTGTTTAACAGTCTGGTGGCCTTGAGATAGAAGCTGTTTTTCAGTCTCTCGGCCCCCGCTTTGATGCACCTGTACTGACTTCGCCTTCTGGATGATAACAGGGTGAACAGGTAGTGGTTCGGGTGGTTGATGGCCTTGATCATCTTTTTGGCCTTCCTGTGACATTGGGTGCTGTAGGTGTCCTGGAGGGTAGGTAGTTTGCCCCCGGTGATGCGTTGGGCAGATCGCACTACCCTCTGGAGAGCCTTGCGGTTGCGGACGGTGCAGTTGCCATACCAGGTGGTGATGCAGCCCAACAGGATGCTTTCAATTGTGCATCTGTAAAAGTTTGTCAGGGTTTTAGGTGACAAGCCACATTTCTTTAGCCTCCTGAGGTTGAAGAGGCTCTGTTGCGCCTTCTTCACCACGCTCTCTGTGTGGGTGGTCCATTTCATTTTGTCGGTGATGTGTACGCCAAGGATATGTGTGTGTGTGTGTGTGTGTGTGTGTGTGTGTGTGTAATGACTGAATTATGTACGTAGGTGATTTATAACGTGCTTGAGGAAATACTGACCTTTGTTTACCTTATTTATAGAGACCGTTTCCATATTGCTTCCCTTTCCTCTTCTCCTATTCTTATAGCCGTGTGTGCGTTGTTTGTTCTCCTTTCACATCCTCCCTTTGCCTGTCCCAATCTTGTTGACTCTACAGTACAGGATAGCGACCACATCAGCCAATTGTTGATCTGTGTGTGGTGGGAAGTCCCTTAGCACAACAACACTAGCATACCCCCCACCACACGGTTAACCCCCCCTATGATTGAATAAAAATCCAACTCAGGAAAGCATGTCAGATACTCCCCTCCTACCCTCTCACCACCACCTTTCCCCCTTCAGGACTCTGTGGAATTGTAGCATAGACATTTTATTTGATTTTTGAACATGTATTTGACCTTTATTTAACTAGGCAAGTCAGTTAAGAACAAATTCTCATTTTCAATGACGGCCTAAGAATAGTAACCACTTAGTTTACCTGCTGCACCACTGTCCCCTGCTAGAATAATCCCTCAAAGCCTGCTGAGTGTTTTTGTGCACGGAAGATTTTGAAACAGAGTGTATGTGCAGTATAAATGTGTATGAGAGACTTTGTGTGTGTTTGAGTGTACATGCAGTTGTGTATAGAACATATGCAAGAGTGTGTGTTGGTATGAGTGTGTGTGTTGGTGTGTATGTGTGTGTAGGCATTGTTATTCATTATCCACCTGCCGTGTGAATCCTGGGTCACAAAAGGTCTGTAGCGTTCTGACGCTAACCCGGCCTGGGTGGTGCCACCCGCAGAACCTGGCATGGGCACAAGAGTGGAATCTGAGCACCCCTCCACCTAATAGGGCCAAGTCAAGCAATGTTTCACCACACACAAAGGTGGATCTGTTTAAACTACCTGCCACTCTGTCTCTTTCCCGTCTCTCTGTTTCTCTCCCTCTGTCTATCTCTTTCTTTCTCTCTGTCTCACTTTGTCTCAGTCTCTCTCTGTTTTTTTTCCTCTCTCGCTCTCGCTCTCTCGCTCTCCATCCCAGAAGTCCCCCTCCACACCCTTTGTCCATTCTTGAAGGGTGGACTTTTCCTCTCAGTGTAATACAGTCGATTTCACTGATATAGCCATTGTGCTAAAAGGCTCCTGGACACTGTGGTCCAACACAGAGAGAACAGGGTGGAGTGGTGGAGAGGTGGGAAGTGGGGCCTACGTGACATAAAGAATACAGAGACCTGGGCCTGCAGGAGGTTTGAAAACAATATTTCAATATTAAAGTTATGCAATCCAAATAACAATAGTAGGTACCATGATGCAACCCGTTAAGCAAAATGGATGAGAACAGTCATTACCTTTTAAAAATGATCTGTCCTATGTTCTTAAAGTTAGTTAAAGTTATGTTCTTAAAGTTAGTTAAACTTGGAGTTTGATAGTGGTCTAAAATCATAAATGTTGTTCATTTATGCACAAACAAAAATTATGCAAACAATTTCTCTATTCTTCATTTGTACCTCAGGTTTTCCCTCTGTTGTGTTGGCCTCAGGTTTTGGCTTGGCGTGTGTTCATAGTTGTGTCAGATAAAGCCATTTTAATTAGAGCAGCTTCTTGGGTGATGGATTGCTTCTGTTGGAAATACATTTATATATCATCTGGCTCTGACAGACAGACCCATACAGACCTCTGGCAACCAAGGGAAACTGGTCTGGCATCAGCTTTATATATTAGCCATGTTCGCTCTCCTAACAACTGTTATCATTTTTGGTTAAAATTGGACCTTAATTAGGGCTACTATGGACATCGCCCCAGATATTAGCATTTAGTGCTTCTACTACGACTCCTTTTCCCACCATACAGGTTAAGGTTAAGATGCGTGTCTGTCATCAATCATTGTGATAGGTTTCGGTGGCCGTGTGTCTCTCATCTATCACACTGATAGGTTTCGGTGGCCGTGTAGCTGCGTGTCGCCTTCAGAGCCGGGGGTGATTAATAACCCCACAAACTGACTTAACAACTTAACCTGTTCCACGATCCTGCTGTTTTAATGACAGTTGCTAGCGGTTAGTGCCTAGTTAGCCCCAGCTAATAGCCAGAGGCTCAGGTTTTTGGATTTGTATGTATTTTTTGAATTTTTCACTTTTTCTCTCTCTATGTGAGTTTGTGTGTGTGTGTGGGAAGGGGTAGTGAGTCCATTACTTAGAAACCTGTTTTATTCCGGCTGTCTGCTAGCTGGGAGAGAGAGAACCCAAACTGTTGCTACAAACTTGGAAGCACAGAATTGTCTAGAATGTCATTGTATGCTGTAGCATTAAGATTTACCTTCACTGGAACTAAGGGGCCTAGCCCAGACCATGAAAAACAACCTCAGACCGTTATTCATTATCCACCAAACTTTACAGTTGGCGCTATGAATTCGGGCAAGGACAGACACTTTTTACTGATTCGCGCTTCAGCACTCGGCAGTCCCATTCTGTGAGCTTGTGTGGCCTACCACTACACGGCTGAGCAGTTGTTGCTCCTAGACGTTTCCACTTCACAAAAACTGCACTTACAGTTGACCGGGGAAGCTCTAGCAGGGCAGACATTTTATGAAATGACTTGTTGGGAAGGTAACTTATGACGGTGCCACATTGAAAGTCACTGAGCTCTTCAGTAAGGCCATTCTACTGTCAATGTTTGTCTATGGAGATTGCATGGCGGTGTGCTCAATTTTATACACCTGTCAGCAACAGGAGTGGCGGAAATAGCAAAATCCACTCATTTGAAGAGGTGTCCACATACTTTTGTATATATTGTGTAGTTTGAAAATAACATGCTGGCTCTTTAAGGTAGAGGAAAGAAGGAGATTCTCACTTTGCCCTCAGGTTTGAAAACAGATCGCTTTGTTGTGAAAGAAAAGGCTTTGTGAGGACGGCTCAGTCCCCTTCAGAAGAACACTCACTGTCTGTTAGGACTGAGACAAGAGCCACTGAATTTAAGAACCAAAAGAAAACAAAGCATTTGGAAGAAAGGGGGAAACGATATAGTTTGAACTTGATTATTTTTCGGTATAAAGGAAGCAATTGTTCTGTCTGGGAAAGCCCAGTTTATGTGTGTTTAGCGTGTTGCATTCTTGGGTTTGGGCTGGCTATTCATGGGGTTCTTTCGTTCTTTCTATCATGCTTTATGTCTCGAGTGTATAGGAAGCTTTGTTGTGTGGCCTGGTGAGTGGGTATCTGCCATGGTTTGCGTGCGGGTCAGTTGATGAAGTTTTAGTAGCTGGATGTGTGGGCTAGTGTATTTCAGTAGGCTACTGTGGAGGATATTGTGGGCTATTTGAAGACTAATGTGCAGGTAGTTGTCATTGTGTGGAGGACATTGTTGAGTTTTTAGTCGGTGGGTGTGTAGGTAGTTAGTTGTCATTGTGTGGAGGACATTGTTGAGTTTTTAGTCGGTGGATGTGTAGGTAGTTAGTTGTCATTGTATCGCCAGCTTTTGTGTGGTTTTTGCAGATGGGCGCGTCGGCCGTTTGGTTTTGAACAGATGTTTTCCACTTTCCCATCGTCTCACACGGTGAGCCCAATTCACCAACACAATCCCCTCCACCCCGACAAAATGACTCGTTAACTCTGAGAAGCCCCCTCTCCTTATCCCACACAGACAACACAGAGAGAGGAGAGAGGGGTGAGGAAGGGTGACAAAGAAAAGACTAAAGCAATAGAGGAGGGTTGAATGAGTGAAAGAAGCGAGAGGGATGAAGGGAGGAATGCGATGTCCCAGTCGATTCCATTTTGAGCCATTCCAGAATAGAACAGTAAGTCACCAGTCCCTTTGATCTCCCGGCACCAGGATCTGGCACCTGACAAAAACCTACCGCTCTGAAAGTAGGCACGGGGAGAGAGAGAAGGAGTTGGAGGAGAGAAGGAGGGAGAGAGGAATAGGGACATGAGGAAAAGGAAATGGGGATATAGAGAAAAATAGTATTACAGAGGGAAGGTTGTGTGAATGCTAATGGAGAATCAGACAATATAATGAAGGCTCCTTACCTAGCCCAGCCCAGCCCATATGACTTTCTCTGAATTTCTGTGTGTGTGTGTCTGTTAATGTTTGTATTTGTCTGTTAATGTTTGTGTGCATGTTGATCATGGCCGGTCTGGGCGGTGATAAATCCATGTGGTCTTAAGGGAGATTCTTTAGTAAATCCTCAGTCGTCCAGACCACCCAGCATTGTGGTCTCTTTCTTTCTCTCTCTCTCTCTCTTTCTCTCTCTCTTTCTCTCTCTCTCTCTCTCTCTCTCTCTCTCACTCTCTCTCGCTCACACACACACACACACACACACACACACACACACACACACACACACACACACACACACACACACACACACACACACACACACACACACACACACACACACACACACACACACACACACACACAGACGCACTGACACACAGACACACAGGCACAGACACAGACACACACAAAAACTCCTAATGGGAAGCAAATTCCCTAGCTTTACTAGGATTTCACCCTCTCTTCCTAGTGCATTTTCCTATCCGCAGGGCAAGAAACCATTATAAACACTTCTCTATGTTGACATACCCTTTCAAACTATTTCCAAGATGCAAAATCCAGACCACAAATGAAGATGCCAACCGATCTCTATGTCAAAGGGGGATTTTGAGGGTTTGCAAATAATTCTACTGAAGAATAAGGCGGGGGCTATTTGGTAGTGGAGGTCACCTCAGGGCAGATTGATTATCACAGAGTAATAAACTCCTCAGCCGTGCACAGTGTGAGCTGGATCTCTCCTCACACCACTCTCAACCTCTCTTTATCATTACACAGAGGCCATGGCTCAAAGACCCAAAAGCATGGACCTCAATTAACTCTCCCCCCAGCTTTCTGTGAGGGGTGATCAGTCTAAACCAGCTGGACTTCCCCCGTGCCTCCCCTGGTCAGCTTCCTGGTCATAGCACATTGACAAAACCCCCTCCTAAACCTGATGTTTCTCTTAAAACTCTCAAAACAGTCACAACCCCTCAACACAATACCCGTCCCTGTCGTGCCTCTGTGACGCATTTTGGCGTTAAAGATTGTCAAAGATCCTGAACAGATAGAGAGATAACACAAAGCACCTTCCGTTTTAATCCTCCCCTCGGTCTTCCACTGTGAGAAGAAGACTAGAGGCTCTCCTCTCCTCTAACCCCTGCCGGCGTGAATCAAAGAGGACCTTAGCGCTAAGCGTTAGCTGGTGAAGCGGCAGGGATTGGGTCTGATGGACTGGGAGGGGATGTGGAGATAAAGACTCAGCAGGTTGCAAGCAGCAAGCTGTACTGGGCTGGGCTGTGCTGAGCTGGGCTGTGCTGTACTGGGCTGTGCTGAGCTGGGCTTTACTGGGCTGGGCTGTACTGAGTTGGGCTGTGCTGTACTGGGCTGTGCTGAGCTGGGCTGCACTGGGCTGGGCTGAGCTGGGCTGTGCTGAGCAGTGCTGTACTGGGGTGGGCTGCGCTGGGCTGGGCTGTGCTGTACTGGGCTGTGCTGGCCTGTGCTGAGCTGGGCTGTGCTGGGCTGTGCTGTACTGGGCTGGGCT
This sequence comes from Oncorhynchus clarkii lewisi, assembly GCF_045791955.1. Classification (NCBI taxonomy): domain Eukaryota; kingdom Metazoa; phylum Chordata; class Actinopteri; order Salmoniformes; family Salmonidae; genus Oncorhynchus; species Oncorhynchus clarkii. The sequence continues at coordinate 28,529,372 of NC_092170.1, forward strand.
GTGCTGAGCTGGGCTGTGCTGTGCTGGGCTGTGCTGAGCTGGGCTGTGCTGTACTGAGCTGTGCTGTGCTGGGCTGGGCTGTACTGAGCTGGGCTGTGCTGTACTGAGCTGTGCTGTGCTGAGCTGGGCTGTGCTGCGCTGTGCTGGGCTGTGTTGGGCTGTGCTGGGCTGGGCTGTGCTGGGCTGGGCTGTGCTGGGCTGTACTGGGCTGGGCTGTGCTGAGCTGGGCTGGGCTGTGGGATACCAAAGGCTATGCTAAGCCTGTGGCTAGCTGATGTTAACGGGGGAGGGAGAGGAAGACACACAGGGAAAGGAGCCCAGTTTCATTATTGTGGCGCAGAGTAAGGGATTTCCCTCACTTTTTGGGGTTTGTGGACTTTCTTGTGTGTGGGTAGGTGTGTGTGTGTTCCTTGTGTGTGTCTGTGTGAAAAGGCATGAGTTTGAGTTAGCGTGGTGGATGCATGTGGGACTTTGAACACTACTCAAAGTGTTTGTGGACTGAGAACCTGGCTCAGAGGAGACACTGGGCCAAACGAGGTGACATTTGTTTGTTAATTGTGTTGGAACGCTCATGGCTTTGCGTACATTTCACATTGCAGCCCTGCCAATAAAGCATAGTCTAATTCTAGAGAGGGAGGAGGGGCGGTTCTGTGATATTTTTTGTAACTCTTGTATGGTAACTCTCTATATTATTCTGATGAAAGCCAGTCTCAGGGCATTGGTGAAATGTCTGGGTTTGAGAGGAGAGATGGGTAGAACTGGAGAAAATGAATAGAAGATAGAAACCTCAGTCAGCTTGTTGAATCGCCCAACAAGAGAAGGAGAAATAGAAAGCCAGAAAGAGAGAGATAGATATGATTGACAGAGAGCAGCATTACACAGTGCGTGGTTTTACTATATTGTAGTGTGTACTCACTGTGAGTGTTCTATGTTCCCTGCCGACTGACTTTGTCTCTCTCGCTATCTGTGTTCTTACAGCCTGTAAGATTGGCTACTACCGTGCCCTGGCCACAGACGGTGCCTGCTCCAAGTGTCCTCTCCACAGCTACTCTGTCAGAGAGGGATCCACATCCTGTGCCTGTGACAAGGGCTACTTCCGCTCAGAGACTGACCCTGCATCCATGCCATGCACCAGTAAGTGTACACGCAAGCACCTACGCATGCACACACACACACACACACACACACACACACACACACACACACACACACACACACACACACACACACACACACACACACACACACACACACACACACACACACACTAACACTAACACTAACACTAACACTAACACAGTGGTTGCACACACAGCTGGTGTTTAATAGTTGCATTCTGATTCCAGGTGGTACTTAGTGATCACTCAATGTGACAAAGAACTAATGAGGAAACACTGCATCCAAGATTCACTCTTCCACCAGAGAGTGAGAGTGATAGGGAAGGAGAGAGAGAGAGCGCGATAGGGAAGGAGGGAGAGAGAGTGATAGGGAAGGAGAGAGAGAGAGCGATAGGGAAGGAGCGAGAGAGAGTGATAGGGAAGGAGAGAGAGAGAGCGATAGGGAAGGAGAGAGAGAGAGTGATAGGGAAGGAGAGAGTGATAGGGAAAGACCGATAGGGAAAGACACTGCAATCAAGATTCACTCTTCCACAAGAAAGTGACAGCGATAGGGAAGGAGAGAGTGATAAGGAAGGACTGATAGGGAAAGAGACTGCATCCCAGATTCACTCTTCCACCAGAGAGTGAGAGCGATAGGGAAGGAGAGAGAGAGTGATAGGGAAGGAGAGAGAGAGAGCGATAGGGAAGGAGAGAGAGAGCAATAGGGAAGGAGAAAGAGAGAGCGATACGGAAGGAGAGAGAGAGCGATAGGGAAGGAGAGAGAGAGAGTGATAGGGAAGGAGAGAGAGAGAGCGATAGGGAAGGAGAGAGAGAGCGATAGGGAAGGAGAGAGAGAGCGATGGGGAGAGAGAGCGATAGGAAGGAGAGACAGCGATAGGGAAGGAGAGAGAGCGATAGGGAAGGAGAGAGAGCGATAGGGAAGGGGAGAGAGTGCGATAGGGAAGGAGAGAGAGTGCGATAGGGAAAGAGAGAGAGAGCGATAGGGAAAGAGAGAGCGATAGGTAAGGAGAGAGAGGGAGATAGGGAAAGAGAGAGAGCGATAGGGAAGGAGAGAGAGTGTGATAGGGAAGGAGAGAGAGAGAGTGATAGGGAAGGAGAGAGAGCGATAGGGAAGGAGAGAGAGCGATAGGGAAGGAGAGAGAGCGATAGGGAAGGAGAGAGAGAGTGATAGGGAAGGAGAGAGAGAGTGATAGGGAAGGAGAGAGAGTGATAGGGAAAGAGAGAGAGAGAGTGATAGGGAAAGAGAGAGAGAGCGATGGGGAAAGAGAGAGAGCGATAGGGAAAGAGAGAGAGAGCGATAGGGAAGGAGAGAGAGATAGGGAAAGAGAGAGAGTGATAGGGAAGGAGAGAGAGATAGGGAAAGAGAGAGAGCGATAGGGAAGGAGAGAGTGTGATTGGGAAGGAGAGAGAGAGCAATAGGGAAAGAGAGAGAGAGAGCAATAGGGAAGGCGAGAGAGAGAGAGAGCAATACGGAAGGCGAGATAGAGAGAGCGATAGGGCAGGAGAGAGAGAGAGCGATAGGGAAGGAGAAAGAGCGATAGGGAAGGAGAGAGAGAGAGCGAGAGCGATAGGGAAGGAGAGAGAGAGCGATAGGGAAGGAGAGAGAGAGAGCGATAGGGAAGGAGAGAGAGAGAGCGATAGGGAAGGAGAGAGAGAGAGCGATAGGGAAGGAGAGAGAGAGAGCGATAGGGAAGGAGAGAGAGAGCGATAGGGAAGGAGAGAGAGAGCGATAGGGAAGGAGAAAGAGAGAGCGATAGGGAAGGAGAGAGAGAGCGATAGGGAAGGACAGAGAGAGAGTGATAGGGAAGGACAGAGAGAGAGAGTGATAGGGAAGGAGAAAGAGAGAGTGATAGGGAAGGAGATTGAGAGAGTGATAGGGCAGGAGAGAGAGGGTGATAGGGAAGGAGATAGAGAGTGATAGGGAAGGAGAGAGAGTGATAGGGAGGGAGAAAGAGAGTGATAGGGAAGGACAGAGAGAGAGTGATAGGGAAGGAGAGAGAGAGAGAGAGTGATAGGGAAGGAGAGAGAGAGTGATAGGGAAGGACAGCGAGAGAGTGATAGGGAAGGAGAGAGAGAGAGAGAGTGATAGGGAAGGAGAGAGAGAGTGATAAGGAAGGAGATAGAGAGTGATAGGGAAGGAGAGAGAGTGATAGGGAAGGAGAGAGAGAGTGATAGGGAAGGAGATAGAGAGTGATAGGGAAGGAGAGAGAGTGATAGGGAGGGAGAGAGAGAGATAGAGTGATAAGGAAGGAGATAGAGAGTGATAAGGAAGGAGAGAGAGTGATAGGGAAGGAGAGAGAGAGTGATAGGGAAGGAGATAGAGAGTGATAGGGAAGGAGATAGAGAGTGATAGGGAAGGAGAGAGAGTGATAGGGAGGGAGAGAGAGAGAGAGAGTGATAGGGAAGGAGAGAGTGACAGGGAGAGGAGACAAATACAAATGTATTCCAAATGTTGTTTTTTTTCTCAGACTTTCTAGGATGGCTTTGACTCAAACCACTGGCCGGGTGTCTGTCTGTCTGTCTGTCTGTCTGTCTGTCTGTCTGTCTGTCTGTCTGTCTGTCTGTCTGTCTGTCTGTCTGTCTGTCTGTCTGTGTGTGTGTGTGTGTGTGTGTGTGTGTGTGTGTGTGTGTGTGTGTGTGTGTGTGTGTGTGTGTGTATAGTCTCCCTCACACACCTACATTGATAGAAAAGACATTTTACATTTTACAGCCTAATGATCATTTTCCTCATGACCATTGCGCGCCGTCTCTCTCTCTCTCTCTCTCTCTCTCCATCTTTCTTCACTGTAATCTTTCTTGTGACCACATCACACAAACAGTAATGCTATACAATCACCTTGGGTACATAAATAACCAAACAATGTTTGCAGTGTGAATCTGTAGACTACTAGATTAATGGCTACATATCAGTTGATATCATATGCTGCATTTCTCCATGGGAGGAAACCTATTTATCCACTACTGGCAGGGTCTGATTTAGTAGGGCCTGATTTAGTAGGGTCTAGTAGACTCTGTAACCCAGGGGTGTCAAAGTCAAATGGACGGAGGGCCAAATAAAAAAATCAGCTACAAGACGAGGGCCGGACTGTTCGAATGTTCATTGAAAAATTTTTAAATGACGCATATAGTCTAGTGAACCTAATTGAACCTACTGAAAACCTAACAAATATATTACAATATGATCAGATAAATAAAGCAATATTTTCTTATGGCTCTGTCAGTAATCTTTAATTTTCAACAGACACAAAAGACAAATTTCCTTTATATAAATATCCCCATAACATGAACATTAAATGAAAGAAACCGGTATTCAAGGCACCATCAGTAGACTATATTTTCTATTTTAGCAAAAGTGGGCTAAATTTACTTCAAAGAAAAAACAATAATAGCAATTTTCTATCATCCACTCAACTGAAATATTTTTAAAATATAATTGGATTGAAATACAAAAAAATAAAGTGCAAAAATCTATTAATCAAAAACAACACTTTGTTTAAGGAGAAGTAACATGCAGTGAAAACAAATATTAAATTTTAACTTTTAAACTTGAACTGAGTAAAAACTCTAAATATGTGATTGCACAGTAATGTTCACTTGTTTGAGGTTGAGGGTGATACTTGGTGGTGTCCCATCTTTTCCACAAGTTCATCAATGTTCGGGGTAAGGCTCTGAGCTGAAGAAATCCTCAGAATTGAGTGGAGGTGTTCAGCAGTAAGTCGACTTCTGTGTGATGTTTTGTTCAGGTTCATCAAAGAAAACAGTTGTTCACACAGGTATGTGCTGCCAAACATAGACAACGTTTGAGCAGCCTGGATGCGCAGCTGGGGCATTGTGCCGGGGAGGAAACGGGCGAACTCCGCAGCACCCACTGCCGCATATTTTGCCCTCAGTGCATCATTGCATTGGAGGTCAATCAACTCCATTTGGAGGTTTGGTGGTGAGCTTTCCACGTCAACAGCAAATGGGTTACCGAGCAGTTCCAACCTGCTTTTTTGTGCTTCAAAGTCAGCAAATCGGCGTCGAAAGTCAGCGGCAAGCATACCTATTTTATCAGCCAACTGTGTGCTCGGGAACGCACTGGTAGAGAGCTTCTCTTTCATGGTCTGGCAGCTGGGAAAGTGGCTCAAATTTTCTTTCCGCATCTGCGTCTCCCACAGAGTCAGTTTGGTTTTAAATGCCTTCACTGTACTGTACATATCAGAGATGACACGATCCCGACCCTGCAGCTGCAAGTTTATTGCATTCAGATGACTCGTAATGTCACACAGAAAAGCCATTTCACACAGAAACATTTCGTCTCGGAGTTGTGTTGTGTCTTTCCCTTTGCTGTCCAAGAACAGACAAATCTCCTCACGAAGCTCGAAACATCTTTGAAGCACCTTTCCCTGGCTTAGCCATCGCACCTCTGTGTGATAAGGCAAATCACCATGCTCCGTTTCTAACTCCGTCAGAAATGCCTTGAACTGGCGGTGATTCAAACCTTTGGCTCTGATAAAGTTAACTGTGCGCGTGATGATGCTCATTACATGCTCCATTTTCAAGGCTTTACCGCACAACGCTTCCTGGTGTATGATACAATGATAAGCTGTCAGCTCACCTGTCGCGTTTTCCTCTTGCATCTTTTCCCGTATCTTCGCCACCAGTCCGCTCCTGTGTCCACACATCGCAGGTGCTCCGTCGGTTGTCAAACCCACGAGTTTTTCCCAAGGCAGCTCCATCTCATTTACACATCTTGACACCTCTTCATACAAATCATGCCCCGTAGTTGTGCCATGCATAGGACGTAAAGCCAAAAACTCCTCTGTCACGCTTAGGTTGGAGTCCACTCCGCGGATGAAAATTGACAACTGGGCAATGTCAGAAATGTCGGTGCTCTCATCCACAGCCAAGGAATATGCAATAAAATCTTTTCCCTTTTTCACAAGCTGCTCTTTTAGATTGATGGACAACTGGTCTACTCTCTCGGCAATGGTGTTTCTGCTCAGACTCACATTTAAAAAGAGTTGCCTTTTTTCTGGGCAAACTTCGTCACAAACTTTAATCATGCAGTTTTTGATGAAATCCCCCTCCGTAAATGGCCGGGCTGATTTAGCGATCTCTTCTGCCAAAATAAAACTGGCCTTGACAGCAGCCTGGCCTTGTGATTTGGCTTTTTTGAACAGAGCCTGTCGAGATTTGAGGCCTCGTTTTAATTCCTCTGCCTTTTGTAGCCTTTGTTCCATGTCCATATTCTTGTTTTTGTCCGCGTGTTTCGTTTCATAATGTCGTCTCAGATTATACTCTTTCAGTACCGCCACACTTTCTCCACACAGAAGACACACAGGTTTTCCAGCTACCTTCGTGAACATATACTCCGACTCCCACCTTGTTTGAAACCCCCGGTTCTCAGTATCCACCTTCCGTTTTGCCATTTTTGATGGGTATCTGAAAGTTAATTTTACTGTGATGCTGACGACTGCTGTGCCAATAAATATTGAAATGAAGCAGCCTACTGCTCGGTGCGTCACCTTTGCATTGTGGGAAATGTAGTATTGGTGCGTGTAAAAGATCTGCGGGCTGCCGGCTTGCTGCGGGCCGGTTCTAATAATAAATCAAGATCATCCCAGGGGCCGTAAAAAACCTTCTTGCGGGCCGGATGTGGCCCGCGGGCCTTGACTCTGACATATGTGCTGTAACCTGACCTACTACTGACAGGGTCTGATTTAGTAGGGTCTGATTTAGTAGGGTCTGATTTAGTAGGGTCTGATTTAGTAGGGCCTGATTTAGTAGGGTCTAGTAGACTCTGTAACCTGATCTACTACTGATAGGGTCTGATTTAGTAGGGTCTAGTAGGCTCTTTAACCTGATCTACTACTGATAGGGTCTGATTTAGTAGGGTCTGATTTAGTAGGGTCTGATTTAGTAGGGTCTTGTAGGGTCTTTAACCTACTGGCAGGGTCTGATTTAGTAGGGTCTAGTAGACTCTTTAACCTGATCTACTACTGGCAGGGTCTGATTTAGTATGGTCTGATTTAGTAGGGTCTAGTAGGCTCTTTAACCTGATCTACTACTGATAGGGTCTGATTTAGTAGGGTCTGATTTAGTAGGGTCTGATTTAGTAGGGTCTGATTTAGTAGGGTCTTGTAGGGTCTTTAACCTACTGGCAGGGTCTGATTTAGTAGGGTCTAGTAGACTCTTTAACCTGATCTACTACTGGCAGGGTCTGATTTAGTAGGGTCTTTTAGACTCTTTAACCTGATCTACTACTGGCACGGTCTGATTTAGTAGGGTCTGATTTAGTAGTGTCTGATTTAGTAGGGTCTGATTTAGTAGGGTCTTGAAGGGTCTTTAACCTACTGGCAGGGTCTGATTTAGTAGTAGTTTCTAGTAGGGTCTTTAATCTACTGGCAGGGTCTGATTTAGTAGGGTCTGATTTAGTAGGGTCTGATTTAGTAGGGTCTTGTAGGGTCTTTAACCTACTGGCAGGGTCTGATTTAGTAGGGTCTGATTTTGTAAGGTCTGATTTAGTAGGGTCTGATTTAGTAGGGTCTGATTTAGTAGTGTCTGATTTAGTAGTGTCTGATTTAGTAGGGTCTTTTAGACTCTGTAACCTGACCTACTACTGACAGGGTCTGATTTATTAGTGTCTGATTTAGTAGGGTCTGATTTAGAAGTCGACCAATTAAGATTTTTCAACGCCGATACCGACACCGATTATTGGAGGACCATAAAAGCCGATACCGATTAATCGTACGATCTTTTTATTTATTTATTTGTAATAATGACAATTACAACAATACTGAATGAACACTTATTTTAACTTAACCTGATCTACTACTGACATGGTCTGATTTAGTAAGGTCTGATTTAGTAGGGTCTGATTTAGTAGGGTCTGATTTAGCAGGGTCTGATTTAGTAGTAGTTTCTAGTAGGGTCTTTAACCTACTGGCAGGGTCTGATTTAGTAGGGTCTGATTTAGTAGGGTCTGATTTAGTAGGGTCTGATTTAGTAGGGTCTGATTGAGTAGGGTCTGATTTAGCAGGGTCTGATTTAGCAGGGTCTGATTTAGGTAGGGTCTGATTTAGTAGGGTCTCATTTAGCAGGGTCTGATTTAGTACGGTCTGATTTAGGTAGGGTCTGATTTAGCAGGGTCTGATTTAGTAGTAGTTTCTAGTAGTGTCTTTAACCTACTGGCAGGGTCTGATTTAGTAGTAGTTTCTAGTAGGGTCTTTAACCTACTGGCAGGGTCTGATTTAGTAGTGTCTGATTTAGTAGTAGTTTCTAGTAGGGTCTTTAACCTACTGCTAGGGTCTGATTTAGTAGAGTCTAGTAGGGTCTTTAATCTACTGGTAGGGTCTGATTTAGTAGTAGTTTCTAGTATGGTCTTTAACCTACTGCTAGTATCTGATTTAGTAGTAGTTTCTAGTAGGGTCTTTAACCTACTGGCAGGGTCTGATTTAGTAGTAGTTTCTAGTAGGGTCTTTAACCTACTGGTAGGGTCTGATTTTGTAGTAGTTTCTAGTAGGGTCTTTAACCTACTGGCAGGGTCTGATTTAGTAGTAGTTTCTAGTAGGGTCTGATTTAGTAGTAGTTTCTAGTAGGGTCTTTAACCTACTGCTAGGGTCTGATTTAGTAGTAGTTTCTAGTAGGGTCTTTAACCTACTGGCAGGGTCTGATTTAGTAGTAGTTTCTAGTAGGGTCTGATTTAGTAGTAGTTTCTAGTAGGGTCTTTAACCTACTGCTAATGTCTGATTTAGTAGTAGTTTCTAGTAGGGTCTTTAACCTACTGGCAGGGTCTGATTTAGTAGTAGTTTCTAGTAGGGTCTTTAACCTACTGGTAGGGTCTGATTTAGTAGTAGTTTCTAGTAGGGTCTTTAACCTACTGGTAGGGTCTGATTTAGTAGTAGTTTCTAGTAGGGTCTTTAACCTACTGGTAGGGTCTGATTTAGTAGTAGTTTCTAGTAGGGTCTTTAACCTACTGCTAGGGTCTGATTTAGTAGTAGTTTCTAGTAGGGTCTGATTTAGTAGTAGTTTCTAGTAGGGTCTTTAACCTACTGCTAGGGTCTGATTTAGTAGTAGTTTCTAGTAGGGTCTTTAACATACTGCTAGGGTCTGATTTAGTAGTAGTTTCTAGTAGGGTCTTTAACCTACTGCTAGGGTCTGATTTAGTAGTAGTTTCTAGTAGGGTCTTTAACCTACTGCTAGGGTCTGATTTAGTAGTAGTTTCTAGTAGGGTCTTTAACCTACTGGTAGGGTCTGATTTTGTAGTAGTTTCTAGTAGGGTCTTTAACCTACTGGCAGGGTCTGATTTAGTAGTAGTTTCTAGTAGGGTCTGATTTAGTAGTAGTTTCTAGTAGGGTCTTTAACCTACTGCTAGGGTCTGATTTAGTAGTAGTTTCTAGTAGGGTCTTTAACCTACTGGCAGGGTCTGATTTAGTAGTAGTTTCTAGTAGGGTCTGATTTAGTAGTAGTTTCTAGTAGGGTCTTTAACCTACTGGCAGGGTCTGATTTAGTAGTAGTTTCTAGTAGGGTCTTTAACCTACTGGCAGGGTCTGATTTAGTAGTAGTTTCTAGTAGGGTCTTTAACCTACTGGTAGGGTCTGATTTAGTAGTAGTTTCTAGTAGGGTCTTTAACCTACTGGTAGGGTCTGATTTAGTAGTAGTTTCTAGTAGGGTCTTTAACCTACTGGTAGGGTCTGATTTAGTAGTAGTTTCTAGTAGGGTCTTTAACCTACTGCTAGGGTCTGATTTAGTAGTAGTTTCTAGTAGGGTCTGATTTAGTAGTAGTTTCTAGTAGGGTCTTTAACCTACTGCTAGGGTCTGATTTAGTAGTAGTTTCTAGTAGGGTCTTTAACATACTGCTAGGGTCTGATTTAGTAGTAGTTTCTAGTAGGGTCTTTAACCTACTGCTAGGGTCTGATTTAGTAGTAGTTTCTAGTAGGGTCTTTAACCTACTGGTAGGGTCTGATTTAGTAGTAGTTTCTAGTAGGGTCTTTAACCTACTGGCAGTGTCTGATTTAGTAGTAGTTTCTAGTAGGGTCTTTAACCTACTGGTAGGGTCTGATTTAGCCGTAGTTTCTAGTAGGGTCTGATTTAGTAGTAGTTTCTAGTAGGGTCTTTAACCTACTGGCATGGTCTGATTTAGTGGTAGTTTCTAGTAGGGTCTTTAACCTACTGGTAGGGTCTGATTTAGTAGTAGTTTCTAGTAGGGTCTTTAACCTACTGGCAGGGTCTGATTTAGTAGTAGTTTCTAGTAGGGTCTTTAACCTACTGGCAGGGTCTGATTTAGTAGTAGTTTCAAATAGGGTCTTTAACCTACTGGCAGGGTCTGATTTAGTAGTAGTTTCTAGTAGGGTCTTTAACCTACTGGCAGGGTCTGATTTAGTAGTAGTTTCTAGTAGGGTCTTTAACCTACTGGCAGGGTCTGATTTAGCAGGGTCTGATTTAGTAGTAGTTTCTAGTAGGGTCTTTAACCTACTGGTAGGGTCTGATTTAGTAGTAGTTTCTAGTAGGGTCTTTAACCTACTGGCAGGGTCTGATTTAGCAGGGTCTGATTTAGTAGTAGTTTCTAGTAGGGTCTTTAACCTACTGGTATGGTCTGATTTAGTAGTAGTTTCTAGTAGGGTCTTTAACCTACTGGCAGGGTCTGATTTAGTAGTAGTTTCTAGTAGGGTCTTTAACCTACTGCTAGGGTCTGATTTAGTAGTAGTTTCTAGTAGGGTCTGATTTAGTAGTAGTTTCTAGTAGGGTCTTTAACCTACTGCTAGGGTCTGATTTAGTAGTAGTTTCTAGTAGGGTCTTTAACATACTGCTAGGGTCTGATTTAGTAGTAGTTTCTAGTAGGGTCTTTAACCTACTGCTAGGGTCTGATTTAGTAGAGTCTAGTAGGGTCTTTAACCTACTGCTAGGGTCTGATTTAGTAGTAGTTTCTAGTAGGGTCTTTAATCTACTGGTAGGGTCTGATTTAGTAGTAGTTTCTAGTAGGGTCTTTAACCTAATGCTAGGGTCTGATTTAGTAGTAGTTTCTAGTAGGGTCTTTAACCTACTGGCAGGGTCTGATTTAGCAGGGTCTGATTTAGTAGTAGTTTCTAGTAGGGTCTTTAACCTACTGCTAGGGTCTGATTTAGTAGTAGTTTCTAGTAGGGTCTTTAACCTACAGGCAGGGTCTGATTTAGTAGTAGTTTCTAGTAGGGTCTTTAACCTACTGGCAGGGTCTGATTTAGTAGTAGTTTCTAGTAGGGTCTTTAACCTACTGTTAGGGTCTGATTTAGTAGTAGTTTCTAGTAGGGTCTTTAACCCACTGGCAGTGTCTGATTTAGTAGTAGTTTCTAGTAGGGTCTTTAACCTACTGGTAGGGTCTGATTTAGCCGTAGTTTCTAGTAGGGTCTGATTTAGTAGTAGTTTCTAGTAGGGTCTTTAACCTAATGCTAGGGTCTGATTTAGTAGTAGTTTCTAGTAGGGTCTTTAAACTCCTGGTAGGGTCTGATTTAGTAGTAGTTTCTAGTAGGGTCTTTAACCTACTGGCAGGGTCTGATTTAGTAGTAGTTTCTAGTAGGGTCTTTAACCTACTGGTAGGGTCTGATTTAGTAGTAGTTTCTAGTAGGGTCTTTAACCCACTGCTAGGGTCTGATTTAGTAGAGTCTAGTAGGGTCTTTAACCTACTGCTAGTGTCTGATTTAGTAGTAGTTTCTAGTAGGGTCTTTAACCTACTGCTAGGGTCTGATTTAGTAGTAGTTTCTAGTAGGGTCTGATTTAGCAGTAGTTTCTAGTAGGGTCTTTAACCTACTGGTAGGGTCTGATTTAGCCGTAGATACTAGTAGGGTCTGATTTAGTAGTAGTTTCTAGTAGGGTCTTTAACCTACTGGCATGGTCTGATTTAGTGGTAGTTTCTAGTAGGGTCTTTAACCTACTGGTAGGGTCTGATTTAGTAGTAGTTTCTAGTAGGGTCTTTAACCTACTGGCAGGGTCTGATTTAGTAGTAGTTTCTAGTAGGGTCTTTAACCTACTGGCAGGGTCTGATTTAGTAGTAGTTTCAAATAGGGTCTTTAACCTACTGGCAGGGTCTGATTTAGTAGTAGTTTCTAGTAGGGTCTTTAACCTACTGGCAGGGTCTGATTTAGTAGTAGTTTCTAGTAGGGTCTTTAACCTACTGGCAGGGTCTGATTTAGCAGGGTCTGATTTAGTAGTAGTTTCTAGTAGGGTCTTTAACCTACTGGTAGGGTCTGATTTAGTAGTAGTTTCTAGTAGGGTCTTTAACCTACTGGCAGGGTCTGATTTAGCAGGGTCTGATTTAGTAGTAGTTTCTAGTAGGGTCTTTAACCTACTGGTATGGTCTGATTTAGTAGTAGTTTCTAGTAGGGTCTTTAACCTACTGGTATGGTCTGATTTAGTAGTAGTTTCTAGTAGGGTCTTTAACCTACTGGTAGGGTCTGATTTAGTAGTAGTTTCTATTAGGGTCTTTAACCTACTGGTAGGGTCTGATTTAGTAGTAGTTTCTAGTAGGGTCTTTAACCTACTGGCAGGGTCTGATTTAGTAGTAGTTTCTAGTAGGGTCTTTAACCTACTGGTAGGGTCTGATTTAGTAGTAGTTTCTAGTAGGGTCTGATTTAGTAGGGTCTGATTTAGTAGTAGTTTCTAGTAGGGTCTTTAACCTACTGGTAGGGTCTGATTTAGTAGTAGTTTCTATTAGGGTCTGATTTAGTAGTAGTTTCTATTAGGGTCTTTAACCTTCTGGCAGGGTCTGATTTAGTAGTAGCTTCTAGTAGGGTCTTTAACCTACTGGTAGGGTCTGATTTAGTAGTAGTTTCTAGTAGGGTCTTTAACCTACTGCTAGGGTCTGATTTAGTAGTAGTTTCTAGTAGGGTCTGATTTAGTAGTAGTTTCTAGTAGGGTCTTTAACCTACTGGTAGGGTCTGATTTAGTAGTAGTTTCTAGTAGGGTCTTTAACCTACTGGTAGGGTCTGATTTAGTAGTAGTTTCTATTAGGGTCTTTAACCTACTGGTAGGGTCTGATTTAGTAGTAGTTTCTAGTAGGGTCTTTAACCTACTGGCAGGGTCTGATTTAGTAGTAGTTTCTAGTAGGGTCTTTAACCTACTGGTAGGGTCTGATTTAGTAGTAGTTTCTAGTAGGGTCTGATTTAGTAGGGTCTGATTTAGTAGTAGTTTCTAGTAGGGTCTTTAACCTACTGGTAGGGTCTGATTTAGTAGTAGTTTCTAGTAGGGTCTTTAACCTACTGGTAGGGTCTGATTTAGTAGTAGTTTCTAGTAGGGTCTTTAACCTACTGGCAGGGTCTGATTTAGTAGTAGTTTCTAGTAGGGTCTTTAACCTACTGGCAGGGTCTGATTTAGTAGTAGTTTCTAGTAGGGTCTTTAACCTACTGGCAGGGTCTGATTTAGTAGTAGTTTCTAGTAGGGTCTTTAACCTACTGGTAGGGTCTGATTTAGTAGTAGTTTCTAGTAGGGTCTGATTTAGTAGGGTCTGATTTAGTAGTAGTTTCTAGTAGGGTCTTTAACCTACTGGTAGGGTCTGATTTAGTAGTAGTTTCTATTAGGGTCTGATTTAGTAGTAGTTTCTATTAGGGTCTTTAACCTTCTGGCAGGGTCTGATTTAGTAGTAGTTTCTAGTAGGGTCTTTAACCTACTGGTAGGGTCTGATTTAGTAGTAGTTTCTAGTAGGGTCTTTAACCCACTGCTAGGGTCTGATTTAGTAGAGTCTAGTAGGGTCTTTAACCTACTGCTAGTGTCTGATTTAGAAGTAGTTTCTAGTATGGTCTTTAACCTACTGCTAGGGTCTGATTTAGTAGTAGTTTCTAGTAGGGTCTGATTTAGTAGTAGTTTCTAGTAGGGTCTTTAACCTACTGCTAGGGTCTTATTTAGTAGTAGTTTCTAGTAGGGTCTTTAACCTACTGCTAGGGTCTGATTTAGTAGTAGTTTCTAGTAGGGTCTGATTTAGTAGTAGTTTCTAGTAGGGTCTTTAACCTACTGGTAGGGTCTGATTTAGTAGTAGTTTCTAGTAGGGTCTTTAACCTACTGGTAGGGTCTGATTTAGTAGTAGTTTCTAGTAGGGTCTTTAACCTACTGCTAGGGTCTGATTTAGTAGTAGTTTCTAGTAGGGTCTTTAACCTACTGGCAGGGTCTGATTTAGTAGTAGTTTCTAGTAGGGTCTTTAACCTACTGGCAGGGTCTGATTTAGTAGTAGTTTCTAGTAGGGTCTTTAACCTACTGGCAGGGTCTGATTTAGCAGGGTCTGATTTAGTAGTAGTTTCTAGTAGGGTCTTTAACCTACTGGTAGGGTCTGATTTAGTAGTAGTTTCTAGTAGGGTCTTTAACCTACTGGCAGGGTCTGATTTAGCAGTGTCTGATTTAGTAGTAGTTTCTAGTAGGGTCTTTAACCTACTGGTAGGGTCTGATTTAGTAGTAGTTTCTAGTAGGGTCTTTAACCTACTGGTAGGGTCTGATTTAGTAGTAGTTTCTATTAGGGTCTTTAACCTACTGGTAGGGTCTGATTTAGTAGTAGTTTCTAGTAGGGTCTTTAACCTACTGGCAGGGTCTGATTTAGCAGGGTCTGATTTAGTAGTAGTTTCTAGTAGGGTCTTTAACCTACTGGTAGGGTTCTGATTTAGTAGTAGTTTCTAGTAGGGTCTTTAACCTACTGGCAGGGTCTGATTTAGCAGTGTCTGATTTAGTAGTAGTTTCTAGTAGGGTCTTTAACCTACTGGTAGGGTCTGATTTAGTAGTAGTTTCTAGTAGGGTCTTTAACCTACTGGTAGGGTCTGATTTAGTAGTAGTTTCTATTAGGGTCTTTAACCTACTGGTAGGGTCTGATTTAGTAGTAGTTTCTAGTAGGGTCTTTAACCTACTGGCAGGGTCTGATTTAGTAGTAGTTTCTAGTAGGGTCTTTAACCTACTGGTAGGGTCTGATTTAGTAGTAGTTTCTAGTAGGGTCTGATTTAGTAGGGTCTGATTTAGTAGTAGTTTCTAGTAGGGTCTTTAACCTACTGGTAGGGTCTGATGTAGTAGTAGTTTATAGTAGGGTCTTTAACCTACTGGCAGGATCTGATTTAGTAGTAGTTTCTAGTAGGGTCTTTAACCTACTGGTAGGGTCTGATTTAGTAGTAGTTTCTAGTAGGGTCTTTAACCTACTGGCAAGGTCTGATTTAGTAGTAGTTTCTAGTAGGGTCTTTAACCTACTGGCAGGGTCTGATTTAGTAGTAGTTTCTAGTAGGGTCTTTAAACTTCTGGCAGGGTCTGATTTAGTAGTAGTTTCTGGTAGGGTCTTTTACCTACTGGCAAGGTCTGATTTAGTAGTACTTTCTAGTAGGGTCTTTAACCTACTGGCAGGGTCTGATTTAGTAGTAGTTTCTAGTAGGGTCTTTAACCTTCTGGCAGGGTCTGATTTAGTAGTAGTTTCTAGTAGGGTCTTTAACCTTCTGGCAGGGTCTGATTTAGTAGTAGTTTCTAGTAGGGTCTTTAACCTACTGGCAGGGTCTGATTTAGTAGTAGTTTCTAGTAGGGTCTTTAACCTACTGGCAAGGTCTGATTTAGTAGTAGTTTCTAGTAGGGTCTGATTTAGTAGTAGTTTCTAGCAGGGTCTGATTTAGTAGTAGTTTCTAGTAGGGTCTTTAACCTACTGGCAGGGTCTGATTTAGCAGGGTCTGATTTAGTAGTAGTTTCTAGTAGGGTCTTTAACCTACTGCTAGGGTCTGATTTAGTAGTAGTTTCTAGTAGGGTCTTTAACCTACTGCTAGGGTCTGATTTAGTAGTAGTTTCTAGTAGGGTCTTTAACCTACTGGCAGGGTCTGATTTAGTAGTAGTTTCTAGTAGGGTCTTTAACCTACTGCTAGGGTCTGATTTAGTAGTAGTTTCTAGTAGGGTCTTTAACCTACTGGCAGGGTCTGATTTAGTAGTAGTTTCTAGTAGGGTCTTTAACCTACTGGTAGGGTCTGATTTAGTAGTAGTTTCTAGTAGGGTCTGATTTAGTAGTAGTTTCTAGTAGGGTCTTTAACCTACTGGTAGGGTCTGATTTAGTAGTAGTTTCTAGTAGGGTCTTTAACCTACTGGTAGGGTCTGATTTAGTAGTAGTTTCTATTAGGGTCTTTAACCTACTGGTAGGGTCTGATTTAGTAGTAGTTTCTAGTAGGGTCTTTAACCTACTGGCAGGGTCTGATTTAGTAGTAGTTTCTAGTAGGGTCTTTAACCTACTGGTAGGGTCTGATTTAGTAGTAGTTTCTAGTAGGGTCTGATTTAGTAGGGTCTGATTTAGTAGTAGTTTCTAGTAGGGTCTTTAACCTACTGGTAGGGTCTGATTTAGTAGTAGTTTCTAGTAGGGTCTTTAACCTACTGGTAGGGTCTGATTTAGTATTAGTTTCTAGTAGGGTCTTTAACCTACTGGCAGGGTCTGATTTAGTAGTAGTTTCTAGTAGGGTCTTTAACCTACTGGCAGGGTCTGATTTAGTAGTAGTTTCTAGTAGGGTCTTTAACCTACTGGCAGGGTCTGATTTAGTAGTAGTTTCTAGTAGGGTCTTTAACCTACTGGTAGGGTCTGATTTAGTAGTAGTTTCTAGTAGGGTCTGATTTAGTAGGGTCTGATTTAGTAGTAGTTTCTAGTAGGGTCTTTAACCTACTGGTAGGGTCTGATTTAGTAGTAGTTTCTAGTAGGGTCTTTAACCCACTGCTAGGGTCTGATTTAGTAGAGTCTAGTAGGGTCTTTAACCTACTGCTAGTGTCTGATTTAGAAGTAGTTTCTAGTATGGTCTTTAACCTACTGCTAGGGTCTGATTTAGTAGTAGTTTCTAGTAGGGTCTGATTTAGTAGTAGTTTCTAGTAGGGCCTTTAACCTACTGCTAGGGTCTGATTTAGTAGTAGTTTCTAGTAGGGTCTTTAACCTACTTCTAGGGTCTGATTTAGTAGTAGTTTCTAGTAGGGTCTGATTTAGTAGTAGTTTCTAGTAGGGTCTTTAACCTACTGGTAGGGTCTGATTTAGTAGTAGTTTCTAGTAGGGTCTTTAACCTACTGGTAGGGTCTGATTTAGTAGTAGTTTCTATTAGGGTCTTTAACCTACTGGTAGGGTCTGATTTAGTAGTAGTTTCTAGTAGGGTCTTTAACCTACTGGCAGGGTCTGATGTAGTAGTAGTTTCTAGTAGGGTCTTTAACCTACTGGTAGGGTCTGATTTAGTAGTAGTTTCTAGTAGGGTCTGATTTAGTAGGGTCTGATTTAGTAGTAGTTTCTAGTAGGGTATTTAACCTACTGGTAGGGTCTGATTTAGTAGTAGTTTCTAGTAGGGTCTTTAACCTACTGGTAGGGTCTGATTTAGTAGTAGTTTCTAGTAGGGTCTTTAACCTACTGGCAGGGTCTGATTTAGTAGTAGTTTCTAGTAGGGTCTTTAACCTACTGGCAGGGTCTGATTTAGTAGTAGTTTCTAGTAGGGTCTTTAACCTACTGGCAGGGTCTGATTTAGTAGTAGTTTCTAGTAGGGTCTTTAACCTACTGGCAGGGTCTGATTTAGTAGTAGTTTCTAGTAGGGTCTTTAACCTACTGGCAGGGTCTGATTTAGCAGGGTCTGATTTAGTAGTAGTTTCTAGTAGGGTCTTTAACCTACTGTTAGGGTCTGATTTAGTAGTAGTTTCTAGTAGGGTCTTTAACCTACTGGCAGGGTCTGATTTAGCAGTGTCTGATTTAGTAGTAGTTTCTAGTAGGGTCTTTAACCTACTGGTAGGGTCTGATTTAGTAGTAGTTTCTAGTAGGGTCTTTAACCTACTGGTAGGGTCTGATTTAGTAGTAGTTTCTATTAGGGTCTTTAACCTACTGGTAGGGTCTGATTTAGTAGTAGTTTCTAGTAGGGTCTTTAACCTACTGGCAGGGTCTGATTTAGTAGTAGTTTCTAGTAGGGTCTTTAACCTACTGGTAGGGTCTGATTTAGTAGTAGTTTCTAGTAGGGTCTGATTTAGTAGGGTCTGATTTAGTAGTAGTTTCTAGTAGGGTCTTTAACCTACTGGTAGGGTCTGATGTAGTAGTAGTTTATAGTAGGGTCTTTAACCTACTGGCAGGGTCTGATTTAGTAGTAGTTTCTGGTAGGGTCTTTTACCTACTGGCAAGGTCTGATTTAGTAGTACTTTCTAGTAGGGTCTTTAACCTACTGGCAGGGTCTGATTTAGTAGTAGTTTCTAGTAGGGTCTTTAACCTTCTGGCAGGGTCTGATTTAGTAGTAGTTTCTAGTAGGGTCTTTAACCTTCTGGCAGGGTCTGATTTAGTAGTAGTTTCTAGTAGGGTCTTTAACCTACTGGCAGGGTCTGATTTAGTAGTAGTTTCTAGTAGGGTCTTTAACCTACTGGCAAGGTCTGATTTAGTAGTAGTTTCTAGTAGGGTCTGATTTAGTAGTAGTTTCTAGCAGGGTCTGATTTAGTAGTAGTTTCTAGTAGGGTCTTTAACCTACTGGCAGGGTCTGATTTAGCAGGGTCTGATTTAGTAGTAGTTTCTAGTAGGGTCTTTAACCTACTGCTAGGGTCTGATTTAGTAGTAGTTTCTAGTAGGGTCTTTAACCTACTGCTAGGTTCTGATTTAGTAGTAGTTTCTAGTAGGGTCTTTAACCTACTGGCAGGGTCTGATTTAGTAGTAGTTTCTAGTAGGGTCTTTAACCTACTGCTAGGGTCTGATTTAGTAGTAGTTTCTAGTAGGGTCTTTAACCTACTGGCAGGGTCTGATTTAGTAGTAGTTTCTAGTAGGGTCTTTAACCTACTGGTAGGGTCTGATTTAGTAGTAGTTTCTAGTAGGGTCTGATTTAGTAGTAGTTTCTAGTAGGGTCTTTAACCTACTGGTAGGGTCTGATTTAGTAGTAGTTTCTAGTAGGGTCTTTAACCTACTGGTAGGGTCTGATTTAGTAGTAGTTTCTATTAGGGTCTTTAACCTACTGGTAGGGTCTGATTTAGTAGTAGTTTCTAGTAGGGTCTTTAACCTACTGGCAGGGTCTGATTTAGTAGTAGTTTCTAGTAGGGTCTTTAACCTACTGGTAGGGTCTGATTTAGTAGTAGTTTCTAGTAGGGTCTGATTTAGTAGGGTCTGATTTAGTAGTAGTTTCTAGTAGGGTCTTTAACCTACTGGTAGGGTCTGATTTAGTAGTAGTTTCTAGTAGGGTCTTTAACCTACTGGTAGGGTCTGATTTAGTATTAGTTTCTAGTAGGGTCTTTAACCTACTGGCAGGGTCTGATTTAGTAGTAGTTTCTAGTAGGGTCTTTAACCTACTGGCAGGGTCTGATTTAGTAGTAGTTTCTAGTAGGGTCTTTAACCTACTGGCAGGGTCTGATTTAGTAGTAGTTTCTAGTAGGGTCTTTAACCTACTGGTAGGGTCTGATTTAGTAGTAGTTTCTAGTAGGGTCTGATTTAGTAGGGTCTGATTTAGTAGTAGTTTCTAGTAGGGTCTTTAACCTACTGGTAGGGTCTGATTTAGTAGTAGTTTCTAGTAGGGTCTTTAACCCACTGCTAGGGTCTGATTTAGTAGAGTCTAGTAGGGTCTTTAACCTACTGCTAGTGTCTGATTTAGAAGTAGTTTCTAGTATGGTCTTTAACCTACTGCTAGGGTCTGATTTAGTAGTAGTTTCTAGTAGGGTCTGATTTAGTAGTAGTTTCTAGTAGGGCCTTTAACCTACTGCTAGGGTCTGATTTAGTAGTAGTTTCTAGTAGGGTCTTTAACCTACTTCTAGGGTCTGATTTAGTAGTAGTTTCTAGTAGGGTCTGATTTAGTAGTAGTTTCTAGTAGGGTCTTTAACCTACTGGTAGGGTCTGATTTAGTAGTAGTTTCTAGTAGGGTCTTTAACCTACTGGTAGGGTCTGATTTAGTAGTAGTTTCTATTAGGGTCTTTAACCTACTGGTAGGGTCTGATTTAGTAGTAGTTTCTAGTAGGGTCTTTAACCTACTGGCAGGGTCTGATGTAGTAGTAGTTTCTAGTAGGGTCTTTAACCTACTGGTAGGGTCTGATTTAGTAGTAGTTTCTAGTAGGGTCTGATTTAGTAGGGTCTGATTTAGTAGTAGTTTCTAGTAGGGTATTTAACCTACTGGTAGGGTCTGATTTAGTAGTAGTTTCTAGTAGGGTCTTTAACCTACTGGTAGGGTCTGATTTAGTAGTAGTTTCTAGTAGGGTCTTTAACCTACTGGCAGGGTCTGATTTAGTAGTAGTTTCTAGTAGGGTCTTTAACCTACTGGCAGGGTCTGATTTAGTAGTAGTTTCTAGTAGGGTCTTTAACCTACTGGCAGGGTCTGATTTAGTAGTAGTTTCTAGTAGGGTCTTTAACCTACTGGCAGGGTCTGATTTAGTAGTAGTTTCTAGTAGGGTCTTTAACCTACTGGCAGGGTCTGATTTAGCAGGGTCTGATTTAGTAGTAGTTTCTAGTAGGGTCTTTAACCTACTGTTAGGGTCTGATTTAGTAGTAGTTTCTAGTAGGGTCTTTAACCTACTGGCAGGGTCTGATTTAGCAGTGTCTGATTTAGTAGTAGTTTCTAGTAGGGTCTTTAACCTACTGGTAGGGTCTGATTTAGTAGTAGTTTCTAGTAGGGTCTTTAACCTACTGGTAGGGTCTGATTTAGTAGTAGTTTCTATTAGGGTCTTTAACCTACTGGTAGGGTCTGATTTAGTAGTAGTTTCTAGTAGGGTCTTTAACCTACTGGCAGGGTCTGATTTAGTAGTAGTTTCTAGTAGGGTCTTTAACCTACTGGTAGGGTCTGATTTAGTAGTAGTTTCTAGTAGGGTCTGATTTAGTAGGGTCTGATT
Organism: Oncorhynchus clarkii lewisi; assembly: GCF_045791955.1. Taxonomy (NCBI): domain Eukaryota; kingdom Metazoa; phylum Chordata; class Actinopteri; order Salmoniformes; family Salmonidae; genus Oncorhynchus; species Oncorhynchus clarkii. The sequence goes on from NC_092170.1 coordinate 28,550,230, forward strand.
TAGTAGTAGTTTCTAGTAGGGTCTTTAACCTACTGGTAGGGTCTGATGTAGTAGTAGTTTATAGTAGGGTCTTTAACCTACTGGCAGGATCTGATTTAGTAGTAGTTTCTAGTAGGGTCTTTAACCTACTGGTAGGGTCTGATTTAGTAGTAGTTTCTAGTAGGGTCTTTAACCTACTGGCAAGGTCTGATTTAGTAGTAGTTTCTAGTAGGGTCTTTAACCTACTGGCAGGGTCTGATTTAGTAGTAGTTTCTAGTAGGGTCTTTAACCTTCTGGCAGGGTCTGATTTAGTAGTAGTTTCTGGTAGGGTCTTTAACCTACTGGCAAGGTCTGATTTAGTAGTACTTTCTAGTAGGGTCTTTAACCTACTGGCAGGGTCTGATTTAGTAGTAGTTTCTAGTAGGGTCTTTAACCTTCTGGCAGGGTCTGATTTAGTAGTAGTTTCTAGTAGGGTCTTTAACCTTCTGGCAGGGTCTGATTTAGTAGTAGTTTCTAGTAGGGTCTTTAACCTACTGGCAGGGTCTGATTTAGTAGTAGTTTCTAGTAGGGTCTTTAACCTACTGGCAAGGTCTGATTTAGTAGTAGTTTCTAGTAGGGTCTGATTTAGTAGTAGTTTCTAGCAGGGTCTGATTTAGTAGTAGTTTCTAGTAGGGTCTTTAACCTACTGGCAGGGTCTGATTTAGCAGGGTCTGATTTAGTAGTAGTTTCTAGTAGGGTCTTTAACCTACTGCTAGGGTCTGATTTAGTAGTAGTTTCTAGTAGGGTCTTTAACCTACTGCTAGGGTCTGATTTAGTAGTAGTTTCTAGTAGGGTCTTTAACCTACTGGCAGGGTCTGATTTAGTAGTAGTTTCTAGTAGGGTCTTTAACCTACTGCTAGGGTCTGATTTAGTAGTAGTTTCTAGTAGGGTCTTTAACCTACTGGCAGGGTCTGATTTAGTAGTAGTTTCTAGTAGGGTCTTTAACCTACTGGTAGGGTCTGATTTAGTAGTAGTTTCTAGTAGGGTCTTTAACCTACTGCTAGGGTCTGATTTAGTAGTAGTTTCTAGTAGGGTCTTTAACCTTCTGGCAGGGTCTGATTTAGTAGTAGTTTCTAGTAGGGTCTTTAACCTACTGGCAGGGTCTGATTTAGTAGTAGTTTCTAGTAGGGTCTTTAACCTACTGGCAGGGTCTGATTTAGTAGTAGTTTCAAATAGGGTCTTTAACCTACTGGCAGGGTCTGATTTAGTAGTAGTTTCTAGTAGGGTCTTTAACCTACTGGCAGGGTCTGATTTAGTAGTAGTTTCTAGTAGGGTCTTTAACCTACTGGCAGGGTCTGATTTAGCAGGGTCTGATTTAGTAGTAGTTTCTAGTAGGGTCTTTAACCTACTGGTAGGGTCTGATTTAGTAGTAGTTTCTAGTAGGGTCTTTAACCTACTGGCAGGGTCTGATTTAGCAGGGTCTGATTTAGTAGTAGTTTCTAGTAGGGTCTTTAACCTACTGGTATGGTCTGATTTAGTAGTAGTTTCTAGTAGGGTCTTTAACCTACTGGTAGGGTCTGATTTAGTAGTAGTTTCTATTAGGGTCTTTAACCTACTGGTAGGGTCTGATTTAGTAGTAGTTTCTAGTAGGGTCTTTAACCTACTGGTAGGGTCTGATTTAGTAGTAGTTTCTATTAGGGTCTTTAACCTACTGGCAGGGTCTGATTTAGTAGTAGTTTCTAGTAGGGTCTTTAACCTACTGGTAGGGTCTGATTTAGTAGTAGTTTCTAGTAGGGTCTGATTTAGTAGGGTCTGATTTAGTAGTAGTTTCTAGTAGGGTCTTTAACCTACTGGTAGGGTCTGATTTAGTAGTAGTTTCTATTAGGGTCTGATTTAGTAGTAGTTTCTATTAGGGTCTTTAACCTTCTGGCAGGGTCTGATTTAGTAGTAGTTTCTAGTAGGGTCTTTAACCTACTGGTAGGGTCTGATTTAGTAGTAGTTTATAGTAGGGTCTTTAACCCACTGCTAGGGTCTGATTTAGTAGAGTCTAGTAGGGTCTTTAACCTACTGCTAGTGTCTGATTTAGTAGTAGTTTCTAGTATGGTCTTTAACCTACTGCTAGGGTCTGATTTAGTAGTAGTTTCTAGTAGGGTCTGATTTAGTAGTAGTTTCTAGTAGGGTCTTTAACCTACTGCTAGGGTCTGATTTAGTAGTAGTTTCTAGTAGGGTCTTTAACCTACTGCTAGGGTCTGATTTAGTAGTAGTTTCTAGTAGAGTCTGATTTAGTAGTAGTTTCTAGTAGGGTCTTTAACCTACTGGTAGGGTCTGATTTAGTAGTAGTGTCTAGTAGGGTCTTTAACCTACTGGTAGGGTCTGATTTAGTAGTAGTTTCTATTAGGGTCTTTAACCTACTGGTAGGGTCTGATTTAGTAGTAGTTTCTAGTAGGGTCTTTAACCTACTGGCAGGGTCTGATTTAGTAGTTGTTTCTAGTAGGGTCTTTAACCTACTGGTAGGGTCTGATTTAGTAGTAGTTTCTAGTAGGGTCTGATTTAGTAGGGTCTGATTTAGTAGTAGTTTCTAGTAGGGTCTTTAACCTACTGGTAGGGTCTGATTTAGTAGTAGTTTCTATTAGGGTCTGATTTAGTAGTAGTTTCTATTAGGGTCTTTAACCAACTGGCAGGGTCTGATTTAGTAGTAGTTTCTAGTAGGGTCTTTAACCTACTGGTAGGGTCTGATTTAGTAGTAGTTTCTAGTAGGGTCTTTAACCTACTGGTAGGGTCTGATTTAGTAGTAGTTTCTAGTAGGGTCTTTAACCTACTGGCAGGGTCTGATTTAGTAGTAGTTTCTAGTAGGGTCTTTAACCTACTGGCAGGGTCTGATTTAGTAGTAGTTTCTAGTAGGGTCTTTAACCTACTGGCAGGGTCTGATTTAGTAGTAGTTTCTAGTAGGGTCTTTAACCTACTGGCAGGGTCTGATTTAGTAGTAGTTTCTAGTAGGGTCTTTAACCTACTGGTATGGTCTGATTTAGTAGTAGTTTCTAGTAGGGTCTTTAACCTACTGGTAGGGTCTGATTTAGTAGTAGTTTCTATTAGGGTCTTTAACCTACTGGTAGGGTCTGATTTAGTAGTAGTTTCTAGTAGGGTCTTTAACCTACTGGTAGGGTCTGATTTAGTAGTAGTTTCTATTAGGGTCTTTAACCTACTGGCAGGGTCTGATTTAGTAGTAGTTTCTAGTAGGGTCTTTAACCTACTGGTAGGGTCTGATTTAGTAGTAGTTTATAGTAGGGTCTTTAACCCACTGCTAGGGTCTGATTTAGTAGAGTCTAGTAGGGTCTTTAACCTACTGCTAGTGTCTGATTTAGTAGTAGTTTCTAGTATGGTCTTTAACCTACTGCTAGGGTCTGATTTAGTAGTAGTTTCTAGTAGGGTCTGATTTAGTAGTAGTTTCTAGTAGGGTCTTTAACCTACTGCTAGGGTCTGATTTAGTAGTAGTTTCTAGTAGGGTCTTTAACCTACTGCTAGGGTCTGATTTAGTAGTAGTTTCTAGTAGAGTCTGATTTAGTAGTAGTTTCTAGTAGGGTCTTTAACCTACTGGTAGGGTCTGATTTAGTAGTAGTGTCTAGTAGGGTCTTTAACCTACTGGTAGGGTCTGATTTAGTAGTAGTTTCTATTAGGGTCTTTAACCTACTGGTAGGGTCTGATTTAGTAGTAGTTTCTAGTAGGGTCTTTAACCTACTGGCAGGGTCTGATTTAGTAGTTGTTTCTAGTAGGGTCTTTAACCTACTGGTAGGGTCTGATTTAGTAGTAGTTTCTAGTAGGGTCTGATTTAGTAGGGTCTGATTTAGTAGTAGTTTCTAGTAGGGTCTTTAACCTACTGGTAGGGTCTGATTTAGTAGTAGTTTCTATTAGGGTCTGATTTAGTAGTAGTTTCTATTAGGGTCTTTAACCAACTGGCAGGGTCTGATTTAGTAGTAGTTTCTAGTAGGGTCTTTAACCTACTGGTAGGGTCTGATTTAGTAGTAGTTTCTAGTAGGGTCTTTAACCTACTGGTAGGGTCTGATTTAGTAGTAGTTTCTAGTAGGGTCTTTAACCTACTGGCAGGGTCTGATTTAGTAGTAGTTTCTAGTAGGGTCTTTAACCTACTGGCAGGGTCTGATTTAGTAGTAGTTTCTAGTAGGGTCTTTAACCTACTGGCAGGGTCTGATTTAGTAGTAGTTTCTAGTAGGGTCTTTAACCTACTGGCAGGGTCTGATTTAGTAGTAGTTTCTAGTAGGGTCTTTAACCTACTGGCAGGGTCTGATTTAGCAGGGTCTGATTTAGTAGTAGTTTCTAGTAGGGTCTTTAACCTACTGGTAGGGTCTGATTTAGTAGTAGTTTCTAGTAGGGTCTTTAACCTACTGGCAGGGTCTGATTTAGCAGTGTCTGATTAAGTAGTAGTTTCTAGTAGGGTCTTTAACCTACTGGTAGGGTCTGATTTAGTAGTAGTTTCTAGTAGGGTCTTTAACCTACTGGTAGGGTCTGATTTAGTAGTAGTTTCTATTAGGGTCTTTAACCTACTGGTAGGGTCTGATTTAGTAGTAGTTTCTAGTAGGGTCTTTAACCTACTGGCAGGGTCTGATTTAGTAGTAGTTTCTAGTAGGGTCTTTAACCTACTGGTAGGGTCTGATTTAGTAGTAGTTTCTAGTAGGGTCTGATTTAGTAGGGTCTGATTTAGTAGTAGTTTCTAGTAGGGTCTTTAACCTACTGGTAGGGTCTGATGTAGTAGTAGTTTATAGTAGGGTCTTTAACCTACTGGCAGGATCTGATTTAGTAGTAGTTTCTAGTAGGGTCTTTAACCTACTGGTAGGGTCTGATTTAGTAGTAGTTTCTAGTAGGGTCTTTAACCTACTGGCAAGGTCTGATTTAGTAGTAGTTTCTAGTAGGGTCTTTAACCTACTGGCAGGGTCTGATTTAGTAGTAGTTTCTAGTAGGGTCTTTAACCTTCTGGCAGGGTCTGATTTAGTAGTAGTTTCTGGTAGGGTCTTTAACCTACTGGCAAGGTCTGATTTAGTAGTAGTTTCTAGTAGGGTCTTTAACCTACTGGCAGGGTCTGATTTAGTAGTAGTTTCTAGTAGGGTCTTTAACCTTCTGGCAGGGTCTGATTTAGTAGTAGTTTCTAGTAGGGTCTTTAACCTTCTGACAGGGCCTGATTTAGTAGTAGTTTCTAGTAGGGTCTTTAACCTACTGGCAGGGTCTGATTTAGTAGTAGTTTCTAGTAGGGTCTTTAACCTACTGGCAAGGTCTGATTTAGTAGTAGTTTCTAGTAGGGTCTGATTTAGTAGTAGTTTCTAGCAGGGTCTGATTTAGTAGTAGTTTCTAGTAGGGTCTTTAACCTACTGGCAGGGTCTGATTTAGCAGGGTCTGATTTAGTAGTAGTTTCTAGTAGGGTCTTTAACCTACTGCTAGGGTCTGATTTAGTAGTAGTTTCTAGTAGGGTCTTTAACCTACTGCTAGGGTCTGATTTAGTAGTAGTTTCTAGTAGGGTCTTTAACCTACTGGCAGGGTCTGATTTAGTAGTAGTTTCTAGTAGGGTCTTTAACCTACTGCTAGGGTCTGATTTAGTAGTAGTTTCTAGTAGGGTCTTTAACCTACTGGCAGGGTCTGATTTAGTAGTAGTTTCTAGTAGGGTCTTTAACCTACTGGTAGGGTCTGATTTAGTAGTAGTTTCTAGTAGGGTCTTTAACCTACTGCTAGGGTCTGATTTAGTAGTAGTTTCTAGTAGGGTCTTTAACCTACAGGCAGGGTCTGATTTAGTAGTAGTTTCTAGTAGGGTCTTTAACCTTCTGGCAGGGTCTGATTTAGTAGTAGTTTCTAGTAGGGTCTTTAACCTTCTGGCAGGGTCTGATTTAGTAGTAGTTTCTAGTAGGGTCTTTAACCTACTGGCAGGGTCTGATTTAGTAGTAGTTTCTAGTAGGGTCTTTAACCTACAGGCAGGGTCTGATTTAGTAGTAGTTTCTAGTAGGGTCTTTAACCTTCTGGCAGGGTCTGATTTAGTAGTAGTTTCTAGTAGGGTATTTAACCTTCTGGCAGGGTCTGATTTAGTAGTAGTTTCTAGTAGGGTCTTTAACCTACTGGCAGGGTCTGATTTAGTAGTAGTTTCTAGTAGGGTCTTTAACCTACTGGCAGGGTCTGATTTAGTAGTAGTTTCTAGTAGGGTCTTTAACCTACTGGCAGGGTCTGATTTAGTAGTAGTTTCTAGTAGGGTCTTTAACCTACTGGCAGGTTCTGATTTAGCAGGGTCTGATTTAGTAGTAGTTTCTAGTAGGGTCTTTAACCTACTGGTAGGGTCTGATTTAGTAGTAGTTTCTAGTAGGGTCTTTAACCTACTGGCAGGGTCTGATTTAGCAGGGTCTGATTTAGTAGTAGTTTCTAGTAGGGTCTTTAACCTACTGGCAGGGTCTGATTTAGTAGTAGTTTCTAGTAGGGTCTTTAACCTACTGGTAGGGTCTGATTTAGTAGTAGTTTCTACTAGGGTCTGATTTAGTAGGGTCTGATTTAGTAGTAGTTTCTAGTAGGGTCTTTAACCTACTGCTAGGGTCTGATTTAGTAGTAGTTTATAGTAGGGTCTTTAACCTACTGGCAGGGTCTGATTTAGTAGTAGTTTCTAGTAGGGTCTTTAACCTACTGGTAGGGTCTGATTTAGTAGTAGTTTCTAGTAGGGTCTTTAACCTACTGGCAAGGTCTGATTTAGTAGTAGTTTCTAGTAGGGTCTTTAACCTACTGGCAGGGTCTGATTTAGTAGTAGTTTCTAGTAGGGTCTTTAACCTTCTGGCAGGGTCTGATTTAGTAGTAGTTTCTGGTAGGGTCTTTAACCTACTGGCAAGGTCTGATTTAGTAGTAGTTTCTAGTAGGGTCTTTAACCTACTGGCAGGGTCTGATTTAGTAGTAGTTTCTAGTAGGGTCTTTAACCTTCTGGCAGGGTCTGATTTAGTAGTAGTTTCTAGTAGGGTATTTAACCTTCTGGCAGGGTCTGATTTAGTAGTAGTTTCTAGTAGGGTCTTTAACCTACTGGCAGGGTCTGATTTGGTAGTAGTTTCTAGTAGGGTCTTTAACCTACTGGCAAGGTCTGATTTAGTAGTAGTTTCTAGTAGGGTCTGATTTAGTAGTAGTTTCTAGCAGGGTCTGATTTAGTAGTAGTTTCTAGTAGGGTCTTTAACCTACTGGCAGGGTCTGATTTAGCAGGGTCTGATTTAGTAGTAGTTTCTAGTAGGGTCTTTAACCTACTGCTAGGGTCTGATTTAGTAGTAGTTTCTAGTAGGGTCTTTAACCTACTGCTAGGGTCTGATTTAGTAGTAGTTTCTAGTAGGGTCTTTAACCTACTGGCAGGGTCTGATTTAGTAGTAGTTTCAAATAGGGTCTTTAACCTACTGGCAGGGTCTGATTTAGTAGTAGTTTCTAGTAGGGTCTTTAACCTACTGGCAGGGTCTGATTTAGTAGTAGTTTCTAGTAGGGTCTTTAACCTACTGGCAGGGTCTGATTTAGCAGGGTCTGATTTAGTAGTAGTTTCTAGTAGGGTCTTTAACCTACTGGTAGGGTCTGATTTAGTAGTAGTTTCTAGTAGGGTCTTTAACCTACTGGCAGGGTCTGATTTAGCAGGGTCTGATTTAGTAGTAGTTTCTAGTAGGGTCTTTAACCTACTGGTATGGTCTGATTTAGTAGTAGTTTCTAGTAGGGTCTTTAACCTACTGGTAGGGTCTGATTTAGTAGTAGTTTCTATTAGGGTCTTTAACCTACTGGTAGGGTCTGATTTAGTAGTAGTTTCTAGTAGGGTCTTTAACCTACTGGTAGGGTCTGATTTAGTAGTAGTTTCTATTAGGGTCTTTAACCTACTGGCAGGGTCTGATTTAGTAGTAGTTTCTAGTAGGGTCTTTAACCTACTGGTAGGGTCTGATTTAGTAGTAGTTTCTATTAGGGTCTGATTTAGTAGTAGTTTCTATTAGGGTCTTTAACCTTCTGGCAGGGTCTGATTTAGTAGTAGTTTCTAGTAGGGTCTTTAACCTACTGGTAGGGTCTGATTTAGTAGTAGTTTATAGTAGGGTCTTTAACCCACTGCTAGGGTCTGATTTAGTAGAGTCTAGTAGGGTCTTTAACCTACTGCTAGTGTCTGATTTAGTAGTAGTTTCTAGTATGGTCTTTAACCTACTGCTAGGGTCTGATTTAATAGTAGTTTCTAGTAGGGTCTGATTTAGTAGTAGTTTCTAGTAGGGTCTTTAACCTACTGCTAGGGTCTGATTTAGTAGTAGTTTCTAGTAGGGTCTTTAACCTACTGCTAGGGTCTGATTTAGTAGTAGTTTCTAGTAGAGTCTGATTTAGTAGTAGTTTCTAGTAGGGTCTTTAACCTACTTGTAGGGTCTGATTTAGTAGTAGTGTCTAGTAGGGTCTTTAACCTACTGGTAGGGTCTGATTTAGTAGTAGTTTCTATTAGGGTCTTTAACCTACTGGTAGGGTCTGATTTAGTAGTAGTTTCTAGTAGGGTCTTTAACCTACTGGCAGGGTCTGATTTAGTAGTAGTTTCTAGTAGGGTCTTTAACCTACTGGTAGGGTCTGATTTAGTAGTAGTTTCTAGTAGGGTCTGATTTAGTAGGGTCTGATTTAGTAGTAGTTTCTAGTAGGGTCTTTAACCTACTGGTAGGGTCTGATTTAGTAGTAGTTTCTATTAGGGTCTGATTTAGTAGTAGTTTCTATTAGGGTCTTTAACCAACTGGCAGGGTCTGATTTAGTAGTAGTTTCTAGTAGGGTCTTTAACCTACTGGTAGGGTCTGATTTAGTAGTAGTTTCTAGTAGGGTCTTTAACCTACTGGTAGGGTCTGATTTAGTAGTAGTTTCTAGTAGGGTCTTTAACCTACTGGCAGGGTCTGATTTAGTAGTAGTTTCTAGTAGGGTCTTTAACCTACTGGCAGGGTCTGATTTAGTAGTAGTTTCTAGTAGGGTCTTTAACCTACTGGCAGGGTCTGATTTAGTAGTAGTTTCTAGTAGGGTCTTTAACCTACTGGCAGGGTCTGATTTAGTAGTAGTTTCTAGTAGGGTCTTTAACCTACTGGCAGGGTCTGATTTAGCAGGGTCTGATTTAGTAGTAGTTTCTAGTAGGGTCTTTAACCTACTGGTAGGGTCTGATTTAGTAGTAGTTTCTAGTAGGGTCTTTAACCTACTGGCAGGGTCTGATTTAGCAGTGTCTGATTTAGTAGTAGTTTCTAGTAGGGTCTTTAACCTACTGGTAGGGTCTGATTTAGTAGTAGTTTCTAGTAGGGTCTTTAACCTACTGGTAGGGTCTGATTTAGTAGTAGTTTCTATTAGGGTCTTTAACCTACTGGTAGGGTCTGATTTAGTAGTAGTTTCTAGTAGGGTCTTTAACCTACTGGCAGGGTCTGATTTAGTAGTAGTTTCTAGTAGGGTCTTTAACCTACTGGTAGGGTCTGATTTAGTAGTAGTTTCTAGTAGGGTCTGATTTAGTAGGGTCTGATTTAGTAGTAGTTTCTAGTAGGGTCTTTAACCTACTGGTAGGGTCTGATGTAGTAGTAGTTTATAGTAGGGTCTTTAACCTACTGGCAGGATCTGATGTAGTAGTAGTTTCTAGTAGGGTCTTTAACCTACTGGTAGGGTCTGATTTAGTAGTAGTTTCTAGTAGGGTCTTTAACCTACTGGCAAGGTCTGATTTAGTAGTAGTTTCTAGTAGGGTCTTTAACCTACTGGCAGGGTCTGATTTAGTAGTAGTTTCTAGTAGGGTCTTTAACCTTCTGGCAGGGTCTGATTTAGTAGTAGTTTCTGGTAGGGTCTTTAACCTACTGGCAAGGTCTGATTTAGTAGTAGTTTCTAGTAGGGTCTTTAACCTACTGGCAGGGTCTGATTTAGTAGTAGTTTCTTGTAGGGTCTTTAACCTTCTGGCAGGGTCTGATTTAGTAGTAGTTTCTAGTAGGGTCTTTAACCTTCTGACAGGGCCTGATTTAGTAGTAGTTTCTAGTAGGGTCTTTAACCTACTGGCAGGGTCTGATTTAGTAGTAGTTTCTAGTAGGGTCTTTAACCTACTGGCAAGGTCTGATTTAGTAGTAGTTTCTAGTAGGGTCTGATTTAGTAGTAGTTTCTAGCAGGGTCTGATTTAGTAGTAGTTTCTAGTAGGGTCTTTAACCTACTGGCAGGGTCTGATTTAGCAGGGTCTGATTTAGTAGTAGTTTCTAGTAGGGTCTTTAACCTACTGCTAGGGTCTGATTTAGTAGTAGTTTCTAGTAGGGTCTTTAACCTACTGCTAGGGTCTGATTTAGTAGTAGTTTCTAGTAGGGTCTTTAACCTACTGGCAGGGTCTGATTTAGTAGTAGTTTCTAGTAGGGTCTTTAACCTACTGCTAGGGTCTGATTTAGTAGTAGTTTCTAGTAGGGTCTTTAACCTACTGGCAGGGTCTGATTTAGTAGTAGTTTCTAGTAGGGTCTTTAACCTACTGGTAGGGTCTGATTTAGTAGTAGTTTCTAGTAGGGTCTTTAACCTACTGCTAGGGTCTGATTTAGTAGTAGTTTCTAGTAGGGTCTTTAACCTACAGGCAGGGTCTGATTTAGTAGTAGTTTCTAGTAGGGTCTTTAACCTTCTGGCAGGGTCTGATTTAGTAGTAGTTTCTAGTAGGGTCTTTAACCTTCTGGCAGGGTCTGATTTAGTAGTAGTTTCTAGTAGGGTCTTTAACCTACTGGCAGGGTCTGATTTAGTAGTAGTTTCTAGTAGGGTCTTTAACCTACTGGCAGGGTCTGATTTAGTAGTAGTTTCTAGTAGGGTCTTTAACCTTCTGGCAGGGTCTGATTTAGTAGTAGTTTCTGGTAGGGTCTTTAACCTACTGGCAAGGTCTGATTTAGTAGTAGTTTCTAGTAGGGTCTTTAACCTACTGGCAGGGTCTGATTTAGTAGTAGTTTCTTGTAGGGTCTTTAACCTTCTGGCAGGGTCTGATTTAGTAGTAGTTTCTAGTAGGGTCTTTAACCTTCTGACAGGGCCTGATTTAGTAGTAGTTTCTAGTAGGGTCTTTAACCTACTGGCAGGGTCTGATTTAGTAGTAGTTTCTAGTAGGGTCTTTAACCTACTGGCAAGGTCTGATTTAGTAGTAGTTTCTAGTAGGGTCTGATTTAGTAGTAGTTTCTAGCAGGGTCTGATTTAGTAGTAGTTTCTAGTACGGTCTTTAACCTACTGGCAGGGTCTGATTTAGCAGGGTCTGATTTAGTAGTAGTTTCTAGTAGGGTCTTTAACCTACTGCTAGGGTCTGATTTAGTAGTAGTTTCTAGTAGGGTCTTTAACCTACTGCTAGGGTCTGATTTAGTAGTAGTTTCTAGTAGGGTCTTTAACCTACTGGCAGGGTCTGATTTAGTAGTAGTTTCTAGTAGGGTCTTTAACCTACTGCTAGGGTCTGATTTAGTAGTAGTTTCTAGTAGGGTCTTTAACCTACTGGCAGGGTCTGATTTAGTAGTAGTTTCTAGTAGGGTCTTTAACCTACTGGTAGGGTCTGATTTAGTAGTAGTTTCTAGTAGGGTCTTTAACCTACTGCTAGGGTCTGATTTAGTAGTAGTTTCTAGTAGGGTCTTTAACCTACAGGCAGGGTCTGATTTAGTAGTAGTTTCTAGTAGGGTCTTTAACCTTCTGGCAGGGTCTGATTTAGTAGTAGTTTCTAGTAGGGTCTTTAACCTTCTGGCAGGGTCTGATTTAGTAGTAGTTTCTAGTAGGGTCTTTAACCTACTGGCAGGGTCTGATTTAGTAGTAGTTTCTAGTAGGGTCTTTAACCTACAGGCAGGGTCTGATTTAGTAGTAGTTTCTAGTAGGGTCTTTAACCTTCTGGCAGGGTCTGATTTAGTAGTAGTTTCTAGTAGGGTATTTAACCTTCTGGCAGGGTCTGATTTAGTAGTAGTTTCTAGTAGGGTCTTTAACCTACTGGCAGGGTCTGATTTAGTAGTAGTTTCTAGTAGGGTCTTTAACCTACTGGCAGGGTCTGATTTAGTAGTAGTTTCTAGTAGGGTCTTTAACCTACTGGCAGGGTCTGATTTAGTAGTAGTTTCTAGTAGGGTCTTTAACCTACTGGCAGGTTCTGATTTAGCAGGGTCTGATTTAGTAGTAGTTTCTAGTAGGGTCTTTAACCTACTGGTAGGGTCTGATTTAGTAGTAGTTTCTAGTAGGGTCTTTAACCTACTGGCAGGGTCTGATTTAGCAGGGTCTGATTTAGTAGTAGTTTCTAGTAGGGTCTTTAACCTACTGGCAGGGTCTGATTTAGTAGTAGTTTCTAGTAGGGTCTTTAACCTACTGGTAGGGTCTGATTTAGTAGTAGTTTCTACTAGGGTCTGATTTAGTAGGGTCTGATTTAGTAGTAGTTTCTAGTAGGGTCTTTAACCTACTGCTAGGGTCTGATTTAGTAGTAGTTTATAGTAGGGTCTTTAACCTACTGGCAGGGTCTGATTTAGTAGTAGTTTCTAGTAGGGTCTTTAACCTACTGGTAGGGTCTGATTTAGTAGTAGTTTCTAGTAGGGTCTTTAACCTACTGGCAAGGTCTGATTTAGTAGTAGTTTCTAGTAGGGTCTTTAACCTACTGGCAGGGTCTGATTTAGTAGTAGTTTCTAGTAGGGTCTTTAACCTTCTGGCAGGGTCTGATTTAGTAGTAGTTTCTGGTAGGGTCTTTAACCTACTGGCAAGGTCTGATTTAGTAGTAGTTTCTAGTAGGGTCTTTAACCTACTGGCAGGGTCTGATTTAGTAGTAGTTTCTAGTAGGGTCTTTAACCTTCTGGCAGGGTCTGATTTAGTAGTAGTTTCTAGTAGGGTATTTAACCTTCTGGCAGGGTCTGATTTAGTAGTAGTTTCTAGTAGGGTCTTTAACCTACTGGCAGGGTCTGATTTGGTAGTAGTTTCTAGTAGGGTCTTTAACCTACTGGCAAGGTCTGATTTAGTAGTAGTTTCTAGTAGGGTCTGATTTAGTAGTAGTTTCTAGCAGGGTCTGATTTAGTAGTAGTTTCTAGTAGGGTCTTTAACCTAGTGGCAGGGTCTGATTTAGCAGGGTCTGATTTAGTAGTAGTTTCTAGTAGGGTCTTTAACCTACTGCTAGGGTCTGATTTAGTAGTAGTTTCTAGTAGGGTCTTTAACCTACTGGCAGGGTCTGATTTAGCAGGGTCTGATTTAGTAGTAGTTTCTAGTAGGGTCTTTAACCTACTGGTAGGGTCTGATTTAGTAGTAGTTTCTAGTAGGGTCTTTAACCTACTGGCAGGGTCTGATTTAGCAGGGTCTGATTTAGTAGTAGTTTCTAGTAGGGTCTTTAACCTACTGGTATGGTCTGATTTAGTAGTAGTTTCTAGTAGGGTCTTTAACCTACTGGTAGGGTCTGATTTAGTAGTAGTTTCTATTAGGGTCTTTAACCTACTGGTAGGGTCTGATTTAGTAGTAGTTTCTAGTAGGGTCTTTAACCTACTGGTAGGGTCTGATTTAGTAGTAGTTTCTATTAGGGTCTTTAACCTACTGGCAGGGTCTGATTTAGTAGTAGTTTCTAGTAGGGTCTTTAACCTACTGGTAGGGTCTGATTTAGTAGTAGTTTCTAGTAGGGTCTGATTTAGTAGGGTCTGATTTAGTAGTAGTTTCTAGTAGGGTCTTTAACCTACTGGTAGGGTCTGATTTAGTAGTAGTTTCTATTAGGGTCTGATTTAGTAGTAGTTTCTATTAGGGTCTTTAACCTTCTGGCAGGGTCTGATTTAGTAGTAGTTTCTAGTAGGGTCTTTAACCTACTGGTAGGGTCTGATTTAGTAGTAGTTTCTAGTAGGGTCTTTAACCCACTGCTAGGGTCTGATTTAGTAGAGTCTAGTAGGGTCTTTAACCTACTGCTAGTGTCTGATTTAGTAGTAGTTTCTAGTATGGTCTTTAACCTACTGCTAGGGTCTGATTTAGTAGTAGTTTCTAGTAGGGTCTGATTTAGTAGTAGTTTCTAGTAGGGTCTTTAACCTACTGCTAGGGTCTGATTTAGTAGTAGTTTCTAGTAGGGTCTTTAACCTACTGCTAGGGTCTGATTTAGTAGTAGTTTCTAGTACGGTCTGATTTAGTAGTAGTTTCTAGTAGGGTCTTTAACCTACTGGTAGGGTCTGATTTAGTAGTAGTGTCTAGTAGGGTCTTTAACCTACTGGTAGGGTCTGATTTAGTAGTAGTTTCTAGTAGGGTCTGATTTAGTAGGGTCTGATTTAGTAGTAGTTTCTAGTAGGGTCTTTAACCTACTGGTAGGGTCTGATTTAGTAGTAGTTTCTATTAGGGTCTGATTTAGTAGTAGTTTCTATTAGGGTCTTTAACCAACTGGCAGGGTCTGATTTAGTAGTAGTTTCTAGTAGGGTCTTTAACCTACTGGTAGGGTCTGATTTAGTAGTAGTTTCTAGTAGGGTCTTTAACCTACTGGTAGGGTCTGATTTAGTAGTAGTTTCTAGTAGGGTCTTTAACCTACTGGCAGGGTCTGATTTAGTAGTAGTTTCTAGTAGGGTCTTTAACCTACTGGCAGGGTCTGATTTAGTAGTAGTTTCTAGTAGGGTCTTTAACCTACTGGCAGGGTCTGATTTAGTAGTAGTTTCTAGTAGGGTCTTTAACCTACTGGCAGGGTCTGATTTAGTAGTAGTTTCTAGTAGGGTCTTTAACCTACTGGTAGGGTCTGATTTAGTAGTAGTTTCTATTAGGGTCTTTAACCTACTGGTAGGGTCTGATTTAGTAGTAGTTTCTAGTAGGGTCTTTAACCTACTGGTAGGGTCTGATTTAGTAGTAGTTTCTATTAGGGTCTTTAACCTACTGGCAGGGTCTGATTTAGTAGTAGTTTCTAGTAGGGTCTTTAACCTACTGGTAGGGTCTGATTTAGTAGTAGTTTCTAGTAGGGTCTGATTTAGTAGGGTCTGATTTAGTAGTAGTTTCTAGTAGGGTCTTTAACCTACTGGTAGGGTCTGATTTAGTAGTAGTTTCTATTAGGGTCTGATTTAGTAGTAGTTTCTATTAGGGTCTTTAACCTTCTGGCAGGGTCTGATTTAGTAGTAGTTTCTAGTAGGGTCTTTAACCTACTGGTAGGGTCTGATTTAGTAGTAGTTTCTAGTAGGGTCTTTAACCCACTGCTAGGGTCTGATTTAGTAGAGTCTAGTAGGGTCTTTAACCTACTGCTAGTGTCTGATTTAGTAGTAGTTTCTAGTATGGTCTTTAACCTACTGCTAGGGTCTGATTTAGTAGTAGTTTCTAGTAGGGTCTGATTTAGTAGTAGTTTCTAGTAGGGTCTTTAACCTACTGCTAGGGTCTGATTTAGTAGTAGTTTCTAGTAGGGTCTTTAACCTACTGCTAGGGTCTGATTTAGTAGTAGTTTCTAGTACGGTCTGATTTAGTAGTAGTTTCTAGTAGGGTCTTTAACCTACTGGTAGGGTCTGATTTAGTAGTAGTGTCTAGTAGGGTCTTTAACCTACTGGTAGGGTCTGATTTAGTAGTAGTTTCTAGTAGGGTCTGATTTAGTAGGGTCTGATTTAGTAGTAGTTTCTAGTAGGGTCTTTAACCTACTGGTAGGGTCTGATTTAGTAGTAGTTTCTATTAGGGTCTGATTTAGTAGTAGTTTCTATTAGGGTCTTTAACCAACTGGCAGGGTCTGATTTAGTAGTAGTTTCTAGTAGGGTCTTTAACCTACTGGTAGGGTCTGATTTAGTAGTAGTTTCTAGTAGGGTCTTTAACCTACTGGTAGGGTCTGATTTAGTAGTAGTTTCTAGTAGGGTCTTTAACCTACTGGCAGGGTCTGATTTAGTAGTAGTTTCTAGTAGGGTCTTTAACCTACTGGCAGGGTCTGATTTAGTAGTAGTTTCTAGTAGGGTCTTTAACCTACTGGCAGGGTCTGATTTAGTAGTAGTTTCTAGTAGGGTCTTTAACCTACTGGCAGGGTCTGATTTAGTAGTAGTTTCTAGTAGGGTCTTTAACCTACTGGCAGGGTCTGATTTAGCAGGGTCTGATTTAGTAGTAGTTTCTAGTAGGGTCTTTAACCTACTGGTAGGGTCTGATTTAGTAGTAGTTTCTAGTAGGGTCTTTAACCTACTGGCAGGGTCTGATTTAGCAGTGTCTGATTTAGTAGTAGTTTCTGATAGTAGTAGTTTCTAGTAGGGTCTTTAACCTACTGGTAGGGTCTGATTTAGTAGTAGTTTCTATTAGGGTCTTTAACCTACTGGTAGGGTCTGATTTAGTAGTAGTTTCTAGTAGGGTCTTTAACCTACTGGCAGGGTCTGATTTAGTAGTAGTTTCTAGTAGGGTCTTTAACCTACTGGTAGGGTCTGATTTAGTAGTAGTTTCTAGTAGGGTCTGATTTAGTAGGGTCTGATTTAGTAGTAGTTTCTAGTAGGGTCTTTAACCTACTGGTAGGGTCTGATGTAGTAGTAGTTTATAGTAGGGTCTTTAACCTACTGGCAGGATCTGATTTAGTAGTAGTTTCTAGTAGGGTCTTTAACCTACTGGTAGGGTCTGATTTAGTAGTAGTTTCTAGTAGGGTCTTTAACCTACTGGCAAGGTCTGATTTAGTAGTAGTTTCTAGTAGGGTCTTTAACCTACTGGCAGGGTCTGATTTAGTAGTAGTTTCTAGTAGGGTCTTTAACCTTCTGGCAGGGTCTGATTTAGTAGTAGTTTCTGGTAGGGTCTTTAACCTACTGGCAAGGTCTGATTTAGTAGTAGTTTCTAGTAGGGTCTTTAACCTACTGGCAGGGTCTGATTTAGTAGTAGTTTCTAGTAGGGTCTTTAACCTTCTGGCAGGGTCTGATTTAGTAGTAGTTTCTAGTAGGGTCTTTAACCTTCTGACAGGGCCTGATTTAGTAGTAGTTTCTAGTAGGGTCTTTAACCTACTGGCAGGGTCTGATTTAGTAGTAGTTTCTAGTAGGGTCTTTAACCTACTGGCAAGGTCTGATTTAGTAGTAGTTTCTAGTAGGGTCTGATTTAGTAGTAGTTTCTAGCAGGGTCTGATTTAGTAGTAGTTTCTAGTAGGGTCTTTAACCTACTGGCAGGGTCTGATTTAGCAGGGTCTGATTTAGTAGTAGTTTCTAGTAGGGTCTTTAACCTACTGCTAGGGTCTGATTTAGTAGTAGTTTCTAGTAGGGTCTTTAACCTACTGCTAGGGTCTGATTTAGTAGTAGTTTCTAGTAGGGTCTTTAACCTACTGGCAGGGTCTGATTTAGTAGTAGTTTCTAGTAGGGTCTTTAACCTACTGCTAGGGTCTGATTTAGTAGTAGTTTCTAGTAGGGTCTTTAACCTACTGGTAGGGTCTGATTTAGTAGTAGTTTCTAGTAGGGTCTTTAACCTACTGCTAGGGTCTGATTTAGTAGTAGTTTCTAGTAGGGTCTTTAACCTACAGGCAGGGTCTGATTTAGTAGTAGTTTCTAGTAGGGTCTTTAACCTTCTGGCAGGGTCTGATTTAGTAGTAGTTTCTAGTAGGGTCTTTAACCTTCTGGCAGGGTCTGATTTAGTAGTAGTTTCTAGTAGGGTCTTTAACCTACTGGCAGGGTCTGATTTAGTAGTAGTTTCTAGTAGGGTCTTTAACCTACAGGCAGGGTCTGATTTAGTAGTAGTTTCTAGTAGGGTCTTTAACCTTCTGGCAGGGTCTGATTTAGTAGTAGTTTCTAGTAGGGTATTTAACCTTCTGGCAGGGTCTGATTTAGTAGTAGTTTCTAGTAGGGTCTTTAACCTACTGGCAGGGTCTGATTTAGTAGTAGTTTCTAGTAGGGTCTTTAACCTACTGGCAGGGTCTGATTTAGTAGTAGTTTCTAGTAGGGTCTTTAACCTACTGGCAGGGTCTGATTTAGTAGTAGTTTCTAGTAGGGTCTTTAACCTACTGGCAGGTTCTGATTTAGCAGGGTCTGATTTAGTAGTAGTTTCTAGTAGGGTCTTTAACCTACTGGTAGGGTCTGATTTAGTAGTAGTTTCTAGTAGGGTCTTTAACCTACTGGCAGGGTCTGATTTAGCAGGGTCTGATTTAGTAGTAGTTTCTAGTAGGGTCTTTAACCTACTGGCAGGGTCTGATTTAGTAGTAGTTTCTAGTAGGGTCTTTAACCTACTGGTAGGGTCTGATTTAGTAGTAGTTTCTACTAGGGTCTGATTTAGTAGTAGATTTAGTAGTAGTTTCTAGTAGGGTCTTTAACCTGCTAGGGTCTGATTTAGTAGTAGTTTATAGTAGGGTCTTTAACCTACTGGCAGGGTCTGATTTAGTAGTAGTTTCTAGTAGGGTCTTTAACCTACTGGTAGGGTCTGATTTAGTAGTAGTTTCTAGTAGGGTCTTTAACCTACTGGCAAGGTCTGATTTAGTAGTAGTTTCTAGTAGGGTCTTTAACCTACTGGCAGGGTCTGATTTAGTAGTAGTTTCTAGTAGGGTCTTTAACCTTCTGGCAGGGTCTGATTTAGTAGTAGTTTCTGGTAGGGTCTTTAACCTACTGGCAAGGTCTGATTTAGTAGTAGTTTCTAGTAGGGTCTTTAACCTACTGGCAGGGTCTGATTTAGTAGTAGTTTCTAGTAGGGTCTTTAACCTTCTGGCAGGGTCTGATTTAGTAGTAGTTTCTAGTAGGGTATTTAACCTTCTGGCAGGGTCTGATTTAGTAGTAGTTTCTAGTAGGGTCTTTAACCTACTGGCAGGGTCTGATTTGGTAGTAGTTTCTAGTAGGGTCTTTAACCTACTGGCAAGGTCTGATTTAGTAGTAGTTTCTAGTAGGGTCTGATTTAGTAGTAGTTTCTAGCAGGGTCTGATTTAGTAGTAGTTTCTAGTAGGGTCTTTAACCTACTGGCAGGG
Source organism: Oncorhynchus clarkii lewisi (assembly GCF_045791955.1). Classification (NCBI taxonomy): domain Eukaryota; kingdom Metazoa; phylum Chordata; class Actinopteri; order Salmoniformes; family Salmonidae; genus Oncorhynchus; species Oncorhynchus clarkii. The sequence continues at coordinate 28,568,975 of NC_092170.1, forward strand.
TCTGATTTAGCAGGGTCTGATTTAGTAGTAGTTTCTAGTAGGGTCTTTAACCTACTGCTAGGGTCTGATTTAGTAGTAGTTTCTAGTAGGGTCTTTAACCTACTGCTAGGGTCTGATTTAGTAGTAGTTTCTAGTAGGGTCTTTAACCTACTGGCAGGGTCTGATTTAGTAGTAGTTTCTAGTAGGGTCTTTAACCTACTGGCAGGGTCTGATTTAGTAGTAGTTTCTAGTAGGGTCTTTAACCTACAGGCAGGGTCTGATTTAGTAGTAGTTTCTAGTAGGGTCTTTAACCTACTGGCAGGGTCTGATTTAGTAGTAGTTTCTAGTAGGGTCTTTAACCTACTGCTAGGGTCTGATTTAGTAGTAGTTTCTAGTAGGGTCTTTAACCTACAGGCAGGGTCTGATTTAGTAGTAGTTTCTAGTAGGGTCTTTAACCTTCTGGCAGGGTCTGATTTAGTAGTAGTTTCTAGTAGGGTCTTTAACCTTCTGGCAGGGTCTGATTTAGTAGTAGTTTCTAGTAGGGTCTTTAACCTACTGGCAGGGTCTGATTTAGTAGTAGTTTCTAGTAGGGTCTTTAACCTACTGGCAGGGTCTGATTTAGTAGTAGTTTCTAGTAGGGTCTTTAACCTACTGGCAGGGTCTGATTTAGTAGTAGTTTCTAGTAGGGTCTTTAACCTACTGGCAGGTTCTGATTTAGCAGGGTCTGATTTAGTAGTAGTTTCTAGTAGGGTCTTTAACCTACTGGTAGGGTCTGATTTAGTAGTAGTTTCTAGTAGGGTCTTTAACCTACTGGCAGGGTCTGATTTAGCAGGGTCTGATTTAGTAGTAGTTTCTAGTAGGGTCTTTAACCTACTGGTAGGGTCTGATTTAGTAGTAGTTTCTAGTAGGGTCTTTAACCTACTGGTAGGTTCTGATTTAATAGTAGTTTCTATTAGGGTCTTTAACCTACTGGTAGGGTCTGATTTAGTAGTAGTTTCTAGTAGGGTCTTTAACCTACTGGCAGGGTCTGATTTAGTAGTAGTTTCTAGTAGGGTCTTTAACCTACTGGTAGGGTCTGATTTAGTAGTAGTTTCTACCAGGGTCTGATTTAGTATGGTCTGATTTAGTAGTAGTTTCTAGTAGGGTCTTTAACCTACTGCTAGGGTCTGATTTAGTAGTAGTTTATAGTAGGGTCTTTAACCTACTGGCAGGGTCTGATTTAGTAGTAGTTTCTAGTAGGGTCTTTAACCTACTGGTAGGGTCTGATTTAGTAGTAGTTTCTATTAGGGTCTTTAACCTACTGGCAAGGTCTGATTTAGTAGTAGTTTCTAGTAGGGTCTTTAACCTACTGGCAGGGTCTGATTTAGTAGTAGTTTCTGGTAGGGTCTTTAACCTACTGGCAAGGTCTGATTTAGTAGTAGTTTCTAGTAGGGTCTTTAACCTACTGGCAGGGTCTGATTTAGTAGTAGTTTCTAGTAGGGTCTTTAACCTTCTGGCAGGGTCTGATTTAGTAGTAGTTTCTAGTAGGGTATTTAACCTTCTGGCAGGGTCTGATTTAGTAGTAGTTTCTAGTAGGGTCTGATTTAGTAGTAGTTTCTAGCAGGGTCTGATTTAGTAGTAGTTTCTAGTAGGGTCTTTAACCTACTGGTAGGGTCTGATTTAGTAGTAGTTTCTAGTAGGGTCTTTAACCTACTGGCAGGGTCTGATTTGGTAGTAGTTTCTAGTAGGGTCTTTAACCTACTGGCAAGGTCTGATTTAGTAGTAGTTTCTAGTAGGGTCTGATTTAGTAGTAGTTTCTAGTAGGGTCTGATTTAGTAGTAGTTTCTAGCAGGGTCTGATTTAGTAGTAGTTTCTAGCAGGGTCTGATTTAGTAGTAGTTTCTAGTAGGGTCTTTAACCTACTGCTAGGGTCTGATTTAGTAGTAGTTTCTAGTAGGGTCTTTAACCTACTGCTAGGGTCTGATTTAGTAGTAGTTTCTAGTAGGGTCTTTAACCTACTGGCAGGGTCTGATTTAGTAGTAGTTTCTAGTAGGGTCTTTAACCTACTGGCAGGGTCTGATTTAGTAGTAGTTTCTAGTAGGGTCTTTAACCTACCGGCAGGGTCTGATTTAGTAGTAGTTTCTAGTAGGGTCTTTAACCTACTGCTAGGGTCTGATTTAGTAGTAGTTTCTAGTAGGGTCTTTAACCTACTGGCAGGGTCTGATTTAGTAGTAGTTTCTAGTAGGGTCTGATTTAGTAGTAGTTTCTAGTAGGGTCTTTAACCTACTGGCAGGGTCTGATTTAGCAGGGTCTGATTTAGTAGTAGTTTCTAGTAGGGTCTTTAACCTACTGCTAGGGTCTGATTTAGTAGTAGTTTCTAGTAGGGTCTTTAAACTACTGCTAGGGTCTGATTTAGTAGTAGTTTCTAGTAGGGTCTGATTTAGTAGTAGTTTCTAGCAGGGTCTGATTTAGTAGTAGTTTCAAGTAGGGTCTTTAACCTACTGGCAGGGTCTGATTTAGCAGGGTCTGATTTAGTAGTAGTTTCTAGTAGGGTATTTAACCTACTGGCAGGGTCTGATTTAGTAGTAGTTTCTAGTAGGGTCTTTAACCCACTGCTAGGGTCTGATTTAGTAGTAGTTTCTAGTAGGGTCTTTAACCTACTGGCAGGGTCTGATTTAGCAGGGTCTGATTTAGTAGTAGTTTCTAGTAGGGTCTTTAACCTACTGGCAGGGTCTGATTTAGTAGTAGTTTCTAGTAGGGTCTGATTTAGTAGTAGTTTCTAGTAGGGTCTTTAACCTATTGGCAGGGTCTGATTTAGCAGGGTCTGATTTAGTAGTAGTTTCTAGTAGGGTCTTTAACCTACTGCTAGGGTCTGATTTAGTAGTAGTTTCTAGTAGGGTCTGATTTAGTAGTAGTTTCTAGTAGGGTCTTTAACCTACTGCTAGGGTCTGATTTAGTAGTAGTTTCTAGTAGGGTCTTTAACCTTCTGGCAGGGTCTGATTTAGTAGTAGTTTCTAGTAGGGTCTTTAACCTTCTGGCAGGGTCTGATTTAGTAGTAGTTTCTAGTAGGGTCTTTAACCTACTGGCAGGGTCTGATTTAGTAGTAGTTTCTAGTAGGGTCTTTAACCTACTGGCAAGGTCTGATTTAGTAGTAGTTTCTAGTAGGGTCTTTAACCTACTGGCAGGGTCTGATTTAGTAGTAGTTTCTAGTAGGGTCTTTAACCTACTGGCAGGGTCTGATTTAGCAGGGTCTGGTTTAGTAGTAGTTTCTAGTAGGGTCTTTAACCTACTGGTAGGGTCTGATTTAGTAGTAGTTTCTAGTAGGGTCTTTAACCTACTGGCAGGGTCTGATTTAGCAGGGTCTGATTTAGTAGTAGTTTCTAGTAGGGTCTTTAACCTACTGGTAGGGTCTGATTTAGTAGTAGTTTCTAGTAGGGTCTTTAACCTACTGGTAAGGTCTGATTTAGTAGTAGTTTCTATTAGGGTCTTTAACCTACTGGTAGGGTCTGATTTAGTAGTAGTTTCTAGTAGGGTCTTTAACCTACTGGCAGGGTCTGATTTAGTAGTAGTTTCTAGTAGGGTCTTTAACCTACTGGTAGGGTCTGATTTAGTAGTAGTTTCTAGTAGGGTCTGATTTAGTAGGGTCTGATTTAGTAGTAGTTTCTAGTAGGGTCTTTAACCTACTGCTAGGGTCTGATTTAGTAGTAGTTTCTAGTAGGGTCTGATTTAGTAGGGTCTGATTTAGTAGTAGTTTCTAGTAGGGTCTTTAACCTACTGGCAGGGTCTGATTTAGTATTAGTTTCTAGTAGGGTCTTTAACCTACTGTTAGGGTCTGATTTAGTAGTAGTTTCTAGTAGGGTCTTTAACCTACTGGCAAGGTCTGATTTAGTAGTAGTTTCTAGTAGGGTCTTTAACCTACTGGCAGGGTCTGATTTAGTAGTAGTTTCTAGTAGGGTCTTTAACCTTCTGGCAGGGTCTGATTTAGTAGTAGTTTCTGGTAGGGTCTTTAACCTACTGGCAAGGTCTGATTTAGTAGTAGTTTCTAGTAGGGTCTTTAACCTTCTGGCAGGGTCTGATTTAGTAGTAGTTTCTAGTAGGGTCTTTAACCTACTGGCAGGGTCTGATTTGGTAGTAGTTTCTAGTAGGGTCTTTAACCTACTGGCAAGGTCTGATTTAGTAGTAGTTTCTAGTAGGGTCTGATTTAGTAGTAGTTTCTAGCAGGGTCTTTAACCTACTGGCAGGGTCTGATTTAGTAGTAGTTTCTAGTAGGGTCTTTAACCTACTGCTAGGGTCTGATTTAGTAGTAGTTTCTAGTAGGGTCTTTAACCTTCTGGCAGGGTCTGATTTGGTAGTAGTTTCTAGTAGGGTCTTTAACCTACTGCTAGGGTCTGATTTAGTAGTAGTTTCTAGTAGGGTCTTTAACCTTCTGGCAGGGTCTGATTTAGTAGTAGTTTCTATTAGGGTCTTTAACCTTCTGGCAGGGTCTGATTTAGTAGTAGTTTCTAGTAGGGTCTTTAACCTACTGGTAGGGTCTGATTTAGTAGTAGTTTCTAGTAGGGTCTTTAACCTACTGCTAGGGTCTGATTTAGTAGTAGTTTCTAGTAGGGTCTTTAACCTACTGGCAGGGTCTGATTTAGTAGTAGTTTCTAGTAGGGTCTTTAACCTACTGGCAGGGTCTGATTTAGTAGTAGTTTCTAGTAGGGTCTTTAACCTACTGCTAGGGTCTGATTTAGTAGTAGTTTCTAGTAGGGTCTTTAACCTACTGGCAGGGTCTGATTTAGTAGTAGTTTCTAGTAGGGTCTGATTTAGTAGTAGTTTCTAGTAGGGTCTTTAACCTACTGGCAGGGTCTGATTTAGCAGGGTCTGATTTAGTAGTAGTTTCTAGTAGGGTCTTTAACCTACTGCTAGGGTCTGATTTAGTAGTAGTTTCTAGTAGGGTCTTTAAACTACTGCTAGGGTCTGATTTAGTAGTAGTTTCTAGTAGGGTCTGATTTAGTAGTAGTTTCTAGCAGGGTCTGATTTAGTAGTAGTTTCAAGTAGGGTCTTTAACCTACTGGCAGGGTCTGATTTAGCAGGGTCTGATTTAGTAGTAGTTTCTAGTAGGGTATTTAACCTACTGGCAGGGTCTGATTTAGTAGTAGTTTCTAGTAGGGTCTTTAACCCACTGCTAGGGTCTGATTTAGTAGTAGTTTCTAGTAGGGTCTTTAACCTACTGGCAGGGTCTGATTTAGCAGGGTCTGATTTAGTAGTAGTTTCTAGTAGGGTCTTTAACCTACTGGCAGGGTCTGATTTAGTAGTAGTTTCTAGTAGGGTCTAATTTAGTAGTAGTTTCTAGTAGGGTCTTTAACCTATTGGCAGGGTCTGATTTAGCAGGGTCTGATTTAGTAGTAGTTTCTAGTAGGGTCTTTAACCTACTGCTAGGGTCTGATTTAGTAGTAGTTTCTAGTAGGGTCTGATTTAGTAGTAGTTTCTAGTAGGGTCTTTAACCTACTGCTAGGGTCTGATTTAGTAGTAGTTTCTAGTAGGGTCTTTAACCTTCTGGCAGGGTCTGATTTAGTAGTAGTTTCTAGTAGGGTCTTTAACCTTCTGGCAGGGTCTGATTTAGTAGTAGTTTCTAGTAGGGTCTTTAACCTACTGGCAGGGTCTGATTTAGTAGTAGTTTCTAGTAGGGTCTTTAACCTACTGGCAAGGTCTGATTTAGTAGTAGTTTCTAGTAGGGTCTTTAACCTACTGGCAGGGTCTGATTTAGTAGTAGTTTCTAGTAGGGTCTTTAACCTACTGGCAGGGTCTGATTTAGCAGGGTCTGGTTTAGTAGTAGTTTCTAGTAGGGTCTTTAACCTACTGGTAGGGTCTGATTTAGTAGTAGTTTCTAGTAGGGTCTTTAACCTACTGGCAGGGTCTGATTTAGCAGGGTCTGATTTAGTAGTAGTTTCTAGTAGGGTCTTTAACCTACTGGTAGGGTCTGATTTAGTAGTAGTTTCTAGTAGGGTCTTTAACCTACTGGTAAGGTCTGATTTAGTAGTAGTTTCTATTAGGGTCTTTAACCTACTGGTAGGGTCTGATTTAGTAGTAGTTTCTAGTAGGGTCTTTAACCTACTGGCAGGGTCTGATTTAGTAGTAGTTTCTAGTAGGGTCTTTAACCTACTGGTAGGGTCTGATTTAGTA